>NC_068362.1:21163990-21482863 GCF_020536995.1 Dreissena polymorpha | reverse complement strand
CCTGGGGATAAAATGCAGTGTTTTAGTTAGTAGTGGAAAAAGAATCTGCGGTTAGATTTGAAAAGAACTTGGAGAGTTGTCACGTCTTCTTGACGTGGCGGCCATGTTGGCTGCCGCGCTGTAAAATTGTATTTCGTGTACATTAGCAAGCGTAGTGTTAAAAGAAATTTCGACATAAATAAATCGCGATGAAATCAGAAATGAACTTAGTTGTTACTATGTGTTATCAACGAACAATGTGTAATTACGTGACATACATTTGTTCTAGAAATTGGAACAGTTCTGGAACTGTTCTAAAACATCAAGAACAGTTGTAGAAGTGTTCCATATTCGCGTTCTAGAATGTATGTTCTGGAATGTTCCAAAACAGTTTTCTAGAACATTTGTGGAACATGGCATACTTCTGAAACTGTTCCAATACTATTCAAGAACAATAATTATGATGTCGAAGATTTTGGTGATGAGAAATCAGAAGAAAACGGTGCCAGGTGTTCGAGAGTGTGCTTCACTGGACCGGACCATGGATTATTACAGAAAAGCTTTGTGATGTGATGTTTATATTCGCTATTCAGAGTCGTCACCACCCGTTTGTTCATGGTGATAATCTTAAGAGAGTCCATAGTGATTAAAACCTGCATATTCCGCAAGAACACAATAAAACAACGGAGGTACAGCAACCGAATTTGCGATTTTATTTTATTCCGAACAATACAGAAACATACAATAGAACTTTTGCGAAAAACGGAGATGAACATTAAACGAAAAATGAACTGTTTTACACGATAGAATGAAAGGGAATCAATTAAATTCAGACGCACATCGTTGTACGGACTAACGAACCGTAGAGGAGCAGATCAGTACCCATAACGGATCATTTTGTAGCAAGGGGATCAGTTGGAATAAAAGGTCACCGACGTGAATGGTGAACGAGCACGGACTTTCCATGCAGAAAAAGGCGCGAAAACATTCAGCACATGCCCTTGCGATAATAGTGGTGCAACTTTCAGCCGAACAAAGCGTGCTATTAAAAAACCGAAACATTCCAAAGACTTTGTGTTATTAGTGGAAATGGGATATTGTTGTGATACGTGCGGGAAAAATTCAGCACTAAAGTAATATGAAGAGAAACATAGAAAACGAGCAAAAGTCATTAGTGTGTACAGAAAAGAAGTGTGTGGATTGATTGTCAGGCGATCGTTTTAAGGAATCATCTGGAACAGAAACATGGACATAGTGCCTCTAGAGCGAAACGTTTTAGTGGATGTGCTCGATTGATGACGAAGAAAGAGTGGCGTGACGCTTATTATTGTGATATTAGTTCGGAGGAAAGCTTTTTTGAGGGATTAGTGAATGGAAATATCGAAGAAAGTTTTTGTGCCCAGCAGCAGCAGTTTCAGCAGCTTCAACAATAATCTTCAGCTGTTGAAACTGTTGACACATTAATGTGACCATGTTAATGTGTCATCGTGTAATTCGGGACAGAAGGTGCCTACAGCGAACGAGACACAATCAGCGTGTGTTGATGACGGACGTCTGGAAGCCGTCCCATTTGAAGATTACTTAAAAGCATAGAGGAGCTAGACGCCTTCACGCGGATTACTGTGCAGACTGTTTTTGATGATATTACACAAGACAATACTGCATCACATGTGCATTGCGGTGATAAACTGGAAGTGCAATGAGTGAAGGGACTATTTGCAGGATGACCAGTGTGATACAAACACTGTCCCAATAAACCAGATGAAAACGAGGCTGCAGCATTTGTGAGTGAACCGGATACAATAAAAGATACCGTGTGTGCCGACAACGAAGCAGCGCCTATAGACGAGGATTTTAATGAACCAGTAAATCAGGATACGGTCCATGATGGCGGGTTTGCCGGGTTCCTCAGGTAAGCTTAAAAGGAAATTTGAGTTGCAATGCTATGAGTTAAATTGTATTTACAATTATATGTATCATGAATATTGCTGGGCCAAGTGTGAGGTTGAGAGCTCTAAACGGGATAAAAAAAACAAAAATGCTTTGCATTGACCATTCCAAGGCGGTGATCCCAGCTTTATTTTTCTATGTGTGTATGTTTTTTTCGGCATAGCTGTTAACGTCACTTTTGACCTTAGATGACCTTCATCACGATAGATCCGAAATGAATAAACTTGAATTGTCCATTGGCTAATAATACAAAAAACACCGTAAACATTGGTAGTCTGGTTCCCAGACTAAAACATTGGATGCATATCATTCGAACTGAAATGAAATATGAATATATTGTAAATAACATGTACATTACAAAATTAAAAATGTCATGATACTAAACATACTCTTAACATTACATCGAAACGTTCCGCCTTAGTTTACGAAGCAGTATAGCATTAATCACATGTCTGTACAATTAAAAGAATATATTGTTTACATGCCGTAGCGGCCACTCTAAACACTACAAAAACAGGCTAGAATGCACTTTACCGGTACGCAGTTGTTTACCACTATCGACAAAGCGGGGGTTTGGGGCGGTAGCCGCGATACTAAGGAAATATATAAGTGTTGGACATATATCTGTTTTGATTTATTATAATCCATTTGCGTTTATTAGTGTAAATATGTTTCTTTGTACTTTATTTCGTTCACTTTTTATATAAAGTTATGTTTTTCTGCAAAAAATCATATCACTATGATACTTGCAATATTGAGTCTTTTATGTTACATTCTACTAACATTTGTACACATTTAACACTTTATCTTTATTTCATTCCAACTTATGTTCATAGTTTTTCAGTGGCGAATATGTTTTCTTTTCCTATTGAAACTAATGTATTACTCGTTCAATTATGAACACCTAGTCATAACAATACTTATTAACAACGAAACATACAATTTCACCTCTTCTTGTTCTTCATCTTTTTTTGGTAATACATTAAAATATATTATCTTATTATCACTCACTACCTTTATTAAAATGCATGGTCGCTTCATTCCATTTCCTTTCACTGTCGCAAACATTACAACATCAACTGACACTTTATTCGACTTAATATAGAGGGCAATACGTTTTCCAACTTCGGACGACGAATTTAAGGACGCGCAGAACGTGTTTTTTATATATAATGTTATGGGTATGCTGTGTGTGATCCGATGCATCAATGGCGCCCATGTTAAAATCATTTCCCGATAACAGGGAACGACAAAAGTACAAACAAAACCAAAACACGTTAGAACTAGTATCTTACCTTTAATTATCCTTTAAATCCATCTAATAATCCATTTAACTCAATAATTGACGATTTTGCATCTAGGGTCTTTAATAATTATTTAGCATAGTTAAATAAAGACCCTTATGCCATCCTATCACTATATTCAAATGAGTTTATGAACTCAATAAACTTTCTTCTTCGTCACACGCTACGTCATGTACTCTACATTACTGCTGTCCAAATGAACCGGAGCAGTTTTAAATTATCTAATAATAGCCGTTGGTAAACTCGGTTGCATTTGCAGATTTCTGCATACAAACATAATTATGTTTAAACTTGCACAATGTTTTATTTATCGGTGGTTAATGCCCTTTTTGTACAAGAAAATAATTTAATATATAAATACACAAAGAATGGAAAAAATTCCAGTACACAACAGATAAATGAGTAGATAATACCCGTGTACAAAATAAGACGTTCCCAATTTCCGTGTGATGCTATTTTTACCAACTTATACTTTACACAGCTCTATGCCTAACGTGAATTAAATAGGAAAGCAAACATTGCAGATTATTTATGAATTGTGCGATATGTGTATGGCTTGTTGTACATTCTTAATGTTTAAGTTAAAATTCGATCAATGAACCAAACAATATCGACCTAATTTTAGCGCATATCGCATGTCGTCATTTGAAAAGTAGTCCGTGCACGCGACAGGTATATTCCAGTGTTAAAGACAGGCTAGTATATTCCACAACGTGTTATACCGTCAATGTCGCGTTGAAAATGGGATAAAAATGTTTTATTTGCGAGACTTGTGCAAAATAATCATCATAATATCTTATGTGTACATAAATGTTTTAACTTGTGAGAACTGTGCAAAAAATCATAATACAATGTCATGTACTTTAGATTTTTAATGTTCTGGTTATTTTGTATTAATAATTTTCTAAACTGAATATTCATGCTTACAGGACGCAATAGACTTCCTGGTTATGACCATGTGATGGACATCACATTAGTTCATTTTTAATTTACTAATGTTTGAAAACCAGAACAAGTGCCAGAAACCCAAGAGAGAATGGACAGGTAGAAATATTTAACCGCTCATTACTGAGAATGATTAAGTGTTACCTAGCAGAGGGCAGGCATGTAGGTATAAACCCAAAAATACATAAAGCGTATGATGGTCCGTTGCCAGTGGTAGAAAAGAGATCCCCAGTCAATTTTTCTAGCCAGATGGGTAAGAATGGTCCAATACGCAACACAAACCACAACAAGCTGAAACCCTACCGGGGACAGAACGCGCCGAAATGGGAAAATGTCCTGGCCAATAATGTGAAATAGAAAAAAAAATTAGAACCGAGTCGTAACATAACATTAAAACAAGCCTGTAATTTTCGCGACACATCAGTAGTTAAAGAAATCATTTACAGTAACAAAAAACAGAACTTACAGGTATAACACAGGAGTCACCACAGGTCTACATTAAGTTTTATCGCTCCATAATAAACCTTTCTTAAACTACCATATTTTCAGACGAACATGTTTGCCAATGGGGATCTGGCATATCGCTGCAGCCATTGTGGCAAATTGGATAGAAAAGGTAGACGTGTTGCCCACAAAGTGAGAGACCATGAACCGCACAAGTTAATTCCCTTTTTCTGCACGCTATGCAAGTTCCAGTATGAAACAAGGATGATCTATTGAAACATCTAACCAAATACGCAGGCCACGTGAGGGCAGTTGGCAGTCCAACGTTCCATGGTTTGTATCAGCCAATGATATGACGCCAATAAATGAAGAAGAAGACGACATGTTCATTAACCCAGAGGAACCAGCAATTCCACCATCGCTCCAGGATGTCAAGCCGTTGAAGAGAAAGGGGGAGTTCTCTCCTCTACCATCAACCATGTCACTACCATTAAGTCTCCTGGATACAGATCAGAGGTTCGTGTTACCCAGATCAATTGGGGAATCTCGGAAAACATTCCTTAACCTGTCAACTGCTCTACTAAACACCATACACGGCCCCAAGCTTGGAGGAGGATCCATTGACGGCACTGGTTCAGGGCATGAAGATACCACAGCCGACGCCTGCGGACTCTGCAGCCACACCTCTTCAGGACGAACCAGTGAACATTCTGCCTACAGAACAGGATAAGGCGGATCCACTTCTTTATGAGGTTATATCAACTTCAGAAAAGGCGTCCCAAACAAAGGGAGGACAGTCCAACGCGGTACTAAAGGCTATCAATAGAGCAGCTGAGACATTTGCTATATGACATTCTTTAAATTAATAAATTGCTCTACGTCAGTGGTAAATGAACACTTACCTTTTAATATTAACATTCCAAGAGTTGTGATGCTCACCAGTGAGAGAAATTCGTACAAATGTATGCCTGCATATTTATTATGTCTAAACAGAATGCATTTTATAATTAAAACCACCCTCACTGTGTTTTAGTTTCTATAAACGTATACTTATTTGATTGTTGCTTAACACTTGTAAAGAGCGACGCTTTTCTTTGCATAATGGTGTCCTGCTAGGCTAATTCTCCATTTTCTTGTAATATGTAAATCCTTATAACTCCTCACAGAGTTTTAATAGTTATTTGCGTTTATGTCAGTGTCACATCTCATAAGTTTTAATAGCAAGCTCTCATGGTGAGTCCTCATCTCAGCTTTGTTTACATTTGCAACGGCGGCCATCTTGGATTCTTAGAACTCGTCTTTTGTCGACCCAGGTCGATTTGCCGCAGTTGGTCATTTGGTCGTAGGTCAGGTCGACCGGGTGCTGTCGCGTTTTGACACAATCCAGTAACGTGGTGATAACAATTCAATCATGTCAGTGGATGAGCTGCAGAACACTTGAGACTCCGATTCAGTTTGGTTTAGATAAGGTTTTCTACTCTCTACCTTATTTTTTTTTACTTGAAAGTTAAATGAGTTCATCTTCAGTTTGATACTTGTTTGTTTACATCCTGTGGTGACTCATCCGTGACATAGATTCTTCATCTTTGATTTTAGAAGTCGGTTAACGTTTTATTTTTCCGAACAAAATGACTGTTCAGCTCCTTGAAACAGATTTACATATATATTCCAGAGTTGTATATATCTTCCGCTGTTTTTATCCAGGCAATCAACGTTACACAGAATTAACCTTTAAACACATCCCTTACTCTCATAGTATCGGTCCTCCTCATAGTATCGACACTTGAACGAAAAACCTTCAAGAAGTGCTGGAAAGTTAATGTTTTTCAATTTTTAAAAGTTGTAATTTGTTTAGAGTTATCCATGACTATTACGACAATTATTCTCTTATGATTTCGAGTGTTCGTTGGAAAGTACGTAATGTTTATTCCAGGGTGATGCTATGATTTTAAATACATAACACACAATTATGTTAGGTTGTTAATGGAATAATAGTAGCTTTATAAAATGTTTAATATGCCGCTTTGTTTTAATGAAATGTAAACATATTTTATGAACAACATGAGTAAGAGTTTCGTTTATCTATATCCAGTTACTTTTTTTAGAACAAGCATATGTGCATAGTAACAAATCTAAGCAACCAATCAAAAGGGTCGATACTATGAAACAAATGTACATGAAACAGATTACTACAGGGATGCAGTTTTCATTGTTATGTCAAAGAATACACATCTAACTATAGATTGACATTTAACACATGCATGTTTTTGTATTTCTTCACTTCCAAAATACTTATGTATTCATTAAGAGGGCCGATACTACGGAAAGACATGATATGACAGTTTTACTTGTGTGTGCAACGTCATGATTGCTACATAGTAAGTCAATATGGTGTCGTACGAAACGGACTTTAGGACAGGAGTGAGTACGCAACCGTAAGCATTAAGGAATTTAAATTTCCCGGAACACAGCAACCAAAAACAAAAGGAAAAGAAAGAAAGAACAGACAGACTCTTCTCTCAACGTCACCGAAGAAATTTGGTCTAGAAAAAGAAAGAAAACAAAAGAATCGAAGTACCAGCCATCTCGTAAAGAGTTTCAAAATATCCAGAAGTTGCAAGGTGGGCTGGAAAGGTGTCAGGACTGACTGATGCTATCAAACACTTGCACCTTAGACAACGGTCTTACCATTTTTCACCTACACACTTTCAATTGTCCAGATTTCAGAAAGTACATGTCGATCCATCAAATTAACGTATGTCCCACCCTTGAAACTGCTTTTACTCTTATGACAGAGGGCTTGTTCAGCGCAACAAAAATTGTGGGGGTAAACTTAACCACCCTGGGTGAACAACTTGTATCACGTGACCGCAAAAGTCAACGCCGGTTGAAGAAACAGTTTGTAATCTTGCACATTAAGGTAAGTTTTGTTGTTTTTTCATATGATCGAAATTTCAGTTTTAGAAAAGCGATAGCCTATGACAGAGTATACTAAATAAACTTTTATTTGAAATGATTCGATTGCCTTTACTGTTTCCACTTTCCGATAACACTTCGACACAAAATCTGAAATGCAATGCAAACGCTGTTTGTTTATGTGGTTTTGATTGTTTTCTTTAAAAAATATTGGTTTGACGCCTGAATAAGTATGATTTCACTCTTCATTTTAATATATTTAATAACATTCATGACAAAATAGTGGTGAAATTTGAAAAATATCTAAAAAAAAATTGTTTTGTTTTGTTTTGCAAACGCAGGTTGGTATTTCTTGGGTAATAGGAAATGGCAAACGCAGGTTGCAAAAATATTCAAAGGATGATGACACGCACACTGTACACATGTTTGAAAGTCTTCAAAATTATAATAAGGTTACAAATACGAAAATATTACCTATTCAAAACAATATATGATTACGGAACTTCAATTGACGCTATACCCGCCAAAACTCACGAAAATCCCGTGCATTAGTTAATTAGCATATTTATTAAACTGTGACGAAAAGAATAAAATATTTGTGTCACATCCAATCACTTGCGTTTCATATCTCTTTTGGTGTAGTCTATAAACTTTATAAAACATTTTAGAAATATATTTTAACAAATAGTAATTCTTTTATTACAGAAAAATGACGCTCGTGTGTGAAATCTGTGGGAAGACATTTAAATCGGAGTGGGGGTTAAAGTGGCACAGAGGGACTGGGCAATTCGCCTGTTGTGGAAAAACATTTTACACAAAACAGCCGTTCAACAGACACAGGTGTGTATTTTGTTTTTATTACAATGGTAGGTTCTGTAGGTTTAAAAATCAAAATACAATTTATGTTTTATATTCCATTTCATTTTATGCCAAACATAAATTATTTATCATCTAACCATTTATAATAAAAACAAACACAGTTGTTTAGGTGTCATGACAAGCAGGGTAATTTATCGAATCAAAGTCTTTTTATTTTTAAAAGTAGCAAAGCGATCAATCAAAAATGGACCCCACATGCTATTCAAATACTCAAAGAAATCTCGTGAAACTTCCCATTCATCTGTATTATCAATTTTACTAATACTGTCGGCAATGGAGTTTAATTCTCTAGGAACCCATTGTATTTCTAGTCCTATGTTCATCTTCAAACAAATACTAAAAATGCTCAGAGCTAGATCATGCTACTCGAGATTAGAACTTCCTACCTTCACCACTTGTACACATGATTGAGAGTCAGAAAACCACTTTTTAGTTTTCCCCCTTAAAAATTACCGTAAGCCCGTAAAGCTTGAAATACTGCTTTAATTTCTCTATAAGTAGAACTTTTATTGCAATCATCATTATACCATATATCATGAAAAATGAAATCTGGCCTATCAACAATGTAAGCCCCGCAGACAAACCCACTTGCATCACTGTACACTTTCAAAACTTCGACAAATGTACATTTACTTAGAGGTCTTGATTGTATGCCATCTATGCGATCTAACCAAAATCTTAATTCTGAAATACAAAGCTATCTGGATCAAGGGCTAAAACTCTATCGCACGACTGTCTAGAGGTGATTACGGAATAAAGAAATCTAGTCATTAATCTTGCTAGACTACCTATAACAGGCATCATAGAAAATAATTTTCCCCGTACATCTAGCTAAATCCCTAGCCGAAACCATTGGCATGGAAGAAAATACCTTTAAAAGAGTATTTTTTAAATCAAGCGTTCTTCTATCAGGAATTTTGATAGAAAACATTTGGCTATCCCAGATTAATCCTACCCATTCTAGCCTCTGAACTGGTATCCATATTGACTTTTCCTCATTGATTACAAGTCCAGCTTCGTGTAATGTATTTCGGACAAAATTTGCATCTTGTGTTGCATTTTCGATATTAGAATTAGTACCCCAACCGTCATCTAAAAACATAACAATTTGTATGCCATTAAAACGCCAGTATTTAATGATCTCCCTAAGGAACTTAACAAAACAAAAAGGTGCGCACGACAAATCAAAAGGAACCAATGTATAAACATAGTATTTACCATTTAAAGAAAATCCCAAATATTTCTGGTGTTCAGAAAATATGTCCAAATGATAATAACATTTGACAAAACAAACTTGAAGCAAAAACAATTCGGATCAAAATATTCAATCCCCGTTTTCCAGTCTTCGAAAGTCATTTTTTCTTTCCATATGTATTTATTAACAAATCGTAAATCTAAAATCAACCTTTTCTTGTCGGCTGCATTTACGGCTACACTTAATGGACTTACAACATGAGGAATTTCTATTGATTCTACAATAAAACCATTATTTAACATATCCTGCACGGACTCGTTTACAAAATCTATATGCTTTAAAGCTGATTGGTTATTTGCAGATACACAATTTCAGGTAATTCTATTATTGGTAATTTGTAACCGCCTACAATACAGTCAATTATATCAGGGTTGGCACCGATGCTTTTCCAAAAACGAACATGTCTCTTTAAACTGCCTTTTACAGTTGAAGAATGTGATAACTGATACTTTTCTTCACAATGCGCATCAATGTCAGAAATGTCTAAACCAGCAATATACTTATCATATGATAGGTTTTCCTACTGGATTTCCGGTCTCACGTCTAGGCACGATGTGTCCCTGGAAACGGTTAACCCACTCGCACTCGCGCCGGAAATGGCCCTGTCGTCCACAAGCGAAGCACATGGTGTTGGCGCCGGCTCTGGCTGGATAGGGCCGAAAAAACTGTTGGCGCTCGACCTCCATAGCCATCGGACGAGATGGGAAAAGAGGACCAACAAAAGGATCCTGCGCTGTTGGAGCCGGGGAAGCGGAAGCAGATGGTCGATCAGCCAAACGATTGAAAAGGATTTTATTTCAGTTTTTTGACAGCTCTAGCCTCGGCTTTGTTTATTTTCTTTTCATCATCACTATCCGACCCTATTACTGGTTTTTCATATTCAGCAACAGTAGCCCAGCCCCCCGGGGAAAGAATCAGCTAACCTGACAAGTCTATTTCTGTAAGTTAGTTTTTTCAAACCTTCTTTTGCCTTTTCTTTAGCAAAGCCAAGACTATCGCTGTCCAATATACATTGAAGCAAAGAGCAGATTTCAGTATTGAATACGAACTGCACCCGATTGTAAAAACGCTGGTTAAAGTTACCGCTCGGTAACATTCAACCTTGGTAAGTTTGCGGTTATTCAGGTATAGTAACCTACAAGGTAACTCGATTTTATAAACACGATATACCGCAAAGTAACCTAACCGCGCATAGTGGAATTTAACCACCAGTAACTTTTACCAAAACATTCCCACAATGCATTTTCTAATGACGTAATTTTCGCGCGAAGTGTCACGCTTATAAACAGCGATATGTATTTTTTTTATCAAATTCATTTACAAATGAATTCACAATAAAATAAAGTGTAAATTTTAACTACGAGTTCATCAAAATGACCAGGGACAAATTGATAATAATGTCGGAATTGGCATCATTTAGCGGAATCCCTGGTGCTTCCAAACTGCAAGAGAGTGCTTTCAAAGACGTCTATTCTTCTAGTTGTTCTAGATGTAACATAAAAATTATACATGGTCGTCGTAACATGCTAGACTATTCTTCTAATTTGGCTTATGTTTACAATAAACTTACTTACTTTCTTGTACAATAAGGGAATTTACCATAGACAAAACATTGTTCAAGTTTTAATATATCTTTGTATGCAGAAATCTGCAAATGCAACCGAGTTCACCAACAGCTATTATTTATGTCGTGTTCTGAGAAAACTGGGCATAATGCATGTGCGTAAAGTGTCGCCCCAGGTTAGCTTGTTAAGTTCGCACAGGCTAATCAGTGACAACACTTTCCGCCAAAAATTGATTTTTGCTAAGAAGGGACTTCATTTTAATATGTCATAACAGCGGAAAGTGTCGCCCTGATTAGCCTCTGCGGACTGCACAGGCTAATATGGGACGACACTTTAAACACATGCATCATGCCCATTTTTCTCAGAACACGACACATTTGATAAACTGCTCCGGTTCATTTTAACAGCAGTAATATACCTAAAGTACATGACGTAGCGTGTTACGAAGAAGAAAGTTTATTGAGTTCACATTTGAATATAATGATATGATGGCATAAGGGTCTTTATTTAACTATTCTAAAATAATTATTAAAGACCCTAGATGCAAACTCGTCAATTATTGAATTAAATGGATTATTTATGGATTTTAAAGGATTATTAGAGGTAAGATACTAATTCGAACGTGTTTTGTTTTTTGTTTGTACTTGTTTGTTGTTCAATGTTCACGGAGAAATGATTTTAACATGGGCGCCATTGATGCATCGGATCACACACAGCATACCCATAAGAGAATATAAGAAACACGTTCTGTGCGTCCTTAAATTCGTCGTCGTCCGAAGTCGGAAATCGTATTGCCCTGTAAATTAAGTCAAATAAAGTGTCAGTCGCTGCAATTTGTTGTTTGCTCGTCGAAATTGTGAAGGTCGTCGATGATTAGCTTTTATAATGTCGCGCGCCGCGGCCATTTTGTGTAAGTTACCTCTCGGTTACTTGTACTTACCCACCTAGGGAAGCAGGGTATGTTTTAACTGGGTTTTAACCGATCGGTATAACTAACCAAATTTTATACAAACGCTTACCGACCAGTAACCAACATGTTATCGACTTTTAACCGCCGGTATGTGGTTAACCGCCGGTTTAACTATTTATACAATCGGGTGCTGATGTTTACACGAGGCACTCTTGAAAGCAGGCACATCAATTTTATCAACATTTTTATGGCTTATAATATCCTAATATAACGATGACAACTGTGAATCAAAGTAGCTTCTAAATAGACCAAACAAGTCAAACAATTCTTTCCTATCTCCCGAGGGCCTACCTTCGTGACCGCTACCACGTGGTCGCTCCGTGTGTCCATTTACATTGTCAGCTCTATCTTCGCCGACTATGCGATCACGCCTCTCGTCTTGACTGTCCATATTTAAAAAATTGCCAATGCAAATATGGTGCAAAAATAAAATAACTTTCACAATTAAATGTGGTTGAGCAGAAAAATAAAACGATTTAAAGCATGTCAACGCTCTACCCTGCTTGCCTGTCAAATGAACAAACCTACAAATCTATGCACGAGGAAATCTTGATTTCCGCATCATTGAACATGCGCACCTTCAAAACCTGTATAACAACTTTATTCAATCATACACCGATAATAAATACATTCAACATAGGTCACTGCATTCTGAGCGAAAGTATGTTTTGTATTACCTAGTTGCAAAGCACTATTTAAAATGTTTTGTATGGTGTTTTTGAAATAAGCCGGCTTTAAAATAACAAATAAATACTAGCGTGGTGCATATTGGTGTGTACATTTTAGTGTATAGTTTTTAACGACAATAATGGTCCAGATAAATTTCAATGCAAATTGTCACTGAACAATTGGAATTTACACCGCATAAATCCAGAATGTACGCGAACCGATACTTCACGTATGTAATTGGACCCTTACAAATATTTTTAATGCGTATTTTGGATTTTAAAATGCGTAAATACGCGTTTATGCGCCTTATCTGGAGCGCTTCTGACGACCATCATTTTGATAAGTACCATATTATTATGGATAATATTCTGTGTGTCTTTCCTGTATTGAATGATAATTCAGCAGTTCCATTTTTTGTTGTTGATTAGATGCAGCATTCATGGTGTTTAAACGCCGTTCCCCTGTGAACAATGCGGCAAAAAGTTTTCAACGAAATATGACCTGTATCGTCACGTCCGGAGAGAGGTAGCTGCAAAGCAACTTACCTGTTCAATTTGCAATGCAAAACTCCGAGAGAAAATTGACCTTCAGACCCACCTAGACACCCACAATTGAGAGAAAAACGTTGCTTGTGATATGTGTGAAAAAAGGTACAGGCACCGCAGAAGTCTATCCAAGCACAGATCTGCAAAGAACCGTGCCTAGTCATCTGTTGTATGACGATGATATGACCAAGAATTATTTTTAATTCTTACCAAAGTGCCGTGGTTACTTATTTATTAGTGAAAATACAGGCTGCCATACAATAATATAAAGTATTGCGCGTGATTTTGCATCTTACACATTGTGTTTCATATCGTTTATCTTGTGTTGTTTTGTTTGATATTTCTGTTTTTTATATGATTATTGTTGTGATATTTATTATTCTGATTTAAATTTATTATGATAATGGTTGATCTCATACGAATTATTGTGTTCATAATTGCTTATCTGCGATTACTGTTGATCTCAGCCGATTAATTGTGATGTATATTGATTATCTGTGATTATTGTTGATCTTATCAATATCATTGTAATTTATGTTGATTATCTGTGATTATTGTTAATCTCAACCGATTAATTGTGATTTATATTATCTTTGATTATTGTTGATATGTATATCATACGTGATTATTGGTGATCTTATCAAAATCATTGTAATTTATGTTGATTATCTGTGATTATTATTGATATCCACCGATTTATTGTGATTTATTTTATCTGTGATTAGTGTCGATCTTATCAAAGTCATTGTAATTTAAGTTGATTATCTGTAATTATTGTTGATCTCACCATATCCGTTGAAATATTCATTTGAGCCGCGCTCTGTGAAAAGGGGATTTAATGCATGTGCGTAAAGTGTTGTCCACACAGGCTAATAAGGGACGGCACTTTCCGCATTTTATGATATTTTTTGTTAAAAGAAAATTTCTGAGCAAAAATCGAGTTTATCGGAAAGTGTCGTCTAATATTTGACGACAATTTAAGCATTAAACCCCCTTTTCACAGAGCGAGACTCATTTGTAATCTGCGATTACAAATAAGTCAATATTTCGAATCAATATGATTAAAATATATTTTCAGTGATTCATCTTTGTCTTATTGGAATCATTGTGCGAATTGTCAACAATTACATTTAAATCTGCAATGCCTTCTCAAGTGGCACATAGGCCAGTTTTATGTTTAGCGTATAAGCTAATCGTTTTAGCGTATAAGCTAATCGTTTCTTTAAGAATTTTGGCCGTCAATCTGATGATTACGTGTATTATTGCGATACGGGAAATTCTTTGCAGCAATTACACAATTTATCTGCATATTTTTGGTTTGTTTTGTTGTTAAAGACACTGATCTTGTTTGCGTTCAACCGCTGGGATTTTCAATGTTTTTCAGAGTATAATCAGACTTATCTCGGTGAAGTGTACTTTGTCATGGATGAAGTATGCCTTCAGCTATATTTTAAGTATTATCTCCAACAATTATATTGTAAGATTGTCAGGTTTCTTACTTAACGCATTATATTGTATGACCAATATGAAGACACTCGTGATTTGCAAGGCGCCCTTGTAAAGGTCAATAGTTATTATTATAGTTACAGTTTCGGATCAATAGATAATGGTTTACACCTAAAATGAAAACTGTATGTCTTGCAAAATAAGAGGAATCGATTGGTATATTTGTTTAATGATACCCCCTCTTCTTATAGGTACACATTATTTATCCTTATAAAACTAAAAGAAAGATACCTTTTTTTAATTTACAAGATACAAGATACGTGGCATTATTTTAGAAACTGTTATTTTAAAACTTGTACAAATAACAGCAAACAATATAAAGTTATATCCCATATGTCTGTGGTTGTTTCAAATCCCCCAAAAAGCTTGAATATACCGGTAGGCCTCGTTAAATGAAGCAACCCAGAGCGTCAATATAGGCAGCATTATACGGTCCCAATATAGAAAGCTTCTCAATGCATTTACATAGATAGAGCAACAAAGAATCAAATTCAGTAGCACTACACGGACTCAATATAGGTTACTTTATAATGCATCAAAATAGGAAACCTAACAATGATTCAATATAAGTAGCATATCACGGAATCAATGTATGAGGTAGCCTTGTTTCAGATTGATGACAAGGTGTACAACTGGAAATACTAATAGCCTAAAAATAAATAGAAACTAGAGCTTTGTCACAGACGTGACGAATACCCCCACATGCCGCATTGACACATAATATTTTGCATGTTGTCTTCACAAAAAACAGCGGACACTATGCTCAATTTTTAAAACGCACTAAGTGACCCCTTGACCTAGTTTTTGACCCAGAAAGGCCCATGTTCAAACTTGGCCTTAAGATCATCTCCATAAAACTTCTGACCAAGTTTGGTGAAGATCGGATGTAAACTACTTGAATTAGAGAGCGGACACCATGCTTAATGTTAAAAAACGCACTAACGGACCCCGTGACCTAGTTTTAGGCCCGGAATGGCCCATGTTCAAACTTGTCCTAGAGATCATTTTAAAACTTGTGACAAGTTGGTGAGGATTGGGTGAAAACTACTTGAATTAGAGAGCGGACAACATGGTGAGGTTTAAAACGCACTAAGTGACCCCGTGACCTTGTTTTTGACCCGGCATGACCCATATTCAAACTTGCCCTAGACATTATCAAGATACAACTTCTGACCAATTTTGGTGAAGATTGGATAAAAACTACTTGAATTAGAGAGCGGAAACATGGTGAGGTCTAAAACACACTAAGTGACCCCGTGACCTAGTTTTTGACCCGGCATGGCCCATGTTCGAACTTGACCTACGCATCATTTAGTTACAACTTCTGACCAAGTGTGGTGAAGATCGGATTTAATTTACTTGAAATAGAGAGCGGACACCATGCTCAATGTGTAAAACGTACTAAGTGACCCTGTGACCTAGTTTTTGATCTGGCATGGCCCATGTTCGAACTTGGCCTTTAGATCATCTAGATAAAACTTCTGACCAAGTTTGGTGAAGATCGGATGAAAACTACTTGAATAAGAGAGAGGACACCATGCTGAATATTAAACACGCACTAAGTGACCCTGTGACCTAGTTTTTGACCCGGCAAGGCCCATGTTCGAACTTGGCCTTACGATCATCTAGATACAACTTCTGACCAAGTTTGGTGAAGATCGGATGAAAACTACTTGTATTAGAGAGCGGACAACATGCTGAATGTTAAAAACGCACTAAGTGACCCCGTGACCTAGTTTTTGACCCGGCAAGGCCCATGTTCGAACTTGGCCTAGACATCATTTAGATACAACTTCTGACCAAGTTTGGTGAAGATCGGATGAAAACTACTTGAACTAGAGAGCGGACACTTAATACAGACCGACCGACCGACCGACAAGTTCACTCCTATATACCCCCCTTAACTTCGTTTGTGGGGGTATAATTATGGACACACTGACCTATTCAACACTCAAATAATTACTTTGGCCTTTTTGTTAGATATGAGGGGGATTCAAAAGTAGTGCCACACACTTTAATTGTTTTTATAGCTGACGTAACAAATCAAAATCGAAGTTAAATCCGAAATGAACAAATAATATTTGGTTAACGAATATCAAAACTGACAGCTGTATTTTAAAGAATTACAAACGGTCGTATGATATTATGGTTTCCTTTCACGGGTAAATGTAAATTCCCATTTTTGATGTTAGAAGAATTTTGCTGTCATTTCGTCTTGCCCTCTCCCATCGGACACCCAACGTTCCTTTCTGGAGGGCGTTTCTGCTTGTTGACACGGTGTCAAATTTTCATTTTCGTTTATGTTCCTTCCGTTTTGGAATGGCAAATTCGTGGTCCCTGAAACAGGATATTTGTTATCGAAAACTATTTATTTCCCAACATTTACAATCTCATTTACTAAAAGCGAGTAATTCAGCTCGACATCAACCGAAGCAAATACAATACAATGTAATCACAGTTTATGTCGAATCATGAATTATTAACAGTACCGAGTATCATTTTAAGGCAATTATGACAACAGTACTCGTCGACGGACCCGTGCCCTAGACTCTTAGTGAATACATGAAATTGATCTTCTACAACTTGGCAATTAACCTTTTTGACGACAGATGCCAATTAATCCTGTTGAATATTACGCATTGGTTGATTAGTAAATATAACGAATTTCAAATTTTAGGAAACATCTGCATTAGACACATATAATCCTCTCATTTACAATGCATTTACTGAGCACGTGCCTCAGTGTACAAAGCATACCTTTAAAATAAAATAAATGTTCACTGTCACCCGGTAATTACATAATGATTCGTTTTAAAAAGCATTTTGTTGCAGATTGCATCCGTCATTGTTGCTCGGCTGTACAGTGCTGCTCTCTGTTGATCCAGTCAAGCCATACACATGGGAGCGACTAGTACGGTAAAAAAAACTTCCTGAAATCATAAAATTTGATTAAGACTATTGTCTGAAAGCCAATGTGAACACAATTGGTTTGAATTCAATCATACCTATATATTTTGGTATAAAATGTAAACGATATTCTTCAAATACCTGATAATTGATTGTCACAATAACCTACTAATTTGGTAAATTATTATATAGAAGGGTGGTGCGGTAGTCGAGTGGTAACACAATGGTCAACTAATTCAGTGGTCTGGTCCCGGTTCGATCCCTTGCCGGGGCAATGGAAATTTAAGAAATTACAATAGTAATTTCAACTCAACCACGGGATTCCGTAATCTTAACCAACCTGCGTATGCCATAATCCAGCTTCAGCAAACTGCGTTTGCTCAACCAACCCGCGTTTGTATATTTTTCAAATAGCAAGAACTGACCAAATTAAATATTACAACAACAGCTTTTATCTCAAATACAATAAATAAACAAAAATTAAGCATCATGTGCTCTCATTTTTCTAGCAATATGATTTATTCGTGTATGGAAAGTGAAAAAATATATAAATTTAACTGCGTTTGCATCGAAAATCTAATTTTGTGTCCAAGTGTTGTTAAAAACTGCAAAGCTTCGAAACAAGTGCAATGCGTCTTACTATGCAAAAAGGTATGAAGCATGTCATAAGCTTTGTATTGTCCAGAAATTTTCACATATTCTCTATAAAATGATGAAAATTACCTGACGGAGCGGGATGCCTGATGCAATTCAACAACCTGCGTTGACTTTTGTGGTCACGTGACAAAAGTTGTTCATCCCCGGTGTTAACATCAAATGCAGAAGCGAAGGGTGACGACGAAGATGTCTTCTTTTGTTATTTAGATCATGAGTGGAGATCAATTGTAACGTCCAAATGTAATAATATAACACGTCCGTACCCACACTAGACTTACAACGAAACGCTTTGAGTCATAGTGAGGTAACTGGAATTTATGTGTTCAAAGTTATCTACACTCATATTTATCCAATAGGCTGTCCGGCTAGCGCAGCGGTTGGCACATTAGCCTCTCGCTCATGGCGCATGCGGATTTGGTTAATGGTCATGTGGGGTCTCCTCAGAGTTCTCATTCCTACGTCCGAAACACAAAACCACGTCAAAATTTAAAATCTTTTGATAATCAAGGGCTGTTTGTAAAACATGCATGCACCCCAAATGGGCTGTCAGTTGTAGTGGCAGCCATTGTGTGAATACGTTTTTTGTCACTGTGACATTGACTTTTGACCTAGTGACCTAAAAATCAATAGGGGTCATCTGCCAGTCATGATCAATGTACCTATGAAGTTTCATGATCCTAGGCGTAAGCGTTCTTGAGTGATCATCCGGAAACCATTTAACTGGTTCGAGTCGCCGTGACCTTGACCTTTGACCTATTGAAAATCAATAGGGACATCTGTGAGTCATGATCAATGTACCTATGAAGTTTCATAATCCTAGGCGTAAGCTTTCTTGAGTTATCATCCGGAAACCATTTTACTGCGTCAAGTCACCTTGACCTTTGACCTAGTGACCTGAAAATCAATAGGGGTCATCTGCGAGTCATGATTAATGTACCTATGGAGTTTCATGATCCTAGGGGTAAGCATTCTTGAGTTATCATCCGGAAACCATTCGGTGGACGGACGGACGGACCGCCCGACGTGTGCAAAACAATATTCCCTCTCTTCTGCGAAGGGGGGGGGGGCATACAAATTAAATAGCTTTAAATTGCATATATCATTCAAAATTCATTTCAACATTCGTAAATCAAAGTTAACATTGCTAGAACACCTTCTGGGTCCTCACATAATGCAGCCTCAGGAGCGGAACAACCTCATAAACTTTAAAACACAAACACACACACACTAGCACGCAAACCACCCCCGCACTATTGCTAAAGAAACACAATTAGTTGAAACGTTTAATCAAACAAGAGAAAAGCATCGGTAAGCAAATCAGATGTACTTCTAATAATTTTTTGCAAAAAGACATGGCTCAAGAATTATTAAATAATCTTTATTATATATATATAACATTTTCTTCTTCACACAGTTTTTACGACACTAGTTTTCTCTTATAAATATCATAGTATATGGCTGTGCCAAATATGAACTTCATATATGTATAAAACTCACTGAGAAGAATTGCAATTAGCAAGAACCATTAATTCTAGCCCCTGAATTACTTGAATTATCTCCCTTTTTTATTTTTTCTTGTATAGGTCATATCTTTACACCTTTAAGGCCGATTAAAATTGTTGGAACAAAGGTAGCCATTGGAATTAAGAAGTACAGCGTACAATACCTCTAGCTCGAATAATTCCCTTTGTTGGTTTTACCTTTTTTCTTGGTTTTCTGTTTTCTAGAAATAAAAATGACATGATTGAAATATTACTTTATACATCAACATTAGTATTTTATTATTTTGAGAAGCGATGGGCATTTTTTGAACTATGAGTACTCTTACATTTACTAATTAAAATTAACAATAATTATCTGTATTATTATTATAACAATTCTATTGTAATAATAATCAACATGATATTGATAATTATTAATAGTATTACTATCACAATTACAAATGTATACACAATATATATGTATTTGTCAAAGTATTCTTCAGTGATTTTGTTTCGATGTTTATTTTACAGCCTTTGCTTTTTTTATTGGGAAATAAAGCGCGATTAATCAATGAAATTGGGAAAAATTATACATTATTAATATGAATATAAATAACAATATACCTATTGTTTATAAGTGCATGTTAACTGCTTTCTAAAATGTATATTATAAAATGCTATGAAATTGCTGTATAATAAACTTAATACAATTATTCTTGAGTTTATTGGAAGAGTTTGGAATATTTTGGGAGAAATTTTGGTCAGATTTTTGAGAAAAAATGTTACTTTTTAATACTGGGAAACAGCCTTTTTTACTTTTTGCAAAAGAGAAAGAGCCTGTATGAGGCTGTAATTTTGGGCAAAAAATCATAGTTCTTTATAACCCTTTTATGAGTAAAGCGATAAATTGTTTATTGAAACAGTTGAGATTCTTTTTATCTAAGGTTTTCGATTCATCGGTGGTCTGGTATTTATGAACTTAAAGAGTTTTAAAGATTTAGATAAAAGATTTAAAGATTAAAGATCTGTTACAATCTGCAAAGGACAACCAAACCTAGGAAAAAGCTTTTCCAATATCAAATAAGCCATTGTGTCAGCTGTCTTATCAGGAACAGCAAATGATTGGGGCCAACCACTAAACCAATCCACAAAAGCAATTACGTACTTATTTCCAGATATCGAAGTAGGATATGGACCACCAAGATCTACACTTAATTTTGCCATGGGATATGGGGGCATATCTGTTACTTGCAAAGGTTGCTTTATTTGACGTAAAGATCTGGTTTGACATGTTACACATTTAGTAACATATTCTAGAACATCTTTGTACAGGTTCATCCAGTAATATTTTTACTTTATGGAGTCAAATGTTTTCTGAACACCCATGTGACCATTTAAATCATGCCATTGTTGCAATACCAATGATTTAAATTGCTGTGGCACAAACAATCTTAATTTCGGGTCACCATCAATATCACATAAGTAATACAATACGTTATCAATAATAAAATGGTGATTTCGAATATGGTCTGTGGCATTACCATTGGTAATTAAGTTCTTTATCTTCATCAATTCTTCATCTTTTGATTGTTCATTCGCCATATCAACATTATCTACATTCGATTTCGAATAATCTGGCAATTCAAACGAATCAACGTTATCGGTCAACCTATAACTAGCAAACTCTTTTGGATTAAACTGGCTTGAATTCAAAACATTGACCTCATATAAATTGTCATTTACATCAATATCAGGTTCAGATTCATTTCCCGAACACTCTAATTTATCCTTATTACAACTCGTTTGCACCTTATCAGGGTGTCGTGAGAGTAAATCAGCACATGTATTCACTGTACCTGGGATATATTCTACTTTGCAATTGTAACTAGCCATACTTAAAGCAAATCTGAATTTTCTTATTTTGCATTGGACATTCAAGAAGGTGGGTTTGTGATCTGTTTTAATTGTAAATGTCTTTGTGTTCTGGACAATTTGTGAGACAGATAATAAATTGGTTTCTCATCACCCTCACTTTCTTGTGTAAGGCAGGCTCCTATACAAGTGTCACTAGCATCAGTATACAGTATATATGGCTTATTCAAATCAGGGTATGCCAGTAAAGAAACAACCGTCAGACTTTCTTCGATAAAATCAAAAGCTTTTTGACATGTTTAAGTCCATTTAAAATGGGCATATTTCCTTGTCAGATTTATTATCGGTTCAGCGATTTCTGAAAAATTTGGAATAAATCTTCGATAGTAAGATGGCAAACCCATGAAAGACCTTACTTCTCGAACACATGTTGGAACTGGCAATTATCTAATTGCACTTATTTTCTGAGGATCAGGTTTAACACCTTCAGAACTGATGATAAATCCTAAATAATTAGTCTCAGATTTTAGAAAACTACATTTCTTCAATTTCAATTTTAACCCATGTTCACGAAGTCGTGAATAAACAGTTTCAATGGCTCTTAGGTGGGATTCGTTATCTGGACTGAAAATAAGGATATCATCGAAATATGCAATTGCAAATCTTTGACAATCTTTCAAAACGATAGACACGAGATCTTGAAATATAGCAGGAGCATTTGAGAGTCCGAAAGGCATTTTGTTAAACTCAAACAAGCCTCTGTGTGTACAAAAAGCAGTTTTCTCAGTTTTATCATTTTCGTCCATTACAACTTGCCAATAGCCACTCTTTAAATCTAAAGATGTGAAGAATTTAGCATGACTCAACAAGGCTAAAATATCATCAATTAGTGGTAACGGAAAAGCATTTTTTACAGTTATTTTGTTCAACTGTCTAAAATCTAACAGAATCTCTTAGTGCCATCTTTCTTATCACTTATTACCAAAGGAAATGACCAACCGATCGAGTTCTCCTATTGACATCAGCATCTCACATTTATCAATTGCTTTATCAGTTATTTCTCTGTTATTTAAGGGAGTTCTGTACGGCCTTAATTTTATAGGTGAATGTTTACCAGTGTCTATACTCATCTTAACTGTTTCAGTGTGACCCAATTGAGAGTCTTTGTCTGCAAACAAATCAATGTTTCGCCTTATTAAATTTTCTACTTTTTTATGGCATTCTGGCACATTGATATCACTCAATTGTATTTCCTCATATGTTTGGTTTCCAGTGAAAACTGAATTCATATTATTTGTGTTTTCCTCGTCAATTCTGTTAAGTTTAAATGTTGTGTTCGAATTATTAACAATTAAAATTGTCAGACATCTATCTTTAGCCAAAGAAGTAACTGAGTTAACAATTTGAAGACCTGGTTGATCTGTTATAAAACCTATGTCAATTTCCGAAACAGAATAACTGTAACCAGTTGGTATATTTGAATTCTCTCTAATTTTACCATAACATATCTTCGCTGTTTATGGTTTTAAAATGCATGTATTTTTATGTCCCCCACTATAATAGTGGGAGACATATTGTTTTTGCCCTGTCTGTCTGTTGGTCTGTTGGTCCGTTGGTCTGTTGGTCTGTTTGCGCCAACTTTAACATTTTGCAATAACTTTTGCTATATTGAAGATAGCAACTTCATATTTGGCATGCATGTGTATCTCATGAAGCTGCACATTTTGAGTGGTAAAAGGTCAAGGTCAAGGTCATCCTTCAAGGTCAGAGGTCAAATATATGTGGCCAAAATCGCTCATTTTATGAATACTTTTGAAATATTGGAGATAGCAACTTGGTATTTGGCATGCATGTGTATCTCACGGAGCTGCACATTTTGAGTGGTGAATGGTCAAGGTCATCCTTCAAGGTCAGAGGTCAAATATATGTGGCCCAAATCGCTTATTTTATAAATACTTTTGCAATATTGAAGATAGCAACTTGATATTTGGCATGCATGTGCATCTCATGGAGCTGCACATTTTGAGTGGTGAAAGGTCAAGGTCATCCTTCAAGGTCAGAGGTCAAATATATGTGGCCCAAATCGCTTATTTTGTGAATACATTTGCAATATTGAAGATAGCAACTTGATATTTGCATGCATGTGTATCTCATGGAGCTGCACATTTTGAGTGGTGAAAGGTCAAGGTCATCCTTCACAAGGGCAAGGTCATCCTTCAAGATCAAACATCATATAGGGGGACATTGTGTTTCACAAACACATCTTGTTCAATCTGATTGTTGATGCAATATGAATATCTTCTTCTAAGCTGACATAATGTTTTACATTTATTCTCATACATTTCAAATCAAAATAGAGTTTAACGTGATTATTCTTTAACCAATCTAAACCCAAAATTAAATTTCTATTTAAATTTCTAGCAACATAAAATGTTTGAATCATTTCTGATTTCCCAACGCAGATTTTAATACTGACGAGCCCATCAATCATCAACGGACTACCGTTTGCTGATTGTACACTAACCACCTTCTTTTGTAATTTTGGCTTTTCAATCAAACTACCATAGACTCGTCTATGCATCAAAGAAATCTAAGCACCTGTATCTATCAAACTTCGAATTTTCTGCTAACCAATATGTAATTAAGTAGAATTCGGGTTTCCAGAAATATTAACTTGAATTGGTTGAATAATTTCTGAATTATTGTTATATTTCTCAACATCGACCTCGACATATTGGAGAATGTTTTAGTTTTTTTCTATGGCCTGTTTTATTATTTCTCGATCCCTGTTTTGAATAAGAGCAATCACGCAACACGTGCCCTTCCATACCAAAACCCCAACACAAAATTCTCTTGGACTCTCTTTCGCCCAAGGCAACGTTAACATTTTTGAATTCGGAAGACTTGTGTCCGATCCGTTTGCATTTGTAACACCGGATACCTCGATTATGATTAATCTTTAGGAGTTTCCTCTCTCTCTCTTCTCTCACATTGCTAGTACCACCAGATAGTCTTACTCGTGCCAACAAATTCTCTTCAAGTATGACTCTGTTAATTGCAATTTGTAAGGTTGCGGGCCTTTCCCTTAATATCTTTAATTTCAGAGAATTATCATTTAAACCATATGTGAAATTGTCTATCAATTGTCTCTCAGAATCAGCGTTTCCCACGCCATATGCCTCTTTTACCAAAGACATAATTTGTTCAGCGTATGACTGAATATCTTCATATCTACCTTGTCTCATTTTCCTTAAGAGCGACAGTGCGAAATGCGGATCTGTCACGTCGGAGAACATTATTGCTAAGTCTTGTTTGAACTGACCCCAAGTATTAGCAGGATTATCCTGAATATACCTTTCAATGTAACCAGAAACTGCACCCGATGCACTTTGATATGCAATGAATTTTTTTTATATCATCCTTTATACTCATTAACGAAGCAAATTTCTCAATGGATTTTATCCATTACCTATACTCGCGACGGTTTCCATCACATTTCGAAACTGTATGTGAAATGCCCTGAATTGTTAAAGCATTGGAAACATTAATTAATTAATCGAGCATGGATTCAAGAAATTACCAAATAGAACTTACCAAATTTGTAATATCCTGCTCACGGCACCAAATTAATTTCTATCACATAGTCGATAGAATGACAACCCAGTTCATGGTTAAAACATTCTGTATTATAGTGATCGTATAGTACGCATTGTAAAATATCTATGAGCCGAGCACCTCCGTCCAGTCGTGACGGCTTACCAAACTCGACTCTCTCTAATACAAAATCTTGAAGTATTTATACAAAACATTTGTCACTATCAACTGTCATTAATTGAGTTGATAAAGAACTACTTATAAACTATTAAGGAAATCAGGCTTTATCAATACCCCATTTATTTCTGAATATTTGTCTTTTCCAACATGTAAGAATTGTACACTTTAAACAAGCAAACGTATTTCAATAGGGTGTACTATGTTATACAAACAAACCAACAAACCAACAGACAGGGCAAAAACAATATGTCCCCCAGTTTAGATTGGGGGACATAAAAATAAAAACATTTGAAGTAAAACAATGTTTTATTAATTTTATTTATATTTATATTCATTTGCTTACACAAGTTGAAGTAATTGTTGTAAACGGAGACCATTCTTCAAAGATTTAAAAATGGAAGGTTCGCATTCTTCCAGAACGTTTGTTTGTTAAGACTATTTTATTAAGAGACCACTTTTGGTTACTCCCTTGAGTGGTCTCTTAATACAAGATGAACTGTATAAAGGAACATGGGTGTTCGTGAAAGATGGAAAGCATACGGCGCAGAAAATTCCCACAAGTCACTAGGAAAGAATTATGGTGACAATAGAAATGAACTGCTGTTAAATCTGACTTGGCCTAAACCAAAGTGAATGTCCTGCTACACTTCTTAGGTCTCTTATATTAAAAATTGACGAGCCCATATTAGAATTGTATATCAAGTGGAAAGTTAACATATTTTGATCTTTATGTTATAAATATGTGGGTAAAACCCGAAAAGGGCTAGGTTCACGAAGGGTTGAAATATGCCCTGTTTCAGAATTAAATAAATTTACTTTTATCTTATAGGGCAAACTATTGTATATAGGAAAACAACATATTTATAATTAGTATCGCTTTATTATGGTTGCTATGGCAACATGATAAATACGTGAGAATATTTGTTATGGTATATAAAAATCAATTGCAAACGTATATATATACATTATACGTCACCATGAAAATTTTAAAATTGTACATGAGTATTGAATACACACAGCATGTTGTAAAAAAGCAACAAATAGTTGTTGGTTGTCATGGTAACGAGTAAGACATTGACATTTTTCTACATTTTTTGTCAAAGAAATCAAAGAATATAAAGTATAATTTAACATGCACAGCATACTTTGCCTAATGCATACCCAATTGATCGGAATATATGCAGGTAAGTTTTAATTAATAATTTCTGAAACTACAATTGCCGTTTCCATGGAAACAATTTAAATGTATATGATATATGCCACTTTTTACAGTAAATATCGATCGGCAAACAACATAAACCGAACAACTTAAAAATATATCTCAATTATTGTATTATTCAATTGTTTAATTACTGCAATAAAAAATGAATCTTTGATGATTAAGATGTTACTATGGTAACGGATTTTTAATTAGAATGCAAACAAATAATGTACATACTAAATACAAGCTTAACATCAAGCATCCGGTTGGCAATTTAAAATAATAAACCAGTTACCCAGTATTACATTATGATAACAATTTGTTATAATTCACAATACTTCGTGGTATTACATATCATAAACAACAGTATTTTATACAAGATTTGACGTCTTCAGCATTACAAACGCATCAACGTATCAAAATGTTACTGACATAAGCAGACTTGCATATGATAATGTATTATAATGCACAATACCTCATGGTATTACATATCATAAACAACAGTATTTTATACAAGATTTGACGTCTTCAGCGTTACAAACGCATCAACGTATCAAAATGTTACTGACATAAGCAGTCCTGCATATGATAACAATTTGTAATAATGCACAACACTTCATGGTATTACATATCATAAACTACAGTATTTTACACAAGATTTGACGTCTTCAGCGTTACAAACGCATCAACGTATCAAAATGTTACTGACATAAGCAGTCCTGCATATGATAACAATGTGTTATAATGCACAATACCTCATGGTATTACATATCATAAACAACAGTATTTTATACAAGATTTGACGTCTTCAGCGTTACAAACGCATCAACGTATCAAAATGTTACTGACATAAGCAGTCCTGCATATGATAACAATTTGTTATAATGCACAACACTTCATGGTATTAAATATCATAAACAACAGTATTTTATACAAGAATTGACGTCTTCAGCGTTACAAACGCATCAACGTATCAAAATGTTACTGACACAAGCAGTCCTGCATATACCTTAATTACGTCAAATAACGTACAAATGTCTCATCTATGAGTGTATACTTTTCACTTCACAGACAACGGATTTTAGTTATGTAACAAAATGATACAATATTACATTTAAATATTCCTATCATCCCAAAAAGATTAACGTGTTTTATCAGCCGAAAGCTTTTAACAACAGCTGGCAAGGGACTATAAAAGCGAATGTACCGGGTGTTTCACATAAATCTTATAAGTGACACGCACATATGTATCTATTAAGTACGGAATCCGGATAGTTCCATCTATAATCTCGCCCTTCTTTCATCAAGGGCGACACACGAAGCGACGCACGAATTTTTGCGCGACAATCGCGGCGACGCACCATATTATGCGCGACAGTCGCGGTGACGCACGATATATTTAACACGATACATCGCCCTTGTGTAGGTAGCCCATAAGGCTATATGTCGCGTTGAATATCTCGTGCGACGCCGCGACTGTCGCGCAAATTATCCTGCGTCGCCGCGACTGTCGCGCAAATTACCCTGCGTCGCCGCGACTGTCGCGCAAAATATCGGGTATCGCTTCGTGTGTCATGTGTCGCCCTTGATGAAAGATCGATATTATGGCTGGCACTATCCGGATTCCGTACTTAAGGCTGATCTGTTTGTGAAAATGTATATTTTGCCAGGTTTAAACATTTTTATTACCATAAAACTTCTATTACGTATCTTTCCGCTACATAATATATAAAAGCTTAATACAATATGTCCGACTGTTGAAACAATTACAGGTTAAAAGTCGAGATACGCCTTTAGCTAATTCAGATAGTTTTACCAGTAGAAAATACCGACATATTGAGGAGTAAATAAGACCTTAGTCGTCGATATATTCCGTCAAAAATATTCCAAAGACTTAAGACTTATTAACTCCTCAACAGTACTGACATCTGACTCGGAGCCGGAAGTGTCCACAGTTTGTGGCACATGAGACGCGTCATCAATATATTTGCCCCAGTCCTGAATGCCACAATCATTTATTGGCCCGGATAAACCAGACAAATACCAAATGACAGATGCAACGTGCGAACACGTGCCAACAGTACGCGCACCTGCCCGGCATTGACAATACCATGCTTTAACATGGTCTGAGTCATATTGAATCCAGACCTGATAAGTCTTTGATGAAATATGACGGCTTTGAAGACGGACACGAATGAGATCACAAGTTTCTCTGAACACATCGATGGTGCATTCAGAGCCCATATATTCTTGAATGTAAGACGGACAGAGCTTCAACTGGTAGGTGCCTAGCGTCAGGAGTTTAAGCATTGTTTCGTCAAGTTGAGGAAAGTTGGAAACAGATTCGTTAACAGACGACCATTTACTGATACTACGGCGATGGAGGTTATTATCTTCTACAAATTTTTGCAATTTATTTTCTTCTTTTAGTTTGGCCATCATCCTTTCCGCACATAAAAAATCTTCAGACGATTCACAGTTGGCACTCAAAGGTGGAAGAAACTTGTTACATAAACTACAAATAATTTTAATATAGTCGCCTATGTATGGCACTTGATTCGTTGGCAAGATGTGGTCCAAATACTTCCACCGCTTGATTCTAGCGTTTGCCGCTTCAACTACCCATCTTACCTAAAAAGGTATTGTAAAATATCTAAAAGTCAATTTAAAATCAGTCAATTTTTAATTTTTTCTCAACTTTACAGCTTATATTTGGTTTAAATTAGCTCACTACCGTACAGCGTTCGATGTTTTCCCCTATAAACATAAGTTAATTGACCCGATGCATAGAAATTAAGTTAAGATCGGTATGCTGACATAAGACTTTCATGCATGGGCTCATTTGTAGATTAAATAATAATACTATATATTCATTTTCATTTCCGTTTCAACATAACAATACAATTAATTATAATAATAAGACAAAAATACAAAGTAGAGATTTCAATTTGCATCGTCAATGTTTATTTGGTGCTTAAACAAAGGCGATTTTTGTTTCTTCTCCGAACAAATAGTATTACACACCCGTTACATCTGCATTACAAGGTATAACCCTTTCAGTAATTATTAAATCGTCTTACATGGGTCCTATAAATGGCACATAGTTATTCCACATTGTGCTGTTCATGTTTTAGCGTATAATCTGACGGTGTATTGTGCAAATAAAGCAAACATACCTTTGTAACTAGCCGTGAAGAGTTTGCCAAATCAGTTGGTAGTTGTTTGCTTCCTCGCGGCAAAAATGACGGCATCTGCGCGTGGATCCCGAGCTCTTCAAGCAGAGAGGTGGCATCACGGAAGCCTCTGTCGACAAAAATATGTCGTTTTCCTTGACCCAGTTTTTAATTTCTTCGATGTTGTTTTTAATTATATGATGCAGAATTGATGCGTCGTTATTTTTGCTGTTGGCCAAATATGGACCGATTACGGAAATAAAATATCCTGATGTTGTTACAATAACCATGGGTTTAACTAACGGTCTTCCCTTGTGCATACTATACGTTTGCCGTTGAAATTGAAAGTTTCCACTTTTTTTAATGTAGATGTATGTTCCGTCGAGAACGAGGATGACTTGTTCCTTATTTTCCGTGAAAAGAAGTTGTGCCAAATTACGAGTATGTTTATTTATTACATCTTCGCGTGAAATGTGTGAAAAGCCAAGATTAAAAGGCACAAAGTCGGTCATAAGTACTTTTCTGGATGTTTGTATGGCTCTTCTGACGCTTGATTTTGAAACGTCAAACAAAGTTGACAGGACCTTATTTGATAGACCTGACTTTAACTTAAACAAGAAAATTTCAATAGTAGTTGCTACAGTTCTAGCAGGCGTGTTTCTTATTGATAATTCGACGGCTTTCAAGAGTGCTAAAAAGTTCGACACCGAAATGCCGGTAAGATTTAACAAGTCTTCTTCACTGAAAGTTGTTAAGTCATCAAACGACAGCCTCTTACTTTTTGAACATACGCAGTACTCTCGAACTGCAGTAAGAAGATTAAGAAGAGATGATCAGTTTAAAAAAACATTGTCTATTGTAGACAATTTTGAAATTACATTTTCTTCAAAGGATGTACCATTTTGCTTGAAATGACCGGGACAACACCTACTTTCCGCTGTTATTAAAATATTATGTTGAATGAAGGTTTCTGTCCTTGTAGAAGTAGGAACGACAATCAATTTTGGTCCAGGTTTCTTGCAAATGAAACAATAAGCATGGCTTTTTGATGTTGTTTTAATATTCAATTTGATTGAAGGAGGACTGTTTGGGAGAACATTTTGCGGCGGCAATGAGCTGGTAGAGGCACAAGAAGGTTGTTGTGCACAAGAAGGTTGTTGTGATGCAGCGTAATACGCTGGCCGACTACACTTGCCACAAATAAATTGATCTTGTGTTGTTTCTATCAGGAAATTCTTTTTTAAATATTTTGCGACATGTTTATTTACAGGACGGCGTTGGTGTATTTTAAGCCGTTTTTCGCATAAAATACACGCTTTGAGAGGCATTCTGCAAGAAAAAGAAAAATTATATTAGATGTTTCTCTTTAACACAAATATTATACTAAAAAAACGTTAAAAAATTAGGTGCAATATTTTTTACAAAGTTACGTTTTTATTTTTGCAGTTATTGTAACAAAAAAAATGACTTTATCGAGAATCGAACTACAACCATCCGCGTGGGAGTCTGACACTACATCCATTACACCACACAGACAATTGTAAAAGTATCGATAATGATGTATATTTATTGAGCAATATGACGTTCACTGGAAGTGTCGTTTGTCATCTTAAATGGTTTTAATTGTTTAAATCGTAATTTCTCTCAACTTGCATGTTTTCAAAAGCTTAAACATTTTTTCAACCAATTCTATAAAACTAGATATAAATTGCGATAGAAAACAACGGTTTTCACAACAATATTGCTGGAGTCGTCTGCAGTCGCAATACACCAGAATAATCGAATGGATCTGTCAACAATTTATTGACTATTTCAACAGAAGGAACACCATTTTTACGATAATAAAACATTTAAAATGGTAAGTTTAAATGTATGAAAGTAAAATAAAGATTAAAACTTACGTGAATGCTAGTGATCCTTTAAAATTATCGATCTGAGTGTTGACTACATGTTGTCATGGAGCGATGTAAACAATCATGCAAGAGTTGATGCCCTTACTAACAGTAGTTAACAAAATTCGTATATTTACAAAAAAATATTTTATCTTCGCATAAATGAAAAGACACATTACACTGTGCATGGAAAACGTGTTCTAAATATAACCACAGTATCAATCAACAACAAAACACATATAATTTACTTTGTGTTTTAATGTGCAAAACAACGAGGCATTTGGGTTACACTGTAACTTACATCTACCAATATTAAAATTCACAAAAGTTCAAAATTAAATATGAAGGCATATTTCCGACACAAAGTAATTTTTTGATTGCATCTAACTCCGAAATATGAATCAAAACTTAAAATATGAAAGTGTGGGAAACTTGCCTTCATATTCTATTATGTCATTAAATGTCCAAAAATTGTCAAAATTTAGGTTATTTTGCTGAACTATACATGTTTGTGGTCAATTGTAGAGATGTTTATCGCAATTTGTAAGGCAAAAGTGCTTTTGAATGAGACAGATAAGATGTTAAGCTCCACAAATATACCAAATTTATGATGATTTTTGAAACTTATTTTTTTACAATTTCATAGGGCATATAAAGCTGCTTCGTGAACCTAGTCCTTTAAAACAGACATGATCTCTTGTCCACAAAATCTGCTAAAAACGATAATAACATCAGAATTGATGAGAACGTTACCTCTTTGACTTTTGCGACATTCCAAACTATGATTCTCTGGAGAATAAACTTGTCATCATCAATGAACACACACTTAGTTGCATACCAGAACATATGGTGCCCTGGATGTGTTGAGAAAGTTTTTGATAAAAACACACCTCTTTTAAGGTTCATGACTCCATTAAGGAAACCTGGATATTATCAGAAGCCAAAAGAGAAAACAAACAATAAATATCGAAATAGTTTGTGCTGTGCAAAAATGTTGTGCCAGACTGTGTAATCTCGGGAAGACAGTGGTTTGTGTTTCAGCAAGCATCGATAAGCAAAATGTAGTGACTGTTTCATGCGTTACGTTTTAGTCAATTCCAATATATGTTGTCAGTTTAAATTTAAATTCAGAATTGGACATAATTGAAAAGTCCAATACTTTGAACATTTTTTAGGCAACTTATGTTCATAACGATAAAATTAAGTATCTGTTTATAACGTACCAATTATTTGTGACATTTTCCTGATATATCTTCAAATTGTGAAAATTAAAATAACATAGTTAAATCCTTTAGTATATATGTTTTACGCCTACAACAGTAACAGTAGTTTGTAATCCATTTAGATGTCATGTGGTAGATTATATGGTCACTTATAAATATTACTACAAAGAGGCAATGCTGTTGGTGGTCTGAACAGAAAAGGTGAAGACTGTAAACAGAAGTGGACAGACTTAAAGAGTGCTGTAAAAAAATAGAGAACAAGAGCTGTCACCATAGGATGACAAATGCCCCGAAAAACGCTTTTTCCAAACCTAAACGCAGATTTCGAAACCTAAACGCGGACCCTATGTTCAAAGTCAAAGGGGTCAAAATTTGTGTGCATATGGAAAGGCCTGGTCCATATACACATGCATACCAAATATGAAAGTTACAACTGAAGCGACATAGAAGTTATGAGCATTTTTCGAAAACTAAACGCAAAGTGTGACGGACTTTCAGACAGACGGACAGACGGATAGACAGACGGACGGAAATGCGATTACTATATGCCGACCTTCGGGGCCATAACAAAGTTGTGTCGTTGTAATACTTGCCTTATGGATCACAGTCTCACACTTTTGTACTTTACCATTACTCCGTAACTTAAATCATAAAAACTCCGTATTGGTGATTATTGGTCGACAATGAAAAACTTAGTTTGTTTCACAGCAACCACATGTATAAACAAATTAAACGACCAATTTATTGATATAATGCGGTTATATTCATCATGTACATCATATATTATTATTGTTGTAGGGACTTCGAATTACCAGGCGAATGTTGCAGGTGAAGATTGGCAGAATCGTCCGTAAGCTCGGAATTAAGTCCCCGTTTAGAAATGACGTTCCTGGCATGGATTGGATTGCGGGATTTTTGAAGAGGCATCCAGACGTAAGCCTGAGGACACCACAGGCCTTATCGACGTGCAGAGCAAGGATGCTAAATGTAACATTGACCAATAGTTATTTTACCGATCTTGCTAGGTTGCTTGAGTCTCTTTCTTTACAGGACAAGCCTGTTCGCATCTGGAACATTGATGAAACGAGCGTCCCACTGCTACACAAGCCTGCTAGGGTGCTTGGGTAGTCCGGTGCGGAAAAAAATTCCCGGAAGGGTTGGGAATAACCGGGAAAATGTCTCTGTCCTGGCCTGTGTGAACGCTGCTGGTGGCGAGATCCCCCCTCTAATTATTGTTAAGGGCAGAACGTACACAAGTTTGTTATCTTACAATACTGAGGACGGAGTTCCCGGCAGCGTTTACACATTACAGGAACGAGCTTGGATGTGGTATACATTGGGTGAGATCTGGTTTCGGGGCCATTTTCTTAAACACTGTGGTTCAGGGGGGCCCCAGCTTAAAAATCTGGATCTACATTCACACGGGACACTTGGTCTCATAGACGTTGCGATCTCTTAGCGTTTCCACCCCATACAACCCAGTGGCATGTCCTTTGGACAAGTCCATATTCGGTCCACTTTCTCGAGATTTCCCAAGAATCTGTAGCGAAATCATGGCACTTAGTCCAAACAATATGGTAAACAAATGGGAGTGACCTTGGCTGTTCAGGCAAGCGAATGACAAATCCTTTAGCGCTGCTAACATTGTAGGCGGGTTTCGCAAAAGCGGTATTTACCCTGTGGACCGAAATGCCATTCCAAAGACAGCTCATGCGCCCGCAATCCCTTTCGATGTAGAACCAACCACGCATAACATCGCAACACCATACGGTGTCGATAATATTGTCGCTCAGCAGCCAGATCCACGGGAACATCACACGAAAGTGTTGGAAACTGCCCAAGCCGGAACTGTCCTAAATTACGCAGAACTGATTGAAGGAGAATTGGCGTCCACAGCAATGAGGAAAGACATGAAAGAATACTGTTTAAACAATTAAATGTGCAAACGTGAAATACTTAATTCTTTCTTAGGGTTCCACACAACGGTTAAACCTCTTGCCTGCTGCAGTTTTTGTAATTCTGATCAGGAACTGGAATGGCAGTTTGGAAATCTAAGAGTTGTTTGAACAATGTACTGCAGTTCTCTACTGACTGGATACGCTTAAGTGTGCCCAGTAGGATATTTTCTTTAAACAAGATATGTGTTTGTCAGAAACACAATGCCCCCTTCTGCGCCATTTGGAAATTACTTTTTTTTATATAAATATAAATGATATAAAATAGAAATTATCTCCCTTTAAAGCTTGTTACTTCCCTTGGATTGTTTTTTTGACCTTTGACCTTTAAAGATGACCTTGAACTTGACCTTTCACCACTTAAAATTTGCAGCGAGATACACCTGCATACCAAATATTAATTTGCTATCTTCAATATTGCAAAAGTTATGGCCAATGGTAAAGTTTTCGGACGGACGCACAGACTGACAGATGGACTGACAGTTCAACTGCTATATGCAACCCTACCAGGGGCATTAAAACTGAATTTTTTTAAGAATGATTATTTGTTAAAGATGCTGTTATTTTATATTATGAATTTAATATTTTCATCCTAAAATATTGACCTTGACTTACCGGCCCTGGGGGCTGTTTCATCAAACATCGTGCGACAGATTTAGAATACAATGCATATTTCAAATAATTATTATTACTAAACACAAAATCATAGTATTGTTAATTTCGGTAAATTGATACGTATCATATTTTTCTTACCAAATGGTCCATATTTTGAGTGCATGTTGTTTAACAGCTTTTATATTTTCAGTTTTAATCGTATATTTCAATCGTTGTACGACCTTTGATGAAACAGTCCCCAGCATCTTTAAAATTTTTGCTTCATGATGATATACCGGGGAAATATGTACCAACTTTTTTCTTAAATTACTTGCTATTAAAAGAAAAAAACAAGATGCGTTTGTGAAACACAATGTCCCCCTATATGATGTTTGACCTTGAAGGATGACCTTGACCTTGTGAAGGATGACCTTGACATTGACCTTAAACCACTCAAAATGTGCAGCTCCATGAGATACACATGCATGCCAAATATCAAGTTGCTATGTTCAATATTGCAAAAGAATTCATAAAATAAGCGATTTGGGCCACATATATTTGACCTCTGACCTTGTGAAGGATGACCTTGACCTTGACCTTTCACCACTCAAAATGTGCAGATCCATGAGATGCACATGCATGCCAAATATCAAGTTGCTATCTTCAATATTGCAAAAGTATTTATAAAATAAGCGATTTGGGCCACATATATTTGACCTCTGACCTTGACCTTGAGCTTTCACCACTCAAAATGTGCAGCTCCATGAGATACACATGCATGCCAAATATCAAGTTGCTATCTTCAATATTGCAAAAGTATTCATAAAATTAGCGATTTGGGCCACATATATTTGACCTCTGACCTTGAAGGATGACCTTGACCTTTCACCACTCAAAATGTGCAGCTTCATGAGATACATATGCATGCCAAATATGACGTTGCTATCTTCAATATAGCAAAAGTTATTGCAAAATGTTAAAGTTGGCGCAAACAGACAGACAGACCAACGTACCAACAGACCAACAGACAGACAGGGCAAAAACAATATGTCCCCCACTACTATAGTGGGGGACATAAAAATTGATGTAACAATATCTCTTTCTGCTCGTTTCAAGGTAAACATAGCCATGTAAGCAATTCGCACTCTTGATTTAATCCCTACGCATCTAAACTTCCGGCTGTGGGTTATTCGACAACAAACTATAACGTACACAAATTATTTCTTAAATAGTAGCTTTATCAAATGTTTTATAGGGCGCTTATTTTTAACTAAAATGTAAAAATATTGTATGAACAACAAGAGTAAGAGTTTCCTTTATATATATCCAATTACTTTTTTTAGAACAAGGAAATGCGCATAGTAACAAATCTTAGCAACCAATCAGAAGGGCCGATACTATGAGACAAATGTACATAAAACAGATTACTACACTGATGCAGTTTCCATTGTTATGTCCAAGAATACACATCTAAATATAGATTGACATATTACACATGCGTTTTTTTTGTATTCACTTCCAAAATTTGTATGTATTCATTAAGAGGGCCGATACTACGGAAAGACATTCTCTGCCCACTTTACTTGTTTGTGCAACCACATCATTACTACATTGTATGTTAAGATGGTTTAGTATGAAACGGACTTTAGGACAGGAGTTATCAACAGTATTAAGGAAATTAAATTTTCAAGAACACGGCAAACGAAAACAAAGAGGCAAAGGAAGAAAGAACAGACTGACGCTTCTGTCAACGTCACCGAAGAAATTAGGTCTGAAAAAGAAAGAAAACAAAAGAACCGATATATCAGCCATCTCTATGAGTTTCAAAATATCCAGAAGTTGCAAGGTGGGAAGGAAAGGTGTCAGCAATGACGCCATCTAACACTTGCACCGTAGACAACGGTCTTACCATTTCACACTTACACACCTTGCACTGTCCAGATTTCAAAAATTACATGTCGATCCTTCTAAGAAACGTATTTTGCACTCTTGAAACTGCTTTTACTCTTATGAACGAGGGCGTTACAGTTCAGCGCAGCAAAAATGGTGTGGTTTAACTTTACATCAAATGCAGAAACGAAGGCTGTCCAAAACCTTTATGGTGACGAAGAAGACGTCTTCTTTCGTTATCTAGATCACAAGTGGAGATCACTGTAACGTCCGAATTTAATAATTCAACATGTCCGTACCCACGTACAACAAAACACCTGGAGTCATAGTGAGGTAAATACAATAATGTTTCCAAAGTTATCTACACTCATATTTATCCTATAGGCTTTCCGGCTAGCGCAGCGGTTGGCACATTTGCCTCTCGCTCATGGCGCTTGTGGATTTGGTTTATGGTCATGTGGGGTTTCCTCTGAGTTCTCATTCCCATGTCCGAAACACAAAACCACGTCAAAAGTTCAAACCTTTTGATAAAAAATTAAATAGTTTTAAGTTGCAAATATCATTCAAAATTTGTCTCAACCTTCATAAATAAAAGTTAAGTATGTACAAGTGCTTGGACACCCTCCGGGTACTCCCATAATGCAGCCTCAGGCGGGGAACGACTTCATAAACTTCAAAACACACACACACAATAGCACGCAAACTGCCCCCACACTATTGTCCAAGACACACAATTAGTTCAAATTTTTAATCAAACAGAAGAAAAATATTGGTAAGCAAATCAGATGTACTTATAAATTTTCGCAAATACATTGCTCAAGGCTAATTAAAATATCTTCATATATATATATAATTTTTTCTAAAATTCGCGCCAGTGTATATAACTCAATTTATGACGTCATCATGTACAGCGTCATTTGACGTTTAAAAACATTTACTTTGTTAATTAAATTGTGCTTTCAAAAGACATAAAAATGTAGTTTACAGATATTTTCCATTGTTTTGATAAAGGCATAATGCCACAACGTTAAATTAAAGAAGTCGAATCAGAGATTTATAATTATTTAATATCCCTTAGGGTAATTTAACTGAACATCGGAATTGGTGAGAACGTTACCTCTTTGACTTATGCGACATTCCAAACTATGATTCTCTGAAGAATAAACTTCATCATCAATGAACACACACTTAGTTGCATACCAGAACATATGATGCCCTGGATGTGTTGAGAAATTTGTTCATAAAAAAAACACTTCTTGTAAGGTTAATGACTCCAGGCAGGAAATCTGTATATTATCAGAAGACAAATAAAGAAAACTTACAATACGCATTAAAACAGTTTATGTTGTGCCAGACTGTGTTAGCTCAGGAAGACCGTGGTTTGTGTTACATCAAGCATCAATAAGCAACATATAGGGACTGTTTCATGCCTTACTTTTTAGTCAATTCCAACAGATGTTGTCAGTTTAAATTTAAATTCAGAAAAGGACATAATTAAAAAGTCCAATTTTTTTAACATTTTTGACACAACTATATTCTCATGATGATAAATTCAAGCCACACAAATTGCCTCTTACCTTGAAATGAAGTACATGTTAATCAAGACATATACATGTAGATGCAATTTGAAAGTGTGCAAAATTGTCATTAAATCTATAGCCTACATGTAGTTAGCAAATAATTTATTATTTTTTTAAATGGTACCACGTTTTTAAACCGAAAGTATTAAGATTGCTTTACCTATACGTCCATTTCCACAAACGCATTTATTTTTAAGTTTTAAAACACAAAAAAGACGGATTTCTACATTGTAACCACCATATATACATGTATTCGCATTGGCATAGATAAAATTAAATCTATAGCCTAGTTAGCAAGTTATTTATTATTTTTCAATGGGTTCCGCTTTTAAAACCGAAAGTAGGATTTCTATATGTATAAGTCCATTTCGACAAACGCGATTATTTTTAAGTTTTAAGCGCAAAAAAGACGAATTTCTACCTTGTAACCACCAGATATATTCTAATTGGCATAGATAAAATATGTTTTTTATGTATACTTAAATTTACGATGCTAAATAAGTTGTGTGGCTTTAAGTATATGTTTATAACGTATCAATCATTTGTGACATTTTCCTGTCAGATCTATCTTAAAATTGTAAAAAATAAAATAATTTAGTTAAAACCTTAAGTATATATGTATTAAGCTTGCAACAGTAACAGTAAGTTGAAATCCATTTTGATATCATGTGGTCACTATATATTTTAATTGTATATTATATAGTCACTTATAAATATTACTATAAAGAGTCAATGCTGTTGGTCTGAACAGAAAAGATGAAGACTGCAAACAAAAGTGGCGAGAATTCAAGTGCTGTAAAAAAAATAATAGAAAAACGATGTGTGTCAATGCAGTTTAAAAGAAGTACGCCTAATTCTGATACTGAAGCCAATTTAAAGGGGCCTTTTCACTTTCACATTTTGGTAAATTGACAAAATTGAAAAAAGTTGTTTCATATTCGCAAATTTTGTTTTAGTTATGATATTTGTGAGGAAACCGTAATACTGAACATGTACCATGCTCTAAAACAAATTTTTCTAGTAAAATTCATTTTAATTAGTAATTACTTACCTGCTATCATATTGCTACTCACTCCGAAGGATCGTTATTCATCCGGAAACTTTCTGTCCGAAGAATCCCACACTTTTCATGAACCCGTCAGGTCAGGTCAGAACGGTCACATAGTGCCGTGTAGCCGTATAACCAAAACGGGATATTACCCAGAATCACTCTTATTCCAATAAACAATATGAAAATATTAGACGAAGAGCGGGATGGGAGGTGGGACTTACCGATAGCAGGTAAGTAATTACTAATTAAAATGAATTTTACTAGAAAAAATTGTTTTAATAGCTTATAATTACGTTACCTGCTATCATATTGCTGACTTTGCAGCTGCGGCGGGAAGGTTCGCGAAAATCTCCCCATCACAGCGGAACCCATATCTCGGGTTCTCAGCTAATCTTCGTTATTACGGTATTAACTTAATTCACGGATAAGCGTAATATACCTATGCCGTAGAAGATACTACCGTCTGTGCAACCACAAGGGGGCCCAACAAATACAAGTTGTTCTGTTGGCACTCCAGAGAACGAAGATAAAAAGATGAAAAAGTGGTCTGATTCCTCCAGAAAGCAGCTTGAAGCACGTCAGAGAGTGGGGTATGATTAATATACGCCCACGAAGCCGACATTGCTCGTAATTCATGCGGTCTAATCTTAAAAAAGGATGAATCCCTTGAAGAAAGAGAAGAGTAAGCCCTTTTTATAGTCGAGGCTACCCAACGGGAAATAGAAGACGCAGACACATCGCCCCCCCCCCAGTCTCTTGCGAGAACCTCGAATAGACTTAACTCTACTACCCAGCAAACATGCGTCGTCAATACAACGTCAGATTATAGTCGGATTTTGGTTGGCTGGTTATCAACCAAATGCCAACGTTGGTACAACGTTAAATTTCTAACATCAATAAAACGTTAGTTATCAACGTTGTACCAACGTCAACCCAACGTTGTATATTTATAAGAGTTAAATTTGATGATAACCGAGCCGGGTGGTTAAACCGCTCAAAATATGAAAGAAAAAGTAAATAACTTTTACAGTAAAATCGCTAAAAATCTGCAGGTGCCTTATTAACTCCCCTGCAGAATATCGAAATAGGTGGCGCTGCATTTCAACTCACAGTTTCGTACATGATTCTTCGAAATAATTTTTAAATAAAAGTCCAAAACTAAATAATTAAATATGTTATTTTGTCTTAATTTGTCATAATAAAGACATCTATAACAATAAACGATGGTAAACACTTGTAAAACAATAAAAACTAAAAAGCGAAACTGTCGCGCATGCGCTCGGAGAACCGGATCTAACAAAAAAACGTGTGCGAATAAACGTAAACATCCAACGAAAAACCTCCGATTCAACGAAAAACCTTCGATTCAACGGAAAAGAAAATAGAAAGATATCAACCAGGAAAGACAGGTATTCAAATGTATTATGTTTGTTCATGCATGAGTATGCCGAAATAACAGCGAGCATGCAGAGCGTCATTAAAAATGAAAGTCCACTGTTTGAAAATGGGTGGGGTAAAGTAGTGTACTGACTGTGTGGGGACAACAACTAACCAGCCGTCCGGTTAGCTCAGTCGGTAGAGCACTTTGTCTAGTGTTACGGTGGTCGTGGGTTTTTGCCCCACACTGGGTGCACGCTTACCTCTGATAATCACTTTAGTACTTAACTGACGATTTTCTACGGGCAATTCTCACTTTAGTCTCCTCGAAGGCATTTTCCATCTAGGTTACACTGATATATACTGATATATACTATTGTTACGCCTATCTACAATGACAGACAAGATTTGACTTCCATTGGGTCTGTTCTTCATGAGTGCTTATGGAGAGTGCAAGACCACTCCTGCCCCCACTGGCTTATGAAGTATTCTTTTTTAACAATAATGTGTAAACTATGATCTAAATGGACAAGAAAATATATTTTTACTGCTGCCACACAATCAAGCAATTAACGACTGCTGTTGTGATAGACTGATATATAGTTATTATAATCTAAAAAGTAGTACCATTGTTTAAATTGTAAATAAATTAATTTTTAATGTAATTTTCAAATATAAACAAAGTACTGTTGCTTCGATGAAGGCAGATATGCCAGAGCCGACGATCTGGTGAAACCTTGTAGATAATTTAGTTTATTAAACTTTTATTACAAGAGCTAGATTTCAGCAGTAAAAATGAATGACTCCATGCATGTAAGAGTGTATATTAACTTAAATAGATGTAATTTACTAACTGCTATATTTGAAAATTGCATTTTAAAGCATGCTTTTTAATTCCTTTTTCAGTTTAAAATTGGGTCAATTATGTCATACTGGAAACGCTATCGTTCGAATGTAGCAGCTGTTCATGCCTTAGCAGAAAGTAGTAGTGATGAAGACCAACATCAGGAAGATCATGAGCTGTCTCATTCTCCAGATCATTTCACCAATGAGAACTTGTCTGATCCGTCTTCCAATGAGAGCTTTGACAATAATAACAGAAGTGAAGATAATTTTTCTGACTTTTCCTTTTCTGAAACAATTCAGTCCTCAGATTCTTCTGAGACCGAGTCAAGTTTATCAGAAGATGAAAGTGACAATTTAAGGAAAAATTTGGCATCATGGGCAGCAAAACATAATGTGAGTAAAGTTTGTGTAGATGAATTGCTAACAACTTTACAGCCACATTGTAATGGCCTCCCAAAAGATGCAAGAACTCTTCTTAAGACTCCAAAATCAATAGACTTCAGTGAAAAATGTGGTGGAAAATATATATACTTTGGAATGAAAACGGATCTACTGAAAATATTAAAATTGAAATCATTTTCTTTAGAAGAGAACACTGTAAAACTTAATTTTAATATCGATGGAATACCTTTGTTCAAGTCAACAAGTGCACAGTTTTGGCCTATTCTTTGCAGTGTTAACAGTTACACACCATTCATGATCTGTATTTTCTATGGAGAAGGAAAGCCAAATTCACTCGAAGACTTCTTGTCTGATTTTTTAACAGAATTAAGTGAACTAATCCAGGACGGAATAAGTTTAGAAGATACGTTGATAAAGGTTGAAGCAAATGCTTTTATATGTGATGCTCCAGCTCGTGCATTTCTGAAATCTATTAAGGGCCACACTGGTTACAATGCCTGTGAAAGATGCACCATACATGGCTACCACACAGATCATCGTGTCGTTTTGGACTCTGATCATTCTTGTGAACTTAGAACTGATGAAGCCTTCAACGCAAATAGATACCGGGACACTGGGCACCAAATGGGAGAAACACCTTTAGTTACGTACGGAATCAATTGTGTTAAATCTTTTGCGCTTGATTACATGCACATGGTATGTTTAGGCGTGGTAAAACGTATTCTTGGATTTCTAAAGCAGGGACCAACTAATTGCAGGCTATCTGCACAACAATTAACCCAAATTTCAACAAATCTACTAATGTACTCTGGCAAACTGCCATCTGAGTTTGCTCGTCAACCTAGAACATTATATGATTTTGAGCGCTGGAAGGCGACAGAGTTTCGGCAATTTTTGTTGTATACCGGTCCAATTGTCCTCAAAAAGGTATTGACAAAAGATATGTATGAACACTTCTTGTGTTTATCTGTCGGCATGTCCATTCTTCTAGAGAGTGATAATGAAACAAGGAATTTTTACTTGAACTATGCACGGGAATTACTGACATATTTTGTTACAAAAAGCAAAGAATTTTACCACCCGAAATTCATTGTTTACAATGTACATTCACTTTTTCATTTAGCAGATGACTGTGAACACTTTAATTGTTCGTTGAATGATATTTGCGCTTTCCCTTATGAAAATCATTTGCACTCAGTCAAAAAACTTGTTAAAAATGCTAAAAATCCAATAGTTCAAGTAGCTAAAAGGATCCAAGAGAGGAGTTATACAGCTAATGTCACAATTAAACAGAAATCTACATTTAGTGTTATTTCCACAAAAGAAAAAAACAACTGTTTCCTACTACAAGATGGAACATACGCCTTTGTGAAAGAAAAAATTGACCAAAAAACTCTGCTATGTCAAATTCTGAAACCAGAACAAGCCGAGAACTTTTTCACCAAGCCCTGTGAGTCAAAGCTTTTCAACATTGCTTTCAGGAAGAATAATCTGCGACTGAAAAGGAAACGTGTTGCTGTTGGTGAACTGTATAAGAAGCTTGTGAGATTTCCATTTGAAAGGGGAGTTGTCCTCGTACCCATGCTTCATACAATTGAGCACTGAGCAAAAGGTTAGAGTAAATTGAGTCTGCATCTGGTTAGCAAGTTATGAGCATGCTGCATGATTATTGAATGATTTAATAAATTATGAACTTTCTAAGAGCATGTTAACTGCTGCAGTGCCATGTATAAAATTTAAATAAATTCTGGCATATAGATATAAAGTATAAATATTCAGACAACTTTTTATGTATATACTGGGGGACATATTGTTTTTGCCCTGTCTGTTGGTCTGTTTGCGCCAACTTTAACATTTGCTATTTCTTTTGCAATATTGAAGATAGCACCTTGATATCAAGCATGCATGTGCATCTCATGGAGCTGCACATTTTGAGTGGTGAAAGGTCAAGGTCATCCTTCAAGGTCAAAGCGGTAAGGGGGACATAGCGGTTTCACAAACGCATCTTGTTAAGTAGTTTCTTTTCTCAGCACTGCCATGTATGTGAAATCGAGACTTCCCAAAAGAGATACCAGAATGATTTTGTGTCAAAATTTAAACATTTTAAACAGGATTTACTTTTCCAAAATTAAAATTGGGAATACAATAAAATGGGACACCCTAGCTTTCGAGACCTCTGATATGAGAAACTGTTAAAAAAAGAAAAATAATTAGAAATTTTAACTCCCAATATATACATAAAAATATAATGAGTAATGATTTTTATCTTCAGAATGTACGCTTTAGTAGTGTGGTTGGAAAATGGAATTGAGGTAGAGGGAGTCATTCCAATTTCCTGGGTGGACTTCATAGAAAATGTGATATATTGGCCACCTGGAGTGGACGCAAAACCCTACATAGAAAAACTCAGCACGCCACTAATAACTTCCTGGAGATCCTTTCCGTTGAAGAAAGTTAAACATAAGTCTGGTGAGTAAAATTAACTTTAATAGAGGACGCTCTTAATGAACATCTGGCTTTTGTCAATTTCAATCGGGAATCCTCGGCTAATTCCGATTAAATCATGCCTCGGTGTATCTGGTGGAAGGACATGGGGTAAAACACCCCCAATTATTAGCTGGAGGTTAGGATGGGCCAAGAAGTAGTTCAAAGTAGTTCGGTTGCTTACGTCACACTTGCGTCATACTAGATTTTGGCGCATCTTACCCGAGCCTCTCGATTGTTTTACATGGTAGAATCACATGATCATCAAAATGGGGTCAAAATGGGGTCGTCCAAGATGGCAGCCTACTACATACATTTGGGTCACAATTTGAAAAATTTGACGAGGTGTTCCGAATGTTGTCAATTTTTGACAGCAGTTCAACATCGCATCTGGCATTTCTAGCAGGCCTGTAGCAAATATATACATGTATAATTTTTGTGTCATGGAATAGACGTATATCATAAGCAGGGGTGTAGAAAAGTAAAAATGAAAGTAGGAGGTTGATTTGAGATTTTTTTCTAAGTAATTTTTGTTATGAAAAGTAGCCGGCAAGAATGATCAAATGGCCAGCCAATTTTCCGTCTACCAATTTCTTTCAACACCCCTGCATTAGTACATGTATATACAAATGTTGAGGTTGCATAATTGAAAATGGTAATTTTTAAGAGTGATAAGATGAGACCTGGCAAACTGCAGTTTCAATGTTTATTATAAAACTAACTTTTGTCTGCTGATTGACCAGTTCATATTGCAGTTTATTTAGAAGATTCTCTTTCTGATCAAAGTCTAAACCTATACTGAGAGTAGTCAGTAGACCCATTATAGTATTATAATATATTTAAATATCTGTATAGAAAATAACTGGTATTTGAACTTTTATGAATGGTTATGGTTCTGATGTACCATATATTTCAAGTAAAATTACTTTTTAAAATTTCAGAACAGAAGTCTGAATGTGATGATTATACTTTCACAACAACTCAAGAGACAGATTCAGAGGAGGAGGATCTGAAACGGAAGCCAAAGAAGAAGAGCTTTCAAGATTATGTAACTGGTTAGTTTTTTTTAATTATTTTCACAATGGCATATCTTATTGTCTGTTAGTATTACTAGTGTTTTTCCCAGGCCCTTTTAGCGTGGCGATTCGCCACGCTGCCCTCCCGGCTCGCCACTCTGCCCTTTTTAAAGGCAAAACTCGCCACGCGCCCTTATTGATAACATCTTTATTGACTAATGACCTAACGTGTCCGCAAAATCAGCGTCCATGATTGTGTTTGACGTTTCGACTGATTTACTCGAGAGACTTCAACGTCTAAGCAACTATATTAATTGAGTAGATTTAATCTATAACAGTGTAATCACATTATAATTTATTAGTAAAAATTACCTATACAAGTATATCCATAGCCGTTATCATTGATAAGTAATTATCTATAACAGTACTTTTACAGTTAAACGGCACCACGCGTATATCTGCCCTTTTTTGCATTAACCTCGCGTTAAGATGCCCTCTTCAAATTTACTGCGACATGCCCCTTTGTCCTCCTGGAAAAAACACTAATTACTCAAGGTTGGCATAAAAATCATGAAACCAATTTCTTACCTAGTTGTGGGTTTTAAGGCAATTTGCTCGAACCTTAAAAACTTGGGCTGTCGACCCTGCTATTTATAATTACTAATTTTTTTTATCTATCACAAAATCTTGGTTAATGCATAATTTTAAAATAAATCTAATGAACAACAGTATTTTACAGTTATTACTGGCATCCTTTGCGACTTGACAGCAATTAAAAAATCGTGGAAGAAACCTTTCTTTATAAATATTCTTGAAAGTAAATCCAGTAGTGACAGATCTAGACTAGCCATGTGTCTGTACGCTGTTCTTGTTTTAGGTTCAGAAACATCAGATGCTTGTGCTACAGGCGGTACCAAAACTGGAGATTCTGAACATGAGAAATCCAGTGAGTAATTTTCTTTTATCAATGTTTTTCCACAGTGAAATCCGAATGTCGTCGACATCCGGTTTTAGATTGGTTCATTTGAAATGTTACAGACAGGGATTGTGATGGTAAAGCACATTTTTTCCTTGTGAAGGTTTAAAGACTATTCTTAAGTTTTGATTCTGTGCACTAGAAGTGAATACTCTTCATCAGAGAAATATCCAAAATCCTCTGGAAATGTCAGATTAAAAAATGCATACTTCACTAATTCCCTTTATACTAATTTCTCTTTGAACTGGAAAATTGTTTGTATTACTGATAACTCTGTGTTAATTGTAGTATGGTTATGAGTGATGATCCGGTTGCTGAAGGCCAGTCTCTTGGATTAAACAATTATGAATTTGCCAGCAGATTTCCAATACTAGTATTTCATGTATTCGAAGATCAGAAACATTTCCTATTAAAGAACTTTCTTAAAGTTTGCAAAGAAAAGAAAGTAAACCAAAGAACAACAGTATTTTGCCGTTATTACTGGCATCATTTCCTACTTGACAGCAATTAAAAAGTTGTGGAAGAAACCTTTCATAATATGTGTTATTGAAAATAAATCCAGTAGTGATAGATTTAGACTAGCCATGTGACTGTAAGCTTTTTCTTGTTTTAACCCCTTGTGGATGATGGGCTTCTAACTCAGAATTGGAGTAACCCTTTAACCCTGTGTGAATCGTAAAAGGTGACTTAATAGTTTTAAAAAACAATGGAAGTTTATGCATCTCTTAGCTCCAGCAGGGGATGTGGTTTTTTACCTTGGATGTTGCATTGAACTTTGTAACATCCGTGGTTAGCCAAAATTATTTTTCCTGTTTGGTGCCAGATGATCTGAAATATTGATTGGACTTGGTGCATCATAAAAAAGCAATAAAAATCTTAATGTTTTAGATTCTGACACATCAGTTGCTTGTGCTACAGGAGTAACTTATACTGGAGGCTCTGAATATAAGAAATCTGGTGAGTAATTCTTTTTTGTTTTTTTTTCAATGAATTTCATTATTAACAAATGCTGCTACAGAGATTGTGAACTTAGTCTACTTCTTACCATTGTGGCTGATGGATATATCAAAACAGAATTGCTGGCATGATTTAACCCTTCTTGAATCATAAAGGCAACCAATTGCAGTCAATGCATCTCTTATAATAAGCAGGTGAGGGTTTTTTGACCTGGGTGTTGATTTAACTTTTGTAACACCCAAGGTTAGGCTTAGCCCAAATCATCTTTCATGTAAGGCGCCAGATGATCAGAAATTTTGGTCAGTGCGCAATAAATCCAACAAAATACTTCTATGGCTAGGAATTGCATTATATTTTAGTGAGCATCTTGTGTTCAGATTATACAGGTTGCCCCATTCTATTTGCTCAAGTTACACTTAAGACTACTCATCAAGGACATAAATAACATAAGATTTATTGATTGCTTCCAATTATCAAGCACTGAGAAAAGTGAAGTCTAGCTTCCGTGGATAGTGTCCTTTTATTTCTTTTACCCAGAATCCATTTAACATCGATAACACTATAGCTGATAAATATATAGATGTTTTTTTGGCATACCATCAGTGACAGTGGTTACTTTTTTCTTTTTTGTAGGAACATTGCCAATACCACCAAATAAGAAAAAAAGTACATCACAAGCAGTTATAAGTCCAGGAACAAATCTGGCCTCCAAAAGTCAACTTTCTGGTCTGTCCCAGACTAAAACTTCTACAAGTCAGTCCCTGACCAAATATAGTAAAAGTTCTAATTCTGGTCAGTCCCAGACCAAAACTGCTTCAAGTAAGTCCATGACCAAAAATAGGCAAGGTTCTATTTCTGGTCAGTCCCAAACCAAAATTGCTCCAAGTAAGTCCCAGAGCAAAACTACTCTAAGTCAGTCCAAGAGCAAAAGTACTCCAAGTCAGCCTCAGGCAAATAAAAGTAGTTCAGGTTCCCTTACTGGTCAGAACAAGACCAAAACTATTTATAGATCACGGTCAAGGTCCTCTTCCATGTCAAGTTTACCATTGAGGTCAAGGTCTCAAAGTAGGTCTAGGTCAAGGTCGTCTTCATTAGGACAGATTAATATGTCACCCTTTATGTCCAGCACTATGTTAGAAGACAAGTCATGCAGGTCAAGGTCTAGATCAAAATCCAATGAGTCTAGATCAAGGTCAAAATCTAAAACGTATCGCCATAATCGTTCCCACAGGTCTAGGTCAAAATCATATAGGTCTAGATCAAGAACAAATGAATCTAGTTCTCAGTCAAAAAATAAAGAGTATCGAAAATACAGGTCTCGGTCAAAGTCATTCAGGTCTAGATCTAGGTCAAGATCCAATGAATCATATGCTAGGTCAATAGACAGGTCCAACAGGTCATCCCGCAAGTCATTTGACCGATCAGACAGGTCAGTTGTTCCCCCGGACAACTCAACTCGGAAGTCATCGACTAATAAAACTGAGGACAAATTTCCTATGCCAGAAGCACGTAAGCAACTGTTGTCAATATGAGCCCCGTTTAGCAGAAATGGGTCTTACAGTAAAAATGACTATTGAAGAAACGCAACATAAGGATGACGTCATTATTGACATGTAATTGGCACTTAAAACTGAGGCTCATTGTTATTGTCTGCTTTATACCAATTACAATAAATGCTAGTCGTATTATAGTATCAGTCTTGTTAAAAGGATCATGTTATTTTAATGGTGGCTTTGCTCCAAGGTTTAAAGACTTTTAGAAAGAAATTAAACACCTTGTATAACAAAGTAAACTGTAGTATAAATGTACTGATACAAGCCTGTTTATATAGGTACAAATCTAGGTCAAGTGCCATCTTAATTTAAGACAGTGCAGTTAGTATAGTGTTATATATTATTTATAACTAATGGTAGAAAATTGACTATTAAGAAATTTAAAGGTGTACATTTTTTGATGAAACAGAAAAGGCTGAATATTTGTAATGTTATTAAGCATAAAAATCTTCAAACATTACCCATTTCTGCTTTACGGGGCTCATATAGGCGTGAAGTAATGAAGAATGTGTTGGAATACCCTTAAAAAAATAAACTTGAAATGGTTGTCAGTCAGTCTTAGATCAAAGAATTAAAGTAAAAATATGGATATGTAGAAATTTACATAATATAATCTTTTTGAAATAAGAATTATGTTAATAAATTATTTTATTTTATTCACTAACATAAATATTGGAAAGTCAAAAGTCTCCCTAAATAAAAACAGCCAGACTTAATTAAGGACCTTAGTCAGTCTGACAAATTTTTGTAACTCTGATTAAATGTCTGTCAATGTAAATTTCGGAAATGTTTTCCAGTAAATGTTCAATGTAAGGCAACATTTTCAGCATCTTCTTGAAGTCTGAATAAAACTGCATCTTCTTAAAGTCTGAAAACCGATGTTGATGTATCATCTTTACAGGATTTCAGAGACGTGTTCTGTTCAAACTCTGCGAGTTAAGTGCAGAAATACAGTCTTTGAAAAGAATAAAAAGTGTACGACAAGTCGGGACTGTTGAAGAAGAGGACTTTTTCCAGGCAGATTCTATTGATGAGTTCAATCTGTTGGACGAGAGAATAAAAGGACCAGAGGAACGACAAAAAATGGTAAATATTAATATATATAGAAATCAGAATCATGCTACATAAGGCTAATACTTTCTTAAATAAGCCAGTTCTATGGATTTACTTTAAAGTCCCTGTTTGCGGACATATATATATATATATATGCGCAGAATTGTAAAAGAAAAAGTATTTTTATGGTGGATATCACTGAAAATACAGTTGAAATTGTTTGAAAACAAACCATATAGCGTTTTTTTTGGGGGGGATTAAGTACTGTGAAGTACGAATTCAACCTAATTGATATTCATGAATCGTAACTTGACTTCAATAATAAACAAGAAAAATGGCGGATATGGATGAATTTAGTGGAGAGAATCCAAGAACAAATGCAAATACATCTGTTACAGACGGAAATTGATTTGCAACACTACGCTTTTGCTAAATCTATGTTTTAATCTTCTATATGAAAATAATATGCTAATCTTATAATTTGCAATACTCATGACTGCAATGATTTGCATGTATTTATTTATAATCATTTTATTGATGAGAAACCAGGTTGTCAATGTCAACCTCGATAAAAAATAAATTTCAATGAAGTAAAGTTTAGTTTTATATGCAAAAAAAACCTTTTATCATTAAAAATCTTTTCATCAAATGGGGACTGAAAGGTTTGACCGTATCTGTATGACCAAATTATCCACATTACTAATACTTATATAAGAACTAGACCGAGTCCTAACAAAGACTGACATACTTGTTTAACTAGGGGAAAAAAGTACACTGCCTACCTGCATACTTCTGTTGTCTATCCCACAAAATCTGATTATTTATAATACTGTCTACAAGACGTCTAGTAACATATGAAGGCAAAAACAGCAGGCACTAGTGCCAAAAATTGTGATACATTTTGATATGTTTATCATTAGTACAGATAAAAACTCAATTTTTAGTGTTACTGCCATAGATCCGAACATGCTTTTGTATGGAATTATGGCAATAATGTTAAAATTTTCTAAAAACTTTTATCTGGAAGATACATTTATCTTATGCTGTCTTTCAGGTTAATTAGCATGTTCTTTTTGGCAACCCTGAAATACAACTGTCTAATTCTTTCAGGTTTATCATCTTTCACTGATTGGTGGAGCAAATACGAAGCAGGCTGTGCAGAACATATTAGAAAGGTATCACATTTTGTTTGTTATTCAATATTGTAATTTCCATTGAGCTGTTTGAAGACCATGTTTGGTGTGTAATTTGTTCACTGTCATAACCATACTTCCATAAAGATTTCTTCTCTAAATGAATGTTTGAAGACACCTGGAAAAGTCAATCACTCATACTGTGTTTACTCCATCTCTATTTGCTTTCTTACTATTGTTTATTAGGTGGAATTAATTCATATGTTAACTTGTATGTGTACTATTTCAGATTGATGTCTAATAGACTGATGTCTAAATTCAACTCAAAGGGAGTTAAAGGGAAGCTATCGTTTGAATCATCAGAGACATTCAAAGTTGTAATTGGTATGTTTATTTGCCTTTAATTTTTAAGTACAAAACTCATGCCATACTAATGCCTCAGTCACACATTCACGGGTGCTAATGCCGGTTCCACTGCGGATTAAATCTCAAGGACGACCCTGGTAGTCCAAGCCTGTCTGTGGTCCAATATATACGGATCATGTACTATAGTGTTGCTATATGTTTTCACATAACTTCTAATGATATTGTCTTGAATCGTTACGGTACAACACAATAAGATACGGAGCTGACACGGAATGATTCTAACGAATGCTTATGATTTTAAATTTAAAGGCAGACTTAAACAGATCAGTACTTTGTAGTACAGTTTGTGGGGATGAGCTACATCTGTTTGATCCATAGTAAAGTTTTAAACATTTTATGGACAGGCAAGTACTTCTATGTATGACTACCAATAGCTACAGAGACAATTCAGAAAGCTACGGACCACAAAGATTGCCACTTATGATGCCCGATCGTATCCATAGTATAATCCCATGTCTTATCCCTGTATGTGACTGAGGCATATATAAAGGCATAAAGAAATGCATAGCTTTATAAGCGTGAACTGTAAGTTGAATAAAAATGAATGTAATGTCAAAGAGTTATTACACTTGTGTAATTTCAAACTATTCAACAGCGTTATATTACACCCCCTTTGCATTATTTATGATATAAGTACATTATAGATTATAATAAATTTAGGCGGCTTTATCAATGAACAAATGAAAAAGAATGCAAAATAATTCTTCTTTCAGCTAGTGCCATGAAGGGAAACAATGATATTACAGAACACCAAGTCAAGGAAGTTATCAGCTACCACCTGAAATACGCCCCATACAGGAAAGGAGGTGGAAAAAGATACCTTGACAATAATCCATAATTTTTGTTAATGACATGCTAAGGATGCCTCACGCTTAGGACCTGCGGATAAATGTTTTGTGGCTTATCCCTTTACCAAACAATAACGGGATTTTACGGGATTGTTGCAGACGAATCTTGAAATAATAGTGATACAAGGAGAAATTGCTCATGATGAACAATTTCTCCTTTTATCACAATGATTTCTTCCCTACCACATTAATTTCTCCATATTCCATTACAATTTTGTTAGCCTTCCAAAACCTCTTTCAATTTCTGAGTGTCCAAAATTTGCCATTTGGTAAAGGGTTAAAGTGCTTATTGGTATGAAGGATTAATGAAGCTGTACAACAATCTTTTACACATTTAATTTCACCGATTTCTCGATATCTTTTAACCCTGTTTAAACATGTATTCATGATTTTCATGTAATGACGAACACTGTTAAATAGTTTTGTATTAAATATGATATTGCAAGACAATTACAAATGCCATCAATTCTTGACCCTTAACCAAACAGTAACAAGATTTTAGGGGATTGTTAAAGACAACTCTTAAAATGTTTGTGGAAAAAGGAGAAATTGCTTAATTATTTCTAACTTACCAAATCAATTGTTTCATATTCTATAACAATTTAATTAGTCATCTGCAACCTCTTTCAATTTTGGTCAGTCCAAGATATGTTGTTTGAAAAGGGTTAATTATCTCTGTATCCAGTGATGAATCAATTAGTGGTCTGAGTCGAACACAAAAGTCTTTTATCCAGTGTTGAGTCCATTACTGCTCTGACTAAACCCCATAGGTAGTTCATTACTGCAGATCTTTGACTCTTTTAGCAGACAACCAATTTGAAACTTTGCCATAACAATTGTATTTGGCATCTGCAATCTGTTTCAATTTGGGAAGGTCTAAAATTTGTCGTTTAGTAAAGGGTAATGGGTGCAATCAAGCCTCGCAAAAAAAGTTTGCTACTATTACTATTGGTGATTGTTTTGTTTTAAACAGTCTTATTGCACATGTATATTGTAAAGTTTAATTACAACATGGAGAAGGCCAAGATTTTGTATTTTGTAGATCCATAATTGTAAATTACTATGTGTTATTACTATATTTATAGCAAACATGTGCTTGACATTTTTTTAAACAATGAAAATGCTACAACGACCCAGAACACACTCAAATAGACGTTTGAAATCTCAAATTCAGTAATATCATCATGAACTGCTGGGTCGATTTCCATCATACTAGATCTGTTATGAATTTACTCTTGAAAGGACTATTTGTGAGCGATCCAGGCCAAACATGTTCTAACTTCTTCATTACATTGCTTTGATAGATATGTCATGTGAATGTTATTAATTGAATCATTTAATGAATTGACCATGTCTGTAGAGATCTGTAATGAATACACTTCTTGGAAGAAGTACATAAAATGAAATGTTTGTTCGTTTTCATTTAAAGAATTACATTTTGCAAAAAGATAATTATGTAAATATGTGGTCATTGAAATGTCTGTCACAATCCCCTTTGAAAAATAAAGATGGGAAAACAAGATTTTTAGCTTGGCTGTTTTCGGAGAAAACCCGAGGTATTGTCATAGCCAGCTTGTCCTGTCTTCTGTGTTCTTAAACCTTAACATTTGTCACACTTGTGAACATTGCCTCTAAAATCAAAGTGGTTCCGCCTACAACTTTCTGACTTCATATTTAGCTGCACCTTCATGATTTCTACACACCATTCCCATTTTTGGGTAACTAGGTCAAGGTCATTTTGACCTGCACCCACAGCCGAGCCTTGGCACCCGTTATGCGGCGCTCTTGTTGTAATAATGCCCACGTTCAAAAAGGCGGGTATATTGTTTTCTTGATGTCTGTCGGAAGACCAGTTCGTTTCCATTAAAAGAAATCCTCAACAAATTGAATATTATTGACTTTGGGCAGTAGATGGCCTCTAATGAAATTGAGATCAAAGGTCAAGGTCACTATCACAGTGACAAATTGGCTTGATATTATCCATGTCGATAAGCCTTGAACAGTAGATGACCCCTTTTGAAATATGAGTCACTAGGTCAAAGGTCAAGGTCACTATCACAATAAGTGAAAGTAAGCGTGATATATATCCAAAAAAAAAGACGGAAAGGGATAACCCCAAACCTCAATAGCTTAACCCCTTTTCCCTTTTCAGCAATCCAGAGGACAATGAAATCAAAAAGCTAAAAAGGATGACAATGCCAATAAAATCCTGTGCATACCATTGATATAAGTTGAAAACATCGAGTCAAAAGGTGAATCCTGTGTCAAGTCCCTGCTTTGTGGACATAAGTCTCCGACCGCGGAGCTCTTCTTGAATATTATTGGTTTGGAATTTAGATTTTGTAGGGAGGTTGTACGTTGCATGATAGTTATTTGGTTGGGAGAAGGTTGCAGGGAGGTTGGGAGAAGGTTGCAGGGAGGTTGGGAGAAGGTTGCAGGGAGGTTGGGAGAAGGTTGCAGGGAGGTTGGGAGAAGGTTGCAGGGAGGTTGGGAGAAGGTTGCAGGGAGGTTGAGATTAAGTTAGAATCCGACGTTGGGTCAACGTTGAAAAATGACGACGCAAAAGTTTGCAAAATCAACCACCATCCAACCTTCTCCCAACGTTAGAATCTGACGGTGGTGCAACGTTGGTACAACATCAATTGTTTGCTGGGTAAGATAGAACTTCAAAGACCTGACAGGGCAGAGGAGTCTATCTCCATCTTCATTTCCACAAGTTCTAGAAAGACTTGGGACCTTGAAGGGTTTAGAAGCCATTGAGGGGAGTTGATTTTTAGCAAGGAATCCTGGCTGACACAACAAAGTGACAGAGCCATCGGAGGAACCAAAACGAAGATGGCTTTCTTCGATAGAAAGAGCCTGAATTTCACTTCTACGTTTGGATGAAGCCATGGTAAGAAGGAAAACGGTCTTCCAGGTTAGGAACTGTAAAGAAGCCTGATTAAGGGGTTCATAGGGAGCTTTAATAAGCGATCCAAGAACACAAGCCAAATCCCATTTGGGGGTAAGAGAACGAGACACAGGACGTTTAAGTTCCATGGCTCGGATCAGTTCCGAAATGGCTGGGTCAGCACAGACTTGTGATGACTTACGAAAAGCCAAGGTATGCGAAAGCACAGATCTGTATCCTTTGATGGAGCTAAGAGAAAGTTTCTTATCATCAAAGAGATAGATTTGAAAATCCGCTATGCGTCTAGCAGAGGGATTGAGGGGATCAATTTTCCCTCGAACACACCAATTAGAGAAGAGTTTCCAGCGAGCATCATAGACTGCTCTGGTGGACTTTCTCCTTGCAGAGGCAACAAGCGTTGAAGCCCTGACAGAAAAGCGTTTCTTCTGCAGGGATTGCCTGATAAGGGCCAGACGTGTAAGTGGAAAATGTCTGGATCCACGTGAAGTCTGCCTCTCTGAGATAGGAGATCTGACCTGTGCGAAAGTTCCCTGGGAAGGTCGTTGAACCAGGATCTCCTGGGCCACCAAGGGGCTATCAGGAGGATCCGGCAAGAGCTCACACTGATTTTCCCTAAGATTTGGGGAATTATAATGGGTGGAGGATAAGTGTAAGCGTCCAGTTGATCCCAATCGAACGAAAGCGCGTCTACCGCCCACGCTGCTGGTTCGTACACTGGACTCACATACAGAGGAAGTCTGTGGTTGTCTTTGGTCGCAAACAGGTCGACCAGTGGATAACCGAATGTGAGGAAAATCTGGTTGGCCACTTCCTGATGAAGTGTCCACTCCGATGGAAGTAACAGGTGTTTGGACAAGAGAGAGACGTTGAGGCTCTTGCAAAGAACAAGTAAGTTCATTGTTTCCAGATACAGGGAGTGAGAGTGTGTACCGCCCTGTTTCTGGATGTAAGCAACGACTGATGTGTTGTCTGTCGATACCATCACACAGGAGTCCCGAAGATGTGATTGGAATTGAGAAACAGCTAGAAAGACTGCTCGCATTTCGAGATTGTTTATGTGCAGGAGAGACTCCTGAGGAGACCACAATCCTGATAATGTCAGGCTGCGTGATTCCAGGTGAGCGCCCCAACCTTCCATGCTCGCATTCATTATGAGATGTAAAAAAGGTTGCGGGGGAAGAAGCGGTACTCCTGTCAACAGGGTCTCCTCGTCTAGCCACCATTGAAGGTGGGGGACTAAGGACGGAAGGATGGGAATCTGTGTTAGCAGATTGTCTGGAGACCATTTCCATCGAGCTGAGAGATAGTGCTAAAGAGGACGTAGGAAGAGACGTCCCAACTGCACGAAGTCTGCTACAGAGCTCAGGATACAGTTGAGTGAGAGGAAATCTTGAGCTGTGATATGAGATTGGGACAGCACCCATCTGATGGAGCGCCGAAGAAGGTAGGAGTCTCCATCTTGAAAGAAGGTTTGACTAGAAACGTGTTGAACACTTTTAAGTCTATGACTGGTCTCCAGAAGCCGCTTTTCTTTTGAACAAGGAAAAGGCGACTGTAAAATCCTGGAGAACAAGGGTCTTGAACCCTTTCTACCGCCTGTTTTTCCAGGAGTCCGAGATTGTGGATGCGGAGATACCAGATCTATTGGGACCCGAGAGAGTGGGGGCCTTTTTTCGAATTGAAAAGTGAGGCCTTGTGTGACAAGAGAATGAACCCACGCGTCCGAAGTTATTTGGAGCCATCGATTTGCGAAGTGCATAAGTCTGGCCCCGACTGGTACCTCCGGCATCGGAGGTTGTGGCGGTAGAAAGGGGTATGACCTAGGGCTGACCTTTTGGAGGTCCACCCTTGCCGGAAGAAGGATTAAATGACTTCTTGTCCGCATTGGGTTTGCCCTTACTCCAATTTTGGTTTACAGAAGGCTTCCGATAGGAAGATGTTCTGTTCTGAAAAGGAGGCCTATTTGTGGGCTGACGTGGAGCAGACGGACGCTTAGTAGGGAAACTGTCCCTTTTAGCGTTCTTGGCCGGTGGGGCTCCTGGGGGCTTAGAAGCAGGGCGCTTAAAAACCACAGGGCGCTGGCCAGAGTTGCTCCTAGCTAAGGAGGCATGTATCTGATCTTCATGATCAGCAGTTAGTGCCAACTGTATCCTCCCTCCGAAAAGAGAATCTGCTGTTAGTGGAGCAGTTCGAAGGGAGTTAACGCCTGTTTCCAAAAGGAAATTATTGGGCAAGAAAGAGAGGATGACCTCTCTCCGAAGCCTTAACATCTCAGACATAGACGACGCAGCATTGTGAGATAAACACTGCGTAGTACGTGAAAGATGTATCAACAAGGCACGGAGCTCCTCTGGGATTGAATCAGAGAGCTCCCAAACCAAGTCTAAGGCTGTGGCTGCCATGAGATCTAGCTGGTTAGCCAGACCTATGGAACGGCGTTCTCTCAGCTCCCAATTTTCCAACAGGGAAAGAGGGACTGCTGTATGGGTAGATGATGAAGGCAATGTAAGGGACAGCTTACTAATGTCAGCATCAGGAACCGGAAGTTTGGAAAGGTCCAAACTGGTAGAAGGGTCGGGTACCGGGGCCTTATAACTTGTCCCGCCGTCAATCTGTTTAGGCTCCGTCAGCTCCTTAGGGGCTTTCCATGGAGATGGTGAAGGCTTATTGGATGGCTCAAGTGACTGGAATACAGCCATTGTGGAAGAGCCAATAGGAAGGCGGAGATCCACTCGGGAAGTCGCCTTACTTATCCTGCCAGACTCTCGTCTGCGGGCTACCTGTTCTGTAACGGTAACCGCAGATCCTGTAAGAGACAAGGAAGGGCGGAAGCAGGTCCTCATCTTAGGTATTGAACATTAGTTCGTAAACCTGATTGATGGAGGCCAAATAATAAAGTTCGGCCTCATTAGACTCCGAACCCGCCTCAATCGAACCGTCTGCGGGAGCATTGGATTGATTGAAACCGGTGGATACAGAAGTAGGAATACTAGATTTATTCGCTTCTATCATGAGAGGATCGTTTTCCGGCACCATCAAAGATATAGCTGGTGAGTTAGGTCTATCAGAGATCAAGTCAGCAGACTCACTTTGAATACCAGCGGTCGCTGGTAAAGGATCAGTCGAAAAAGGGACAAAGATTCCAGGCGACTGTTGGATCCACAAAGTATTGGGATTTGATGGTGTAGCGGCAGCCCGGGGTATACTTCTATGCAATGTGGAAGAGACCCGTGGGGCTGAAAACGCAGCCGAAGTGGTTAGATTAACCCCTGTACCTTGAGCCTGATATGTATGCAAACTAGTGTTTGAATACAAATTATGCTCAGTGGTTGTAGGAATGGCTAATGTGTGTGTTGAGGCCAAAATAGAGGCCGACACACGTGGAAGGGTGTCAATAGATTCCTCAGAGAAGGATCGACTAGGGGACCTAGGAGTCCGAGAGCGCCTAATAGAGGAAGGTCTATGTCCCTTATCCCTGCGATGCCGAGACACTGTTCGGCGGCGCTGGGAATGATGTTTCCTGATCGAACGTCTCCCAGAGCGCTAGCGTGATCGCTCTTTACGAGGCAATCTACGCCGAGAAACACTCGGTGAGCGTGAACGACGTCCACTCCGATAATGATGAGGGCTAGTTGAAGTAGACAATGAGTCATACGACGACGAGCCCGAGGTGGAGAAGTAGCCGGAAACATCAGACACTAGGTGTTTACGTCTGTGACTCACAGTAGAAACGCGGCTGCGTCTACCTTTGTAGAGTACTGACAAGGTAGTGTCAACATCTACGGTGACCGGGACATCTGTGGCACAGACCGGTACCCGGTGACCGGATCGGTCATTACATGACCGGTGACAGGACCGGTGACCGGTTGACCGGACCGGTCATAGCATGACCGTTGACAGGACCGGTCAGTGACCGGTTGACCGGTGACGACACCGGTCATAGCATGACCGGTGACCGGACCGGTCAATGTTGACCGGTGACCTGTGAAGTCTCCGGACCGGTCAACTGGTCGTTCCCGATGAACGGACCGGGCAAATTTTGTACGGTGTCGTCACCGGGCAAGGACCGATGCATGGCATCTCCTGGTGGCATATGGTCAAGATCGTGTGGTGAAAAGTCCCGACAAACGGAACTTTCCCTACTTTGATCTGAACTATGCATGTTGCGTCTACGACTCTTGAAAGGTCGACGCTTGATGGCCCAGGTATCTACAGACCAATGCTCACAGAAAGGGCAGCAGTTATCCTGGGTACATCCGGCACACGACAGGCAGCTACCATGGTTGTCCCATGCTGCTCTTATGTGTCCACATGAGCCACGTGTTTGAGGCATATTTTGCCTTGAACAAACAAACAAAAACACAAAACAATACAGAAATAAACGGATATATATACGGAGAATGTTTTAACACAATACAAAAACTTCTCTATTCTGTTAAACAGAAGAATCCAGCGAAACAGAAGCAACAATTAAGTAAATAACAAAATTGTCGGCCTTTGTATAACGCATCCGGAATAAGAGTGATTCTGGGTAATATCCTGTTTTGGTTATACGGCTACACGGCACTATGTGACCGTTCTGACCTGACCTGACGGGTTCATGAAAAGTGTGGGATTCTTTGGACAGAAAGTTTCCGGATGAATTACGATCCTTCGGAGTGAGTAGCAATATGATAGCAGGTAACGTAATTAAGCTATTAAAATAGCCTTATATGCATCTTTTGACGATTTAAAAACCTGAAAATTATAAAGCGTTGCAACGCGAAACGAATTAATAATTTGGAGAGTTCTGTTGTTGTCGTCATATTTTGTGAAACTAGGAGGATCGGTTATATGAAGTATAAAATACACCTATAATGGTATACGGAAGGATGGCCGAGAGGTCTAATGCGCAGACTTTTTACTCCAGAACACCAGGGGTCAGTGGTTTGAGTCCTGCTAAGGGTTACCTTTTTTTTTCTTTTTTTAAATTTTATTATTGATTTTTTACTGGAGCTTTTTAGAACCAATGTTTACATTTATCAATATAAAGCATTTAATGACAAACTTCAAACCATGCCAAAATCTGTGAAAAGGCCACTTTAAAAAAGGTCCTCTCAAAGATTCCTCCTGTTGTAATAGATGGAGTTGGTGGATATTTCTTTGATATTTCATCTACAAGGTGTCCAGCTACAGAAGACAATATTGGTACGTCATAAAAGCATCTACTAACATGACTAATACTACGGTAGAAACATCTATAGGCGTGGCGGCAAGAGTCTTCTCAATGACAGCAATTGTAAAGAAAGACAGTGTGATGAGTTGGCCTGTGGTATGTGCAAGGCTGGACCTGGCTTAGATAGGAGACAATGTGCATCTACATGTACTCAGGAAAATCGGAGTACCAGATCAGTTTAATGACTTTGTAACATACATACACACATGTTTATTACACAAATTTTACCGGATAAAGAAAACCATTGAAAATATACTTGAACAGATGTGTGAAGTGTACACAAATATTTGATTAAGTAGTTACCTTTTTTGTCATTGGTTTGCATCCGCGCATTATGAGAATGTTGTGTAGAACGATGTGATTGTTTTTTTAACTCTTTTCCACAATAAATAAAATGCACACTCATTATATTGTTAAGATGCTCAATTTTTGTTGTTGATATCTATAGCATCATCTTTTGTTTATAATCAGCAAAATTATAGGTCACACATTAACCCATTGTTTGTGTTTCTATTGTCGTTAAGTAGTTATGAAAATAAAACTGTTTAGTTGGAATTTAAATAAAAGGTGAAATGCTATTGTGTTTGTTTATGTACCTGGAATTAATTTCATTTTAAGTTTTTTTTAATTTATGATGCTGGGTCAGTAGCTAGTTTCCTCTTTCATGGTGGTTTAACTGGTGTGACCATGACCCAATATTAGGTTTAAAAAAAAAGATTAACCAGTTAATCTAAGCTTTACACTATTTGGATGAATCAATTTTTATTTCAAGCCTTATAAAGACAAAAGTGTCAGAAAATAGCTGTATTCACTTTATGCTCAAACATCTCGATGTAGAACAAGAGATGCGTTTGTCAATAACACAATGCACCCTACTGTGCCGATTTGATTTTTTTTATCATTTGGCAGGTACAGATAATTATCTCCCTTTAAAGCTTATGACTTCCCTTGGATTTGTTTTTTTTTACCTTTGACCTTGAAGGATGACCTTGACCTTTCACCACTCAAAATGTGCAGCTCCATGAGATACACATGCATGCCAAATATCAAGCTGCTATGTGAAGCGACATAGAAATTATGAGCATTTTTCGAAACCTAAACGCAAAGTGTGACGGACAGACAGACAGACGGACAAACGCAGAGTCCGATCACTATATGTCCTTCTTCAGGGGCATAAAAACAGGTATCCTTAACATGGCAAAATATTTAACATTATTGTTTTATCATTTGTCTACACATACACATGACATGTCCCTTTCTTAAAAGTGGCACACATGTGGTAAAACAAACAATGTCATATTGGAATCAACATTAATGTCCCTTTTCCCAAAGTGACATGGATGTCGCCAAATGGGCATGGGAAGCCTTAATCAGCACACATTGCTCTGTTGAATTACAGTTCCAGAATGATATCACTAATGTTTCACTTACCTTAGTTGTACTAAGGTCCTTATAAGTATACAAAAATGTACCCCAGGTACAGAAATACTCTAAAAGGCACTAGCCATACAACACTGTACCAACGTTTATTCTCGCCCGAAATCTGTTGTTGTAAAAAACGCTGCTGGATACCGTAGCTACTCCTTGGCTTATATTGTCAAAGCCAATCATTAAGATTTTAATAATTCGACAAAAAGTTCATCATGTGAGTTTGTGTTTACACATGAAAACTTGAGAAACAAAATGAATTGCACATGTGTGTACTAGAGCAATCAGCAAGAGGAACATGCAACATAACATGTTGTTTACATGTATTTTCGATAAAGGAGGCAACAGTGCATATCTAAGACTGCAAGATTACGGGAGTAGCGGTATTTTTTTAAAAGAAATAGCCAATCTGTTTGCAAGAAAATGTGTGCACTAAATCCTTAAAGCTGCTAAATTCCACTTCGTTAACAAGAGGAAACTCTCTAGCTGGTAGATATTCTACGCGATTCAAGCCTTGAGGATATAAAAACAAAGATGCTGAAGAGTACCTTTTTGTGATAATGAACCATTCATTTATGATTACTGCAATAAGTGCTTCAAAATAATTAAGAAGTTTTCAATTGTTCTACTGAAGGATTTTGAGGATTGGAAAACCATAATAGTCAGAGAAACAGCACAGTATCATAGGCGAAGAAAGTCATTCTTCGGCGCTTTCCTTCTCTAATAGCAGCTAGTTGACATTCTCAACAGAGACATAGTCATAAAGAAGACAAACAATCCCACAACTGTGACAATGAACATGAATACTGATGGTATTCATCCATACAACTCATAAGTCAATCTGTGGCCTGTGGTTGTTGTCATCAACAAGATACCTCCACCGCAGAGGTTTCTAGTTACACTAAATTGCAACTATTTTAAATTTTCTATTATTTATTAATTATTTTTTTAATTGACAGCTTGGCTCAGTGCGCTTGGTGGATGGTCAACCTACCAGAGAAAATCCCGTCCAAGCTATGAACATGGGCTACAACCTTCAAACAGTCACACCTGCACATACCACTTGTGCGTAAACCATTGACAATGAATGATACGGAGAATGTGCAAGTGATGAAAACATCAGCAGATTGCTGTTTGACCCATGATTTAAACGCTGATCTATTTACAGCTAAAAGGTTTGAAGTCACTACGCCAGAACTTTCTGATAAATGTCATTGCGGTTATTGCCATAAATTTCAGTATTTGTGCATAAATCGTCCAATTATGATTGATACTTCCACACAAACTGTTGATGTTGTGGAACTGCATCATAACTATGTGTAAATTAAAAAAACAAAGAACACAGCAGTGCGGCGAGAAGCTTGTTGCGTTTTAAATATCGGGACTGAAATCAGGGACAAGGAGATAATGCAAGCCACGGCACAGGCTTTCCTTGCCTTCCTGCAGGCAACGAAAGGTACATTTAACTATAATTCAGATGCTTCATGTAGATAATTCTAAGATAACAAAACATGAAACAACATTGCAGATTGAACATAGACATGTCCACCTACCAATACTTTAGATTTTAAAAGTTCCGTTTTCATTCTTATCAACGTTGCTGAATATAAACTTAGGCGAAACTGAAGTGACGTTACCTGTCTTTGTATTAAAAAAAAGCATTTAGTTACACAGGAATGTCATACTGGACTGCCAGTTGCAGAACGGAAATGAATTTCATCTAGAGTACCGTAATCAATTGTTTCGTTAGTATTACACACACTAATAGATGTATGTTACACTTTGACGTTGTTGCAATTGACGTCATGTGATTGTGACGTCTTTTCCTTTACTTAATTACAAATGTTTTACTCCTGATGAAGGTCTTTGACCGAAAGAAACGTTGAGTAAATTGATTTTGAAAAAGAATGGTGTTGTTTCTCTGTTTTCCATAAGTATTTACTTAACACTAATAGAAACATTATTTTAAAAAAACAACTAAGTATTTAAACCAGAAAATTAGATTCACAGCAATGTTTTTTTTGTTTTCCATATTTGTTATCCCCCCTCCCCCTTCTTCTAAAGACACATTTAAGGAATGATTTCTCAAATACGCATGCATGTATTGATTTTGTTAATAATTGTTTTAGTTTATGTCTTTTTTGAGCTTTAAAAAAAAAAGCTTTAAATGCACTAGAAATGCACTCTTAAATATACTTATAAAACACTTTCATGAAAAAATACACTTAATATCACTTATAATATACATTTAGTACACTGTTTCCAGAAGTGTTTGTTTCATCATGGGCAATTAACTTTTGCTCATTATTTTCAATGTTCAGAGTAAAGATTATCATTATTGTTTGAAGCTTTTATTTCAATTGAAGCCTCCTTACTTTGTTATATCATAAACATTTCATGGGTACTCACTGTGGTGGTAAACGTTTAGAATGAAATTTAATCTTAGCAGTATGGTCATACAAATGGGCAATTTTAATTATTTCGAGAAATAGTATTAGTTAATATCATATTCTTTTTGTTAAGGGACATATATTTTGCTCTTCTGTTAAGTAATTTTGTATTTACAATGTGCCATTTCTGCTTTTTTCTTAATTTATCCAGGCATCTTTGGTAGAGCTTTTACAATATTGTGGATTGCATTTTAATTGTTATAAAATTGTTAGATGAACAGTCATTTTGTCTACCATTCCATTCATTACCTCGAGAAAAGCGCATGTACTTTATTTTAAAACAAGAGGGCCTGAAAGGCCCAAAGTAGCTCATTTGAGATAACAAGATATTATTGGGACAAATCTTCTGACCAAGTTTCATTAAGATCGGAAAATAAATAAGGCCTCTAGAGTGTTAACAAGGGTTTACTATAGCCATATTAGGAAAAATGCCCCACCCCCTGGCAGCCATGTTTTTCAACCAACCGGCATCATTTTTGAACTCGTCAAAGATATTATCGGGATGAATCTTCTGACCAAGTTTCATGAAGATCGGACAGTAAATGTGGCCTCAAGATTGTTAAGATTTTACTATAGCCATATAAGAAAAATACCCTGCCCCTTGGAAGCCATTTTTTTCAAGCAAACAATTATTTTCGAACTCATAAAAGATATAATTGAGACCAATCTTCTGACCAAATTTCATGAAGATTGGACAATAAATGAGGCCTCTAGAGTTTTAACAAGGTTTTACTATAGCTATATAAAGCCATATAAGGAAAAATGCCCCGCCCCCTGGTGGCCATGTTTTTAAAGCAGCCAAAACCATTTTCGAACTCATCCAAGATATCATTGGGACAAATCTTCTTACCAAATTTCATCAAGATTGGACAATAAATGTGGCCTCTAGAGTGTTAACAAGGTTTTACAAAAGCCATATAAGGAAAAATGCCCCGCCCCCTGGCGGCCATGTTTTTAACCAACCGGCATCATTTTCGAACTCGTCCAAGATATTATTGGGATGAATCTTCTGACCAAGTTTCATGAAGATTGGACAATAAATGTGGCCTCTAGAGTGTTAACAAGATTTTACTTTAGCCATATATAGCCATATAAGGAAAAATGCCCCATGCATGGCAGCCATGTTTTTCAAGCAAAGGTTACCATTTTTTAACTCATCCAAGATATCATCGAGGCAAATCCTCTGAGCAAGTTTCGTGAAGATCAGAAAATAAATGTGGCCTCTAGAGTGTTAACAAGGTTTTACTATGGCCATATAAGGAAAAATGCCCCGCCCCCTGGCAGCCATGTTTTTCAACCAACCGGCATTATTTTCGAACTCGTCCAATATATTATTGGGATGAATCTTCTGACCAAGTTTCATGAAGATTGGACAATAAATGTGGCCTCTAGAGTGTTAACAAGATTTTACTATAGCCACATATAGCCATATAACTTAAAGGAAAAATGCCCCGCCCCTTGGCAGCCATTTTTTTAAAGCAAAGGTTACCATTTTTGAACTCATCCAAGATATCATTGGGACAAATCTTCTGAGCAAATTTCATGAAGATCGGAAAATAAATGAAGCCTATAGAGTGTTAACAAGGTTTTACTATAGCCATATAAGGAAAAATGTCCCGCCCCCTGGCCGCCATGTTTTTCAACCAACCGGCATTATTTTCGAACTCGTCCAATATATTATTGGGATGAATCTTCTGACCAAGTTTCATGAAGATTGGACAATAAATGTGGCCTCTAGAGTGTTAACAAGATTTTACTATAGCCACATATAGCCATATAACTTAAAGGAAAAATGCCCCGCCCCTTGGCAGCCATTTTTTTAAAGCAAAGGTTACCATTTTTGAACTCATCCAAGATATCATTGGGACAAATCTTCTGAGCAAATTTCATGAAGATCGGAAAATAAATGAAGCCTATAGAGTGTTAACAAGGTTTTACTATAGCCATATAAGGAAAAATGTCCCGCCCCCTGGCCGCCATGTTTTTCAACCAACCGGCATCATTTTTGAACTCGTACAAGATATTATTGGGATTAATCTTCTGACCAAAGTTCATGAAGATCAGACAATAAATGTGGCCTCTAGAGTGTTAACAAGATTTTACTATAGCCATATAAGAAAAAATGCCCCGCCCCTTGGCAGCCATGTTTTTCAAGCAAACGTTACCATTTTCGAACTCATCCAAGATATTATTGAGACCAATCTTCTGACCAAATATCATGAAGATTGGAAAATAAATGTGGCCTCTAGAGAGTTAACAAGGCAAATGTTGACGCCGCACAACGCACGACGGACAAAAAGCGATCACACAAGCTCACCATGAGCTCATTGTGCTCAGGTGAGCTAAAAAAATGTACGGTACCACACCTGCTCAAGACAGTTTTCAAGCAAATGCAAAGGTGAGGCTTAAACAAAAGCATAAAACCTAACAAAATGACTCGAGGAGAGCAAATAACAGAATGCAACCAGAAAGCCCCCCAAAAAGAAATCAATGGAAGAAAAAATAAAGAAATCAATTCTGGGAAAAAAGAAATCAATGCAAAAAAAACTGAAATAAATGCAGGAAAAAACCCAAAACCAAAAGTGATTAATGTTAAGCCATTAAAACTAGATACAAAGTATGTTTCCATCCATACAGCACTGGAAACATGACAGCAAATGTTCAATTTGATGAAACACTTTCCTTCACACTCAGATGAAAAATGGCCACCATCAACAACACTTACTGACACATGGCGGACATGTAATGGTGCTCTAAAGTCATTAGATCTTAATAATGAAAAACCTGGACTGCCTTCAGCAAATCAGTTATTAGGTGTGTGGCTTTATTTGATAATCTTGTATCAAACATGTTTACATATAATAAACCAATATGTCCAAGATAAAAAACAACAAATAAACAGATTGTGATTTATTGACTACAATGTTCAATCTCAATAATAGTACAGAATATAAGTGACTATTTAAGTTCCTAAATTTTGTTGTTCCATTGCCATACATCAACAATATTTATAAAAATATCTTTTTCAGGAGATTTCAATATCAGGAAACTGATCTGGAAACTTGAATATTTTCAGTTTTCTTCTGATAGAGGTCCAGCCACCATAAGGGGATTTTGTCATCCAGAGTTTGAACTGTTTAAAACGATTATGAAACCACATGCAATTCAGTACTTGGCCACAATCTTGTTTAAAGGTATCATTCAATCTTAATGCTGAAGTTTAACTATACAATAAAACAATATTGTAAAATAACAATCTCATTAAAATTCAAATTGATCATTTACAGTACCAATATACTATTCTGATATTTTATGATGTTGATTTTTTTACCACTATGATCACTTTATCACAAATCAGATATTAATGAAGTTAAAAGTGTAGATAATCACATTTACTTGACATTTGTAAAAAAATATTAATATTTCTAGTCCTCACATTGGTTTCAGTGTGTAGATAAAGATACGGTGCTGCAGTCCTCAAAAGATAAGTTATTAAGAAATCCACAGCCATATATAAATTAAAAAAAGCAGACAGATATCATTACATGTATACCAGTACTTCCCCTGCGAAAAGTTGTTCATGATTTCATGAACACTTCAAGCCAATCAGGAACTGTTCATGAACGGTTCTCAAAAAGTTCCTGAACTTGGTTCATGAACTTTTGGGCATGAACTGTTCTTAAGACACGTTCATGAACTGTTTATGAATTATTGTTGAGCACTTCAAAATGCATGAACAGTTCTTCATCTAACCATTAATACTTAGTGATGAACATTTCATGAACAATTATTTCTGATGACTTTTCTGAGACAGACTTTGAGGATCCATCATGAATAATTCATGAATTCCTTCGTGCTAGATGTTTCATACATATTTTTGAAAGTAATTGACAAGGATCGGCAGCTTTTAGAGTCGGTAAAGCATTTAAACCCATTAAATATGCAAGAGATTATCTTGTCACTATCCAAATCCGTCTTCACAGTAAACGAATTGGTATCGTGCTCGCGAAGCGGAAAGAAAACAACCAAATGTGTGGGCAATCCACGCCCACCATTTCATGTAACCAAGATGGAAAGGATGGAATGAGTAGTTCGAAAAAAGACACAGATATCTAAAGAAATGTTCATAAACAAGCTGGAAAACATTCAAAAAGTGTTGCGGAGGAGAGCAAAGTAAAATTGAGTGCAACATGCTTCAAACTGTTTTTCATTATGTTTAATATTTTAGTGTTTAAAAAGTTTTAGATTTCAAATTTGAGGTTAATTCAACTGTTTTTTAGTATGTTTTAAAATACTGTTCAATTTTTATACCCCCACAAACTAAGTTTAGGGGGGTATATTGAATGCTATTGCCATTATGTTAGGTCTATGCATGATTTAAAGTGATCAAAATACACCATCAATATTACCTCTGCTATTTAAATATAATTGAAACTTTAGCTTATTTCATTCAGTTATCATGTTAAAGTTTCAGAATTGCATTTTGTAACATAGCTATTCAAAGCAGTCATGAATTTACGATATACTTGTACTCATTCCAAAGCAGAATGCCTGTCTTTTCCCTATTGTATGTTAGTCATTTTCGAATTTTTGGCTTGCAGGTCTTGTCCGAAGGGTCAAGTCCTAAGCAGACCCAAGCTAACCCACCTGACATAGCCAATACAGGACAGAGGTCACACACTGTGGAATGTGGCTTGAACAATACTGCAGAGGCTTCACATACGCTATGCTTCATATATATGAAACCAACTTGAGCTATAAACCACGTGAACATTTCTTTTGTAAAACATTCTGTTTGCTTTCTTTTTTCTGTTTACATATATATAAATATATTCTTTTGCAGATAACATGATTAGATGTTAAAAGAAAACGTTGACCGCCTCGGAGATTTGCTGCTTACGCCTCTGATACTGGACAGGAAGATTTTATTGTTTAAAGCAGCTTTAGCAGAACTTCTTGAGGGGCTACAAAAATACCTTAACTACCTAGATCTGGCATCTAAGAAAATGAGTGCAAATCATCAGCAACATGAACCTGTACGTTTGGCAAGGCAGACAAGTGTGGTGGAAGGAAACAATCATGCAGACAAGGAATATGAAAAACTTAAACAGGAAATGGAGAAGGTTGACTATTATGAGCCAGTTGAATTATGTTAACAGAAACGAAGGAGGTGGATCAATTCACTATCACTGCCATTCCCTAAGTTTGCATACCATTACGGTAACTACCTTTGACATTTAAACATTATTTGGAAAATTCCAGAGACAAGAGGGCCTGAAAAGCCCAAAGAAGCTCACCTGAGATAACAAGATATAATTGGGACAAATCTGACCAAGTTTCATGAAAATAAATGTGGCCTCTAGAGTGCTAACAAGGTTTTACTACAGCCATATAAGGAAAAATGCCCCGCCCCATGGCAGCCATGTTTTTCAACCAACCGGCATCATCTTTTAACTCTTCCAAGATATTATCAGGATGAATTTTCTGACCAAGTTTCATGAAGATCGGACAGTAAATGTGGCCTCTAGAGTGTTAACAAGATTTGATCAATACTATAGCAATATACGGAAAAATGCCCCGCCCCTTGGAAGCCATGTTTTTCAAGCAAACATAATTATTTTCAAACTCATCCAATATATCATTGAGACCAATCTTCTGACCAAATTTCATGAAGATTTGACAATAAATGTGGCCTCTAGAGTGTTAACATGGTTTTACTATAGCCATATATAGCCATATAAGGAAAAATGCCAGGCCCATTTTCAAGCAAAGGTTACCATTTTTTAACTCATCCAAGATATCATTGGGACAAATCTTTTGAGCAAGTTTCATGAAGATCAGGAAATTAATGTGGCCTTTAGAGTGTTAACAAGGTTTTACTAGAGCCATATAATTCTTTGACTGATAGCCAAGCCCTAAAAGAAGTAAAGTTTTAATCCTTAATTAATTTGTGCAGAGTATATAGTAACATTAAGGAAATAATGTTAGATTTAGATTTTTATAAAAAAATATCTAAATAGAATTTTTGATATGATGATGTACATCATAGTTTTAATTTATAGAGCAGAAAAAAATCCTGAAAAACTGATTGAATTTCTGTTTTCAGTTACCGAAAAGTTGTTGAAACATATTACCTGTGAACAACTTAGAATGAGTATTTAGACCAATGACTTACAATCTGTGAAAAATAATTCCAGATTCTAAATTAATTTTTTATAAATTTTCAGAAGTTCCAAATGTTTTTTCAAACAGAATGGATGAAGACACTCATGGCACGTTATGGGAATGATGTTACTTGCTTAGATGCAACTTACAAGACATCTAGATACTGTCTACCCCTATATTTCTTGGCAGTTCGCACCAACATTGACTATCATGTTGGTGTGTTTATCCCAGAAGATGAAACAGTTTGTAGTCCTCATAAAGCCCTTGAAATTCTAATAAAGGCTGAATCCAGACTGGTGTCCAGATTTTGTCATGACAGATAACGATGAAAAAGAAATACAAGCACTGGAATTGGTTTTCCCAGGTTTGTTCAGTTACATTTTTGAAAATGTGGTATTCCAATGCAAAAATGGCATCCAAGTTTATTTTTAACATGAATAATATATTTTGTACTTTTGATTTTCATTGAATTGTATAAAGTAATCAAACAGAAATTATGTATTTTTTATCTTATAAGTCAAAATAAGGGGTATTTCTGGAAATAAAAAAGACATGTGCAGCTTGTCACAAAAATGCAGGATGGGATCTTTAAGGAGTGCATCTATCTTTAAGAAATTATAAAACAAGAGCTGTCACCATAGGATGACTTATGCCCCCTATAAACGCTTGATAGAAGTTATCAGCTTTTTTCGAAACCTAAACGCAGATTTTGAAACCTAAACCCAGACCCTAAGTTCAAGGTCAAGGTCACAGGGGTCAAAATTTGTGTGCGTATGGAAAGGCCTTGTCCGTATACACATGCATACCAAATATGAAGGTTATATCTCAAGGGACATAGAAGTTATGAGAATTTTTCAAACCCTAAACGCAGATTTCGAAACCTAAACGCGGACCCTAACTTCAAGGTCAAGGTCACAGGGGTCAAAATTGTTGTGCGTATGGAATGGCCTTGTCCATATACACATGCATACCAAATATGAAGGTTATATCTCAAAGGACATAGAAGCTATGAGCATTTTTCTAAACCTAAACGCAGATTTCGAAACCTAAACGCGGACCCTAAGTTCAAGGTCAAGGTCACAAGGGTAAAAGAATTTGTGCGTATGGAAAGGCCTTGTCCATATACACATGCATACCAAATATGAAGGTTATATCTCAAGAGACAAAGAAGTTATGAGCATTTTTCGAAACCTAAACGCAGATTTCGAAACCTAATCGCAGACCTTAAGTTCAAGGTCAAGGTCACAGGGGTAAAAAAATGTTTGCGTATGGAAAGGCCTTGTCCATATACAATTGCATACCAAATATGAAGGTTATATTTCAAGGGACATAGAAGTTATGAGCATTTTTCGAAACCTCAACAAAGATTTCGAAACCTAAACGCGGATCCTAAGTTCAAGGTCAAGGTCACAGGGGTAGAAATTTGTGTGCATATGGAAAGGCCTTGTCGATATATACATGCATACCAAATATGAAGGTTATATCTCAAGGGATATAGAAGTTATGAGCATTTTTCAAAACCTAAATGCAGATTTCGAAACCTAAACGCGGACCCTAAGTTCAAGGTCAAGGTCACAGGGGTAAAAAATTGTAAGCGTATGGAAAGGCCTTGTACATATACACATGCATACCAAATATGAAGGTTATATCTCAAGGGACAAAGAAGTTATGAGCATTTTTTTTAACCTAAACGCAAAGTGTGACGGAATGATGGACAGACAGATGGACAGACGGACAGTCCGATCACTATATGCCCCCTTTTCTTCGAAAGTGGGCATAAAAATAATATAAGAGGTACTTAAAATGTTTTATTTGTTGTGCCCATATGATGATAACTTAATGGGGAGGGCAACAAGTGCTTTTGAATTACAAAAATACTTTGTTGTTCTTCTTGGAAGAATTTAAAACAAGTGATGTGTTTGTCAGAAACAAAATGCCCCCTATTGCGCCGCTTTGATTTATTTATTTTTACCTTTGACCTTGAAAGATGACATTGACCTTTCACCACTCAAAATGTGCAGATCCATGAGATACACATGCATGCCAAATATCAAGTTGCTATGTTCAATTTCAAAAGTTATCGCATAACTTTAACCAAGGTTAAATTTTGGGACAGAATGACAGACAGACAGGCCAAAAACAAAATACCCCCGATCATTAGATCAAGGGGCATATAAAAAATACAAGCATCCACAATTTTAATAAGATACAATGGTATGCAGAGTTTTAGAAATAACAAGAAATGTGTTTGTCGGAAACACTATGTCCCCTTCTGCGCCGCTTTGAAGCTATATATTTGACCTTTGACCTTTAAGGATGACCCTGACCTTTTACCACTCAAAATGTGCAGCTCCATGAGATACACATGCATGCCAAATATCAAGTTGCTATCTTCAATATTGCAAAAGTTATGGCAAAATATTAACCTTGGAGCAAACAAACCAACAAACCAACAGACAGACCAACAGACAGGGTAAAAACAATATGTCCCCCACTATAGTAATTAGACTTACTCTACTTCTTATCTATTTGTTAATGTTGGTAATGGTAAAAACTGATTGACTACTAATCAGATTTCTGGGAATTGCACTTACTGACAAACAACCTCAGCTGCTATAATAAATTTCTGAAAGGTCATTTCAGTAGGCACAGCATTCAGATACTCTAATATCGACAACGGTCCTCAGCTGTGTAGTATGGAATTTAGTAACAATGGGAATTGGACCATGTCACATCCTAACCATACCATAGCCAGTCAAACGGAAAACGGAAAAGCAGGGTTAGCGGTCAGAATTGCAAAAGGGCTGGTAAAAAAGGCCACTAAAAGCAACATGGATCTTTGGAAAGCTATCCTCGACTGGAGAAACACCCCAACAGAAGGAATGGACAGAGTCCAACGCGACATTTAATGTTCAAGAGAACAAGGAACAAATTGCCAATTATTGCAGATGAGCTTCTAAAGCCTAAAGTTGTGGATAATGTTCGACATAAGAAAATGCTAAACCACCAGCATTCCAAGTTCCTGTATGACAAAGGAGCCAAGGACTTGCCAGAGTTTGGGTACAACCACAACTGTCAAACCTGCTCAAAACACAGAATGTGAAATGAGTTGAACAAACAATAAAAAAAATTCACACAGATGATTTTTCTAAGCAACGAAACGAAAAACAATTAAGAAATATAAAGTGCACATCGATGAAAACAATATATTTAGGATCCTCAAATCCCGCAGACCAAATAGACAATCCCAGAATCGATAAATTGACCGCCGCCATATTGGCTATCACGTGACGCACTACTGAAAAAGGTACTGAAGAATTTTGACAGATAACAGCTGATCGAGTTCTACATTGCATAGGCCTAACAAGAAACATCAAATATGGATGATTCCAGACACATAAGTAAGCTATTTTTATGTATTTATTTTATTTAACAATAATGCAGTAGACAGTTGTTTAAGCACACAACTGTAATGCTTAATGGAACAGTTCGTTAGAAATGCACTGTACGAACATGTTAAAACGGATGTTTACATACATCGAAAAAAGATGGATTCCGATTTTATTATGGTAACGTTTTATGAAGTTTGGTTCAATTTAAACCGCCTTTGGTAAAAAGGATATCATTTAATTTGTATTGGTCAAATAGATGTACATCATCATCAATTACATTATTTAACTACATACAACTTCTGACCAAGTGTGGTGAAGCTTGGATGAAAACTACTTTAATTAGAGAGCGGACACCATGCTAATAGTTTAAAATGCACTAAGTGACCCCCTGACCTAGTTTTTGACCCGGCATGACCCATATTCGAACTTGACCTAGACATCGTCTAGATACAACATCTGACCAAGTTTGGTGAAAATCGGATGAAAACAACTTGAATTAGAGAGCGGACACCTAATACGGACCGACAGACAGATCGACTGACCGACAGACAAGCTCACTCCTATATACCCCCCTAAACTTCGTTTGTGGGGGTATAATTACTAAAGTGCTACACAGAACAACGTTTTTGTTACTTGGTTTGTTCATTAAGCATAATCAATAGAAACTAATTGTTTACTTGCTGTGTTTGAATAAACATAAAATTTAGTAAAAGTATAGTTATAAATAATTAAATTATAACAAGAGGGCCAAGATGGTCCTAGATCGCTCACCTGAGAGGAGTCAGTTCATTCAATCTTTACCTAATGTCAAACTTGACCTAGATATTGACCAGACAAACATCCTGGTCAAGTTTCATCATTATTGAACCAAAACTCTGGCGTAGGGAGTGTTTTTGTTTTTGTAAGATTTGAAATGGTGACCTATATTTTGAGTTGACCCCCCCTTACCATACATCAAACTTTGCTAACATGGATTTTGTATAATATAATGAAAATTTGACTCTAAGGACAATAATTATGGCACTTATTATGTGATTTTGCTCATCATCAAAGTTGACTGAGATCTTTCAGCAACTTTGATAAAGAATGCTTGAGAAATGTGAATGCTAGAGTGTTTACAAACCAAATGTGGATGGACGGACGGACAGCGGACAAAGACCAATCCTAAAACCTCACCTGAGCAATCAGGTGAGCTAAAAAGTGTGTTTCACCGATCTGAGCCATTTTCCAACTTGTCCAAGAAATCAATAAAACCAATGTATTGACTAAGTTTCACGATGATTAAGCAAAATATGTCACTTCTATAGTATTCGATCACAAGGTTTCTCTCTATATAGTCACATAAGGAAAACTACCCCACTCCCCTGGCAGCCATGTTTATTGACCCATCGGGACCATTTGCAAACTCATCTGAGATATATATAAAAAACAATCTTTTCACCAAGTTTCATGGTGATTGGGCAAAAAATATGACTTCTAGAGTGTTCACAAGCTTTTTTTTTAAATATATAAATGTAAGAAAACTCTCCCCCCCCCCCCGGCAGCCATGTTATTCAACAGACCGGAACCATTTTCCAACTCAACTCTCATATCAAGTAAACAAATGTTCTGACCAAATTTCATGAAAATGTTTTTCAACGGATTGGAACCACTTTTGTACTCAACCAACATATCATTAAGACAGACATTTAGACAAAGTTACATGAAGATTGGGCATTAAATATGACTTCTACAGTGTTTACAAGGTTTTCCTTTTTTTTATATGACCTAGTGACCTAGTTTTTGACGGAGCATGACCCAGTTTCGAACTTGATCGAGATATCATTGGGACAAATCTTCTGACCAAGTTTCATGAAGATCGGAAATAAAAGTTTACGAACAAATGTGGATGAACGGATGACGGAGGGATGGACGACAAACAAAGACCGGTCACAAAAGCTCACCTGAGCAATCAGGTGAGCTAAAATCAAGAGCTGTCACCATAAGATGACATATGCCCCATATAAATGCTTTGATAGAAGTTAAAGCATTTTTCGAAACCTAAACGCAGATTTCGAAACCTAAACGCGGACCCTAAGTTCAAGGTCACAGGGGTCAAACTTTTTGTGCGTATGGAAAGGCCTTGTACATATAAACATGCATACCAAATATGAAGGTTATATTTCAAGGGACATAGAAGTTATGAGCATTTTTCGCAACCTAAACGCAGACTTCGAAACCTAAACATGGACCCTTACTTTAAGGTAAAGGTCACAGGGGATCACAATTTTGTGGGTATGGAAAGGCCTTGTCCATATACACATGCATACCAAATATGAAGGTTATATCTCAAGGGACAAAGAAGTTATGAGCATTTTTTGAAACCTAAACGCAGATTTTTGAACCTAAACGCGGACCCTAAGTTCAAGGTCAAGGTCACAGAGGTAAAAAAAATATGCATATGGAAAGGCCTTGTCCATATACACATGCATACCAAATATGAAGGTTATATCTCAAGGGACATAGAAGTTATGAGCATTTTTCGAAACCTAAACACAGATTTTGGAACCTAAACGCGGACCCTAAGTTCAAGGTCAAGGTCACAGGAGTAAAAAAAATTGAGCGTATGGAAAGGCCTTGTCCATATACACATGTAAACCAAATATGAAGGTTATATCTCAAGGGACAGAGAAGTTATGAGCATTTTTCGAAACCTAAACGCAGATTTTGAAACCTAAACGCTAACCCTAAGTTTAAGGTCAAGGTCACAGGGGTAAAAAAATGTGTGCGTATGGAAAGGCCTTGTCCATATACACATGCAATTCAAATATGAAGGTTATATCTCAAGGGACATAGAAGTTATGAGCATTTTTCCAAACCTAAACGCAAAGTGTGACGGAAAGACAGACGGACGGACAGACAGACAGACAGACGGACAGTCCGATCACTATATGCCCCCTTTTCTTCGAAAAGGGTGCATAAAAACATCCAACCTTGAATAACAATTAACACATAAATGATACACACATTATGAAAACATTAATAATCAAAGGGGAGTTACTACTGTAAACTTAAATACAATATTTAGAAGAGTTGTCTCGCATGTTTCATGACCTTAATTCATGATTGTTTACAAGCTTTTTACTATATAAATATAAGGAAAACTGCCCCATCCGCCTGGCAACCATGTTTGTCAATGAACTGGAACCATTCTTAAACTAAACTCGCGTATCTAGGAAACAAAAGTTCTTACAAAATTTCATGAAATTGGACAAAAAATGTGACTTCTAGAGTGTAGACATGTTTTCACAATATACATATAGAGAAAAATCCCCCGCTCACTGGCGGCTATGTTTTTTCACCGAAAAAATGTTTCTGGAATATTTTCGAACTCGTCCGAGAAATCAATAAAACTAATGTTTTGACCAACTTTCATGATGATTGGGCAAAAAATGTGACTTTCAGAGTGTTTACAAGGTTTCTCTATAGGCAGATATGGAAATTTGCCCCGCCCACTGGCGGCCATGTTTTTCAACAGACCGGAACCACTTTTGAACTCAACCAACATATCATTAAGACAAACACTTTGACAAAGTAACATGAAGATTGGGCATGAAATGTGACTTTACAGTGTTTACAAGTTTTTTCTTTTTTTTGACCTTGTGACCTAGTTTTTGACCTGGCACGACCCAGTTTCGAACTTGACCGAGATTTCATTGCAACGAGGCTTGTGACCCAGTTTCATGAAGATGGGACAATAAATGTGGCCTCTAGATTGTTTAAGAACAAATGTGGATGGACGGACGACGGACAACGACTGGTCACAAAAGCTCACCTGAGCAATCAGGTGAGCTAAAAAAAAAGATGTTAAAAAAATTCCCAATTTGAATGGTTTGTTTTTTTAAAGAAGTGTCTAAAGATTACTTTATCTCAATTTTATTTTGATATTATCTGACACAGTATGTAACTATAATTGATAGGATTATGTTTTCATAATTTGAATAATGATAAAGAGTTATATCAAATTTATTTTTACCAAATTAGTGGAGTTTTCATGAGAAAAAATGTCGAATCTTGAAATTGCATTCTTCCCAGAAGCAAGAAAAAGGACTATTTGCAGTCTTTTAAGAAGACCGAGAAACCTTCCCACAAATGGCATAAGATCCATCTTTGCAGGACACGGCTAAATTATTTCACATGAAGCATGTAGCTGAAGGACATGCTGTATGTTACAAAGGTGGCTTGCTGAGAGATAAATGTATGGCAGATGGAAGTGAAACATGGGAGAGGGTATTTTATAGACAAAATAGAGGACTTCACTTAACTTAGTTTCAAACATTAAAAGACAATTGCAGTTGCTCACAAAGTGGTGCATAATAACTTTTTAAAAATTGTGAAATTCAGATTGTTAAGAATAAGGATAGTTAAAGCATGCAATACTTGCCTCATATTAAAACGTCTTTAAATAATGCATTAAAATCATATTTTCAATGTCTGGACACTAAATTTCTGATTGGTAAACTCTATCTCAAACCATAGGAAAGCCTACCCACTATCAATATATTATCTCACTTATGTAAAATATTAAAACAAATTGTAATTTTGAATTGTGAAATTGCCTGTTTTGACCTAAACAAGAGGGCCAAGATGGCCCTAGTTCGCTCACCTGAGAGGAGTCGGTTCATTGAATCTTTACCAAATGTCAAAATTGACCTAGAAATTGTCCAGACAAACATCCTGGTCAAGTTTCATCATTATTGAACCAAAACTCTGGCGTAGGGAGTGTTTTTGTTTTTGTAAGATTTGAAATGGTGACCTATATTTTGAGTTGACCCCCCCTTACCAAACATCAAACTTTGCTCACAAAAATAAATATTATGACCAAGATTCATAAAATCTGAAACAAAATTGTGACCTCTAGAGTGTTTACAAGGATTTTGTATAATATAATGAAAATTTGGACAATCTAAGGGCAATAATTTGGCATTAATTATGTGATATATATAAAACCAATCTTTTCACCAAGTTTCATGATGATTGGGCAAAAAATGTGACTTCTAGAGTGTTCACAAGCTTTTTTTACTATATAAATATGAGAAAACTGCCCCCCCCCCGGCAGCCATGTTATTCAACTGACTGGAACCATTTTTAAACTCAACTCTCATATCAAGGAAACAAATGTTCTGACCAAATTTCATGAAAATTGGGCCAAAAATGTAACTTCAAGAGTGTTCACATGTTTTCACTATATACATATAGAGAAAAATGCCCCGCCCACTGGCAGCCATGTTTTTTCACCGATCTGGACCATTTTCAAACTCGTCCAAGATATCAATAAAACCAATTGACCAACTTTCATGATGATTGGGCAAAAATTGTGACTTCTAGAGTGTTTACAAGGTTTCTCTATAGCCAAATAAGGAAAACTGCACGCCTCCCCCCCCCCCTAGGCAGCCATGTTATTCAACTGACGACTGGAACCATTTTCGAACTCAACTCTCATATCAAGGAAACAAATGTTTTGACCAAATTTCATGAAAATTGGGCCAAAAATGTGACTTCTAGAGTGTTCACATGTTTTCACTATATACATAAAGAGAAAAATGCCCCGCCCACTGGCGGCCATGTTTTTTTTTACCGATCTGGACCATTTTCGAACTCGTCCAAGATATCAATAAAACCAATGTTTTGACCAACTTTCATGATAAATGGGCAAAAATTGTGACTTCTAGAGTGTTTACAAGGTTTCTCTATAGCCAAATAAGGAAAACTGCCCCCCTCCCCAGGCAGCCATGTTATTCAACTGACGACCGGAACCATTTTTGAACTCAACTCTCATATCCAAAAATGTGACTTCTCTATAGCCAAATTAGGAAAACTGCCCCGCCCACTGGCGGCCATGTTTTTCAACGGACCGGAACCACTTTTGAACTCAACCAACATATCATTAAGACAAACATTTTGACAAAGTTACATGAAGATTAGGAATGAAATGTGACTTCTACAGTGTTTACAAGTTTTTTCTTTTTTTTTCCTTATGACCTAGTTTTTGACCCGGCACAACCCAGTTTCAAACTCGACCAAGATTTCATTGGGACAAAGCTTCTGACAAAGTTTCATAAAGATCGGACAATAAATGTGGCCTCAAGAGTGTTTACGGACAAATACGGACGGATGGACGGACGACGGACAAAGACCGGTCACAAAAGCTCACCTGAGCAATCCAGGTGCACTAAAAATGTTTGAAAATGGTTGTTTTCACAGAAATACCACCCGATGATGCAGCATGGTCCAAGAACAATCCACAAGGTTGGCCCAGGCTTGTGTATGAAGACCTGGTGAACTACATGATCCTGAAGAAGGCATATGATGGGAAAGAAATGAGAGCTTTCCGTGTCCTGTATGGCAAGAACTATGTGGAAAGTGGATGGTTAGAGGATGTACGGCACTGTAAGGAAGGCGATTTACACTTTATGAAGGCAACTGTTTCCCCAAGTCAGAATACCAATCCTGGGTCGCTGTGTCGGATGCTGGCATTGTGACTGGACAATGAACATGCCCAGCAGGTGCTGGGCGTTCTTGCAGCCATATTGCTGCTGTGCTGTATGCAGTAATTATGGCATAGGAATATGGAGTCGCTAGAGAGGGATGCACCGACAGAAGGCAGATGTGGGGTAGAGGAGCCTCAGAGATTCTTACAGCCTGTGAGGATTTCCAGGAAATAGTGAATGCCGATCATACCACTAAAAAAAGATCAAATGTGATTCTACTCCAAAACGGCCTCAGTTCTTAGACCACAATAATCTAGCTTACTTTGCGGCCAATTGCAGTATCAGCGCTTTATGGCGGTGTGATTCATCAATGCTAAAGAAGGTCGTTACTGTACCAGAGAGGAACACATTTATATCTAATTAATTTCCAATTGTGTAACTTCTTTTGAATGTTTGTACAGCCTATGACAACACACTGTTTCCCTCCACTTTTGTCATAAGGCATCGTAGCGATTGTTTTATCAGATCGATATCAGAAACTATTTAATTAATTCTTCAATTATATTCGATAAGATCATTTCACTTCCTTGTTTTTTTTCTTCAGTACCGTTTTGGTGGCGTGCACGAGTATTCAGGGGCGGTAATCCGGGAGGTATCGATTTCTGGGATTGTCTATAATGTGTGACAAGGAAATGACAAAAACCAATGAGTAAGTATATAGCGTCAAGCATTTAAAAGGCATAAACCAACATGTAATAACCCTCATTAGCAATCAACAAATAACTGAACTTAAACAATTTTGTGCAACAGAAAAACAATATCAGGTTTTGACAAAACATACAACCTGGGCGAATTTTACATCACACCGACTTTACAAAGATCTTTCTGTAACACGAAGAGATACAGGAAGTAATCCATTAACATTTGGACTGACATACAAATTATTCAACCAAAATGTATTTGTCTTTTTTTTCACAACATTTATACTGACAACCTATCCAATGTTGAAATAAACAAGAGCACCGCTGTTGCACTTGGAGTCCTAAGGGGGGTAAAGGCTGGAAAATCACACCAAAACCTGTTCCGGAGACATATTCTAAGACTACGTATACACTCGGTATTGTTTTTCAGTGACATTTTGACATAAATTTGCATCAATCTCGATAATGAACCTAATGCATGTCTTTATTTCATCAGTATTTATTACTATTGTTTACTTTTAAAGCCTTTTACTGTTATATGATATCATGCTGGAAAACACCTGGAGATCACTGTCTCCTTTTATACCTCTATTTGCACAAACAACCTTTACATTGTTGTGATACCTCTTCTCAACATTTTCCAGCACTATAACTGCCGCGTGAAGATGTCCACTACAGTATAACGTAGAAGCCTTTAACTGTTAAAATTGCCCGCCAAATTTGGACCGACACTGCTATCTGCCTTCGCCTTCAACCCCGTGCAGTCAGATCTACTCAGGATAACACTACCTTGCCTTATTTTTCCTGTTTGGATATCTTGCTGAGTTCAAGTTAAATCAAGTATTCAGCTGAAAACACAAAAATGATAATAATATTACGCTTTCTTTCCTGGAACAATGTTGTTGTGATAGACCCTGCGTGAAAAACAGCAGGGAATCTGTATTTAAGTGACCTCAATATTATGCGTCAACTAAGTGTGCATTTTTAGGTGCTGTTGAAATGGGTCTATAGCTCTGCCTGAACTTCTGTCAAATTGGTTTACAAGTCCGGCTGAAGTGACAGGCCATCAAAAACTGCACAGTATGACTGATTCGGAGACGGTTCTCAACACTTTCCCAATTGTGTTGAGAGGATCGGTGTCGTTGCAGGTTAGTACGCTGTTATTTTCAATAAAATCTATTGTAAAATGATTTCTTTGATATCCTGGCACACTTTTGTCACCAAAATTAGGAAAACTGTTTTTTTTACAATTACTGCAGCTCTGAAACCACATTTTGTGGCGATAACTTTGACAGTGTGCCCGACAATGTGATGCCGGCGTGGTGACTTATCCATTTGAAGCAAATAAAGCAACAAAGACTAATGACAGCTTACTCTAATTGTATCTCACTTACATTAGTTGGCACCGTAATGGGTAAATTTGCACAAAAAAACTTTTTGTTTTCTCAGATTACATGGAATTGAGCACCCGGGCCAGACTGACACTTTCTGGAGCCTGTCCAAGACGGAACTCGAGCAGAGGTATCATAGGTCCAGGTGTGACAGAAGACTTAAAGCTCATGTTTGACGATGACTTTTTGAGTCAGGAAGTAAAGTGTGTTGTTTTTCCATGCAAGCAAGCCTTTTTGTTGGGTCAAACGACATTAGAAATGCTGCTTCTACATGGATTTTACCTAAAATGTGCCAAAAAAAACAAGAGCACCGCCTTGCGGGTGCAGACCGCTCATCTATTTTTTTTTTTAAAGGTGAAGGGACCTACCTCAATTTCAATCACAAATGAGGGAGGGGTGGAGTGGAGAGGGTGTATAGTGTGGGGGTGTGGTCATTTATAACATTATCTTCCAAAAATGAAAAAAAAAAAAAAAACATGTTTAAAAAATAAAAATTGGAGGGGGGGGGGGTTTGGGGCGGGCTATAGTGTGAGGGTGTGGTGGTCATTTATTAGATGATCTTTAAAAACAAAAAAAATGGGGGGGGGGGAGTGGGGGATGGTTTGGGTGGAGTCTATAGTGGTATGTCAGGTAAGTGTTGTTTTGTCAAAGTATCAATCAAATCTAATCATAAATAAAAAAGTTATGGCAATTTTAGCAAAATTTAATAATTTGACCTTACGAGTCAAGGTCATTCAAAGGTCAAGGTGAAATTCAACTTGCAAGGTACAGTACCCTCATGATAGCATGAAAGTATTTAATGTTTGAAAGCAATAGCCTTGATACTTTAGAAGTAAAGTGGATCTAAACACAAAATTTAACCACATATTCAAAGTTACTTTAAGTCAAAAAAAGGGTCATAATTCCGTAAAAATGACACTCAGAGTTATGCAACTTGTCCTTTACTGTCCACTTATGATAGTTTGCAAGTGTTCCAAGTATGAAAGCAATATCTATGAAACTTTAGGGGTAAAGTGGACCAAAACACAAAACTTAACCAAATTTTTAATTTTCTAAGTATAAAGGGCCCATAATTCCATCAAAATGCCAGTCAGAGTTACATAACATTGCCTGCAGAGTCCCCTTATGATAGTTAGTAAGTGTTGCAAGTATGAAAGCAATAGCTTTGATACTTTAGGAATAAAGTGGACCTAAACACAAAACTTCACCAAATTTTCAATTTTCTTAGTATAAAAAGGGCACATAATTCTGTCAAAATGCCAGTCAGAGTTACATAACTTTGCCTGCACAGTCCCCTTACAGTACAGCCAAAGCGGAACAAACGTATTTCGCGATCCGCGGCGGCAAGGCGAAACGAGTCAATGCCGCGTCAGTCGTTGAAGCCGCGTCAGTATGCGGCGGCAAGTCGCATTTCGCCGCAAAACTTCGCATCTGTCCGCAGAGGCATGCCATGATCCGCGACATGATGCCGAGTCGATGCGCATCATGAAATAAAAAATCTTTAAAAAATTATTAGTTAAATGTAGTTAACAAATTTTGAAAGAACAATTATATAATAATTAAAATCATAATAAATTTATTGTGCGCGGATTGTATTAGCATATACATGTAAGCATAGTTAATGTGTCTGGCCAATTAAGTTTGTTTCCCACCTGTAGTGTATGTATTTCACACATAAACAAGGTCACGTAAAAATTTTTTCGCACATACAAGTGGTCAAGGCTCCAGCATATGGTGGATTTATAAATTAATTGCATGTTGATTTTGCTATTATATTTAAGCTGAGAAAATTAGCAGTTTGAAGCCACATCAATAATCAAGACGGTGACGACGTATTTGTTGTTTTGTTAATTATCAGCTTATTATAACTATTGTTTGAATATGCATTTATAAAACACGTTTTATTTTGTTCATATTGTACAGTTAATATGGCTACTCAGTGTTCATTCTAGAAATCGAAAAGTAGGGGGGAATTTCCCCCCTCACTTTGAAAAATAGGGGGGATTTTTCACAAATGAGGGGGAATTGATCAAGTACCATTTATATGTTTTCATTTTCGTTTTAATGTTTATTTGTTTTAACTTCTACATTACTTAAAACAGTCAAGTCAGTGAAATACCATTGTAACTGCTGTTAAATATAACTGCACTTTCCATAGTATATTGCTGACTTAAATAAAAACAAAGGATTATGAAAATAATTGTTCACATGATATTTCTGTATCATTTAAAACAATAAAAAAAAAATACTGATTGTCTATCATGATATGATATGAATGATGATATGATATTAAAACCTAAGTCATGTAAGTGTCTTAATTAATGTATAGAATTAAGTTTTTACATTCCAGTATCAAAGGACAATTTTCTTCCTTAATCATTCACGAGTCGCATCCCTTTATTTTTTAAACGAAATTTCTTATTTTTTAATTAACCCAAGTATCATTTTAAACGAAAATTCTTTAAAGTTTATTAACCCGTGAATCGAAGAGTTAATTCCCTTTGATTTCCGGTGTTTTTCTCAATAAATACGCGAAGCAGAATTTAACAGTTTAAAAAACCCGTAACGGATATCGAGTGCGCGAATTTTCTCGCACACATGCTGCAGATGTGCGCGATCTTTGAAAAAATAGCGCGAATCGCGCAATCGCGCGGTCTAGAATGAACACTGGCTACTAATTACCCAATAATCCCGTATATTCCAGTTTTAAAGCAAATGTTGGTAAATATTTACGATACACAAACATTCTTGATATTTCCTTAAGTATCAAATACATTTTGGAATTTGTTACTATTTATAGAGATGATGACATAACGTCTAATCGTGCGTTTTTTTTTCCCACTGAACACGCGATTTACGCCTGACGTGATGTTCATGTAATTATTCAACATAAAATACACCCAAACTTTCCACGACGTTCTACATGTCTGCATAATTTTCAAACGCTTTTTATGAAACAAAGGATATTTTAGCACTGTTTATTTGACGCTAGAATTTGCCAAGGTCGCGTTAGCATTACAATTCGGAAGTGTGTTTCAGATTACAAATTTAATAATGATAATCGAACGAAACATTAACAGTTGCACGTAATTAAGTCTATGCTACACATACATGTATGAACATGTAGGTGGATATCTTTTCACCAAATCCGCCGCGTACGTATGCGGCGGATTAACTACCCGAAAGTACGCGAGGTTAATACAGACTCGGCGTCTTTGCGCGGATCGATGCCGGGTGCCACGGCGATACGCCGCGTGAACACTCGATTCAGCCCCCGTGTACTAATAATCTGGCCGTGGCGTAGCCGCGGATTATGTTTGTGCCGCGTTGGCTGTACTGTATGATAGTTAATTAGTGTTGCAAGTATGAAAGCAATAGCTTTGATACTTAAAGATCAACGGACCCGATTAAAAAATCCTGAAATACACCAATATTATGGGAGATTATAACGTTTAAATGCATTTCCATATCATAATTCGATTTAAACCATCGTATTCAGCGAGTATACAGCCGATAACTATGCAGATTTTTCGCACTTCGTGATCGAGTCGACATTTTTGTTTCAACCGGAAGTGACGTATGAGTTAACCACTTGCTACGAGTTCATAACAAAGGAAACGGTATCAGCTTTTGTCTTTTTAAAGTTCGTCATATAACGTGTTTTTATTTTTCATAGTACACATCCACAGGACATCGCATCTTGACTGTTTAAGTATTTAATTATAATTTAATCAGGCAAATATAATTGACACATTGAAAAGATATAATTATTCCCTGAAACTGATCGACGTACGAATGCCAGTCCAAATTTACTAACCGTTCAAGTTCAACACTTCAACAACGTACTAGTTGAAATAAATAATGTTGATTTGAAATGAATAATTCTTACGTAAATGGTCGTGTCATTTAATACTAAATGACCGAGAATAGATGTTTTATTTCTTTTGCTAGTATCCTGACATGGCCATTTTGTTGAAACCCGATGTGTTCCCTGCACACGATTTTTTATTTATGGTAAATTGATCTCATTTATGTCGACATTCACTTCAAAGTTTGAATGATCTCATTTCTGTTGTTTTTTAATAAATATTTTTTAATAATTAGTCTTGATTTTATATAAATATGACGCAATTGAATTTTTCTAAACTCTCCACGAGCGAGGTGACTTAATATTATTAATGAGAAATAGCATGTCAAATTTTTACTCTCGATGTTTTTGAAATGGAGAAAACATTCCAACACAACAATATATATGTAGCATACAAGTTTATTGCAACATCTAAAAATATAAATTACCACAGACACAACAACAGAACAACTTGTAACCTGACGACAAGTTTTAGAAAACTGGACGGAATAAGTAAATGAGCTTTACTAGCACAATGTTGCAATACAACTTGTCATGGAGTCAAATTAAGTACCTTTAACAAAATGACTTTTAAAACATCTTTTACAGACCAATACTATCACACAAAAAACACTACATGGTCCCAACATTTAAAAATAAAGGTGTTGACATTAACATTTTTATACTAACAGTATAGCACACAATGGGAAAACTATTATTACAGCATATTTGTCAAAATAATACATTCACATTTTTCAAAAAAATAATTGTAGTTGCTATGTTAATTTGAAACAATACGTGATCAGTGCTTCAGCTAGGTTCTAATTTGTCAAAAGGGCACATTCGTAGACATTGTCATATAAAACTTGGGGCATATCATGTTTTCACGTCGAGTCTGCACAGTCTTATCAGGGACACAGGCTAATATGGGATGAGATATTTTGCGCACGCTTTGTCCCATCTTTCCAGCGCGAGGGTTTTTTTAATTAATTACAAACATATATGGCACATGCTAATCTGGGATGACACCTTACGCACGTACACTAAACCCAGCTGGAGCAATACATGACAAATGGCATGCCAAGTTGTTTCCAATTACTGTAATTAATTAAACCTAGAGCGGTGCAACTGCACTGCTTCATTCTTTAAAATTTTCTTCGCAGATGATGCTAATGGTGGTGGAGAGAACAGAATGGAAGAAGATGCCTGCTTAGCAATCCGGGTGCTCTTGAACTGTTGTTTTAATTGCAGCAATTCAACCATGAGCTCTGTGACATAATCTGAAAAAAGCATCAACAATTTATTTTTTACTACTTGGTTAAACTATGCACATTGAACAAATAAATAAAAATACACATATTATGCATAAAAAACAACAACAACAGTCAACTTAGTCAGTTTCACTGTTAGGTTTTTGTATATTATATATTAGAATGCCAATTTTCTATTTTGCTTAGAAGGACCATTACCATAATTGCAGGCCTCTTTGACAGGTTTCACGACATGGTGTCCCGCCTTGTACTTTGGATACGAAATCCTGTAGCGCTTTTCGCCGTTCTTCGTCTCTGCATGTTTCCTGTGCGCATTAGAAACGGAATGCAGGGCTGCCAGATGCAATCTGGATTACAAAAAATAGCCTTTAATCACAAATTATATCAACAATTACTATTTCATATAACAACAAGGCTTGTCACCATAGGATGACATATGCCCCCTTTTTCCAAATTTGTCTAAACCTAAACGCAAAGTGTTTTTCCACATTTTTCGAAACCTAAACGCAAAGTGTGACGAAATTTCAGACAGACAGACAGACGGACAGTGAGATCACTATATGCCCACCTTCACGGGCATAAAAAGGAACTAAAATCATTTTCACAACTAATGCATATTTATTATGGACATATGCTCATGGGCACTTGATGGTTTATGAACTGCAAATGACAATGTTTATTAGTCAACTAGGATATTAATTTTACTTGAATTAAAGATCATATTTTTGGTTGTTAGAATTTCCGCAACCAATGCCGAATGTAAAAAAACCCAAACCGCATCATAATCAAATGTTGTTCTCATTAAACTTGCACAAATATTTATCAATCGTGTAGGAAATAAACTAATTTTTGCCTTAAAGTTGTAGTTTTATAAATTATTACCACTGGACTATGAAAGACAAAAACAACATGCCTGCGCTAGCTCTTCTGAAGATATAATATTAATCGATCACAATTCATACCTCACCTTTGACCTAGTGACCTGAAAATCAATAGGGGTCATCTGCGAGTCACGATCAATGTACCTATAAAGTGTCATGATCCTAGGCAAAAGCGTGCTTGAGTTATCATCCAAAAATCATTTAACTATTTCGGGTCACCTTGACCTTGACCTTTGACCTTGTGACCTCAAAATCAATAGGGGTCATCTGCGAGTCATGATCAATCTACCTATGAAGTTTCATGATCCTAGGCATATGCGTCCTTGAGTTATCATCCGAAAACCATTTTACTATTTCGGGTCACCATAACCTTGACCTTTGACCTAGTGACCTCAAAATCAATAGGGGTCATCTGCGATTCGTTATCAATCTACCCATTAAGTTTCATGATCCTAGGCGTATGCGTTCTTGAGTTATCATCCGGAAACCATTTTACTATTTGGGGTCACCGTGACCTTGACCTTTGACCTAGTGACCTCAAAATCAATAGGGGTCAACTGCAAGTCATGATGTATTCTAAAAACACTGTATTGTGTGAATTGAGAATAAGACATCAAACAGGGAATGGACATCATTTTGGTGATTTTCTCAAACAAAACTATTCATTTCATGATCTACATTTATTTTTGCAATATAGTATAAGTATCTTTAATTAAAGCTTTATACCGGTAAGCAATTTTCCATGACTATTTCATTAAAAATGGTTGTTGTTTTTTTTCATTTTAACTGTATTTTAAAACTGTGTCCATGTGCAGCATTATAGCTCATTTCATGAGGATTTGTTTTTTAAATAATAAAAAAATCAAGTTTTGAAGAAATCTATTTAAATGATGCCAGTATTTATGCAAGTATCTGTTTTAATTATAATTTGTCAAACTAAATAAATACAATATATCAAAAAAATATCCCAATTAAAATAATACAGTGTTTAAATTAAAAGAAAGCATAAAGACAAGAGACAAGAATAAAAGTGTAGATTGTTGTTCTAAATTAAAATGTTATTTATATTTTTTGCTGTTGTTCAAAATTAAAATGTTATTTATATTTTTTGCAATTTATTTCCTATTCTATTTATAAATACTGTTCTATCTACTAGTGCAGTATGTTGTATATTCAGTTGTTATGATTACTGCAGTCTGATAATCTGCTTGTTTTATTACTGTCTGTGCCAAATACAATTGATAACAGTAGATCACTGATAACAATACTTGACTTTACAGAAACAAAGAGGACCATCTATTTTATGACACCAGCTTGATTTATGGCAGCTGTAGGGTGGTAATACACCACAACTTGGTACCTTGTTGGCATGGTGATTTGCAAAAATTCAGCTAGTTTAGTGACCAACTTATTTTGTACAGAAACCACCTAATTGAAGCAACTTTATAAATAAAATATAAAAATGATAACCCGAAAAAAGCTTATTTAATTTTACACATATTATAATGCTGTCATTTATTTTCTACAAGATTTGTAACACAAAATTGTAAAATAAAGTAAACTTTGTATTCATAATAGTAAAACTACATGTTTTTCTTTTTTCCACTTCAGAAATTAATCAAACAACACATCTTTAGTACATTGAATGCTATAATGAAATCTCAAAATGGCTAAAGCCCATAAGGAGCAAAATGAGTTTATTACACTGAAAACTGTTTCCAATGCAATTAATGCATGTAACAATATTAATTTGAAAATATAACATTTATTCAGTCTTAAATTATAAGCCAGACATCCCGGGTCTGGTAAGATGTTATTTGGGCTTCTAGAAATTAATAATTTATATAGTCAGGCTATTGGATTTTTCTCCTGTTTCTAATATAGAACAATGATTTTGGCTAAATATATTACCCTGAAGACTGAAATTGAACTGTTATTTAAATTATCATGGCACTACCAGTAGCCTAAATAGCCATCAGCTACTAAGTACTAGAATCAGTTGCTGTTCAATTTATGAAAACACAAAAAAATCAAGATGCATTTTATGATTCACACTACACGAAGAATAAATGGTATATAAATAATAAAACACCTGTCGGCTACTAATTCAAATTTCTTTTTTATTCTTTTAACAGTTAAATGGCACACTATTTCTAACTTATCATCTCTTTTTCTAAACCAGCATTAATACATTATTGGAAGTCTGAATGTATTTACTAAAAAGCCCTTGCGTTTTCACATTTTAAACAATAAAAAGATAAGCAACACATTATTAATTGAATTTTTGGTAAATAGGTAGAAAATATGGCTTGTCAGCAACTGCTTTACATTAGAACTTGAGCTAAATTAACCGTGGTGGAAAACAGTAAGAGGTCACGGTGGTGTAGTGGATGCGGTGTCCGTCTAGCGATCGGGAGTTCCTGGGTTCGCTCCCTACTCAGGGAGCTTTCTCATTATCTCCTCCATAGACACCAAGTACTGGTTCTTCCCAGGAAATGGACTCAACAGTGTCCACTGCTTGAAATGCTAATTGTGTCGACGAATTATGGAGGTTTCGGCGAAACACCAGTTCGGCGAATTGATTATAAATAGTAGGTGTTAAACCGGTTCGGCGAAATGATTTATAGTTGATCACGCCTTTACATAACTACTTAATAGGTGTGAATAGATCGATGTACGGCATTGCTATCACATCCAAATTGTATATTTTAATTAGCGATATTGTTTCACACTTATTATAAAGAACGCTTGGCTCAAGTGAGGCTGTCAAATTTCAACACCTGAAAACAGCTCACAGTTTGGTATCTAGTGATGAATGTCATATTATGCTGACTTCTATAAATGGTCGACATGGTCACTTATGTTTGTTCAAGCTATCATGGCGAATGAATATCCTTGTATAAAATGCATGAAAAATGTGACTCGGCGTATGCACGCCGTAAGTTGTGACGGTTGTGGTCGGTGGCAACATCGTTAATGCGACACCGGTATTACATCTGAGCAGTACCGCTTGATGTCAAGTGGACAACTGACCATGGAGTGGTCTTGTGTGGATTGTAATTTGGACAGTGAGGTTCGTCAATTGTCGTCAACAACAGTGTATGACGAAATACCCCCTGATACAAGTATCCCTAATTCTCCAATCCGGGAACTGTCCCAAACACTGTTCGATCTGATGGTTCGATCTGTCGTTGCATATATAATGGTGAATTGCATAAGTAAATAAGGTAATTATGACTATTTTTTATGTATAATCACTTGCAAGTAAATTTGTGAATATGAACATGTTGAACAATCGTTAAAAGGTATTTCAATAAAATATTACACTGCACACTGTTTTTCCTTTGTTTTATTCACACAATTAAATACTCATGCATACTGTTTAATTGCTCCTCGTGCGCTGATTTGAGCAATCAACTACAATAGTAATTGATCTGCTGATGGGCAACACAATAGTGTTTGCTAACACTTCGCCGACAATTTGAATGTGATAGCAATGTTGTACATCGATCTATTCACACCTATTAAGTAGTTATGTAAAGGCGTGATCAACCATAAATCATTTCGCCGAACCGGTTTAACACCTACTATTTATAATCAATTCGCCGAACTCAGGTGTTTCGCCGAAACCTCCAGTAACCGTGTCGACTAGCAGTATATTTAGATAGATACACATTTGTATTAAGATCGAAATGTGTCGATTTCAAACTGATGCCTGTCAAAACACTTACAATAAATAATTAGATCTTGCCGTACTGCCAAAGTCAGTTTGGTTACTAGCTGCCAACTATTCTAACTACATACAATGATTTTTAATTCAAAAGTATTTTTTACATTGTCAGTGTTTGAGCTTTTTGAAATAACATAGAACTTGTGGTATTAAGATGCATATCTGATCATTGACCTTATTAATTAAGTTCTTACCGTTTTGCGATTTCTCTTGGCAAAAGCACCATAGTTGTCACGTTTCCGTTTGGGGGCTCCTAACTCGTCTGGCCTTAGGGCTTTCCGCTGTAATGCCTTGAAGTTGTCCGTGTCAAGGAACAAAGTTGGCACTGCATCAGGATGCAGCGACAGTCTCATCCCAAAGCCCGCACTCGCCATCACGATCGGGGGGGTGGACAAAGCACTTATCCTCAAAATGTTTTATGCAGAGTTTTGCATATTTGCTTGGCGTAAAGTCCACCACCTTTCCGTCGATAATCCTTCGTGAATTCACGGCTAGAATCCATTTCCGCTTAATACTTTCGTCCTTTGAGAAGCCGAAGAATCCTTTCTTCTCCGTTTGCTTTTCAGAACAAGCATTGCAGCCAAACGCTGCACATTGAACCATCTTATAAATCAGTAAATCCTCAATGTCATGTAAAAGTTCGACTCGTAATCAACACAAAAGAGATTATAAATTAAGTATATGCAAGTGAATGATCAACACAGTCTTGTAATCCTTGAAGTTTTGAGGGAAATTTGCATGCTTCAGTGCATACTGTACATAACATGGGAATATTCGTCATGCGCAGTGGTGCACACATACGTCATCGGGGTAAAATAGCGGCGGAAATTGCCGAACGCGTTACGGAAATTCCCGATCATCAAAATCATCCGTTTTTTTAGCTCTAACTTTTTTTTTTAATTTTATTTTTTTACTTTGTTGTTATAATATGGTATTACTTTATAAAATATGAACAGTTAGTCAGATTTCTTCTGTTGACCTTTAAGTTAAGGAATAAAATGGACCTAAACACAAAACTTAACCAAAATTTTCAATTTTCTAAGTGTAAAAAGGGCACATAATTCTGTCAAAATGCAAGCCAGAGTTATATAACTTTGCCTGCCCAGTCCCCTCATGATAGTTAGTAAGTGAACCAAGTTTAAATGCAATAGCATTGATACTTTATGTTACATCTGCTTTGCCTATTAGAATCAAAAGTGATGCCTTGTATGGAGTCTAAGTGCTGCATGTATGATGTAACCAAGGTCGGCTTTTTTACCTTAATTTTTGACGCGAAACGCCGGGGATGCGTATTCTTAAAACAGCGGCATTGATCCAAATAAAGTTAACCTAAATTTGACCACAGGCATACGCATAGCCTCAGCCAGGCTGTTCTGTGTTTTACATATATATGCACGATAGCGTAATATACGTATAGCTTACACGGGAAGGGCACCACCGCATAGGAAGTCATGGTGTTTTCCTTACGCGCGATTTCTTCATAAAGCGTGCAAACAAAGCTAAAATGGCTAGATACATGGCTGTATGCGCATTTTTGTAAAAATTCCATTAAATTATTATAAATAAAGGATATTATACAAAATATGAGCGCATACACTAGGAATTAGACAAATACAATACAAAACAATTAACAAGGGCTGTTTGTAAAACATGCATGCCCCCCATATGGGCTGTCCGTTGTAGTGGCAGCCATTGTGTGAATACAATTTTTGTCACTGTGACCTTGACCTTTGACCTAGTGACCTGAAAATCAATAGGGGTCATCTGCGGGTCACGATCAATGTACCTATGAAGTGTCATGATCCTAGGCAAAAGCGTTCTTGAGTTATCATCTGAAAATCATTTTACTATTTCAGGTCACCGTGACCTTGACCTTTGACCTTGTAACCTCAAAATCAATAGGGGTAATCTGCAAGTCATGATCAATCTACCTATGAAGTTTCATGATCCTAGGCATATGCGTTCTTGAGTTATCATCCGGAAACCATTTTACTATTTCGGGTCACTGTGACCTTGACCTTTGACCTAGTGACCTCAAAATCAATAGGGGTCATCTGCGAGTCATGATCAATCTACCCATGAAGTTTCATGATCCTAGGCGTATGCATTCTTGAGTTATCATCCGGAAACCATTTTACTATTTCGGGTCACCGTGACCTTGACCTTTGACCTAGTGACCTCAAAATCAACAGGGGTCATCTGCAAGTCATGATCAATCTACCCATGAAGTTTCATGATCCTAGGCGTATGCGTTCTTGAGTTATCATTCAAAAACCATTTTACTATTTCTGGTCACCGTGACCTTGACCTTTGACCTAGTGACCTCAAAATCAATAGGGGTCATCTGCGAGTCATGATCAATGTACCTATGAAGTTTCATGATCCTAGGCCAAAGCGTTCTTGAGTTATTGTCTGACAACCACCTGGTGGACGGACAGACCGACGGACAGACCGACCGACAGACCGACATGAGCAAAGCAATATACCCCCTCTTCTTCGAAGGGGGGCATAAAAATTGTATTTTATAAAAAGACAAAGTCGATAATGGAGACATCATTATATATTTTAGGTCAACAAATTGCAAAAGAAAACCCTTTGGGGGCCCAATGTGGGAAGGGGAAAACTAATTATCCAGACGGAGGGAACAAATTCTACAAGATCTGCAGTAAAACATGGAGACGTTTGCTTCCATTGCAAAATCGGTTGCAGATATGAACAAGAAAATAATAAGTCTAAACAAGAGCACCGCATAACAGGGGCCACGCTTGGCTGCGAAAGCTTGTAAGAATTTTCTTTTTTTTAGAGGTGACGATTACCTTGACCTTTGACCTAGTGAACCAACAAGAGATGTGTTTGTCAGAAACACAATGCCCCCTACTGCGCCACTTTGAAATAAAATTTATAATTATCATTTGGCAGGTATAGACATCATCTCCGTTTAAAGCTTTATTACTTCCCTGGGATTTTGTCCAATCCAACTGGGAGGGGGGGTCTGTAGATAGTTAAAAAATGACCAAGTCAGACATCATTGACAACCAAGGCCTGTGGTTTATCAAAGAGATCATAGCCAGAGTTAATTATGTATGTATAGACATAAGTCCACTGGAATTTAATGAAAACTAGCATTCACAAATTAGAACAGGTAAGACATGATTATCATATCAAGACAATGCCCCTTATTGTGCTGCTTTGAAATAAAATTGCTATTTATCATTTGGCAGGTATAGAAATCATTTCCCTTTAAAGTTTATTACTTCCCTTGAATTTGTCCAATCCAACCGGGGGGGGGGGGGGGTCTCACAGTCAATTATGACCATGTCAGTATGTAATGAACATAAAAGAAATGATAATTATATAATTTAAAAAAAACCTTTGACAAATCAATCATTTGAGTTATAAATAATCAAAATAATAAATCTGTACAGTAACTGTGAAAAGAACTTCAATTCTTGGTAAGGAAATATATAAAATGAGATTTATAATTATATAAATTACTTCCCTTAAAAATGATTGTCTCTAACAAATCTCTATTTTTAATAGCAAATAATTAAAAGTCACTACCGTGACTGTGATTTACCACTCGAAATGTGCAGCTCCATGAGATACACATGCATGCCAAATATATTAAGTGGCTATGTTCAATATTGAATAATTATCTCCCTTTTTAAAGCGTATTACATCCCTTAAATTTGTATATTTTACCGTAGACCATAAAGGATGACCTTGACCTTTTACCACAATGTGTTTGTCAGAAACACAATGCCGCCTACTGCGCCGCATTGATTTATTTAACAAAAATATACATGTGGGCAGGTCAGATAACTATGTCCATTTAAAGCTGATTACTTCCCTTGACTTTGTTTTTTCGACCCTAGACCTTGAAGGATGATGTTCACCTTGAAATTTTACCACCTCAAAATGTGCAGCTCCATGAGATACACATGCATGCCAAATATCAAGGTGCTATCTTCAATATTTAAAAAGTTATAGCCGATGTTAAGGTTTTAGCACGACGCCTACGGCAAACTACGAGCTGGCTATGACAATAGCTCGGGCTTTCTCCGAAAACAGCCTCGCTAAAAATGACGTAAACACCTTGAAAAGGAAAAAAGAGGAGGAGAACTCCGATGAACTATCAGATCAACACCAAGGGCCAACAAACCCCAAGAAAATAATGTCTGAATCAGATTCGGAGAGTGAAGATGACCTTGAACGATTTCTTAACAATCCCCCACAGGACGTGACACAGTCCGTCAAGGAAGTGGAAGAATTTTGGGAAGATTTAGACGATTTCTACGCAGAAATGAATGACCTGGGTGACCCAGTCTCCGTAGTCTGCAACAGGTCAATATAGAACGTTAAATGATAAAATAAAGGAGATAAAGTCAAGAAATAAACGGCCCCAATATGTAGAATTTCTACAAATTCTGCGTGTTGAGGAATTTTTGTGGAGACAACTTCGCTCGACAACAAGGGCTAACGACTTCATGCTACAAAAGAACCATGGAACACTGACACAGGCAGCAGTGCCTATTGTTAAGGCCCTTGATCACGTCCAACAATCTGTGTCTAAGGACAAAGTCTTGAAAGGCCACCTATCAGATGCGTTCAAGCTATTGATATATGGCATTGCGCAACATGTTGCAGTACGCCGGGAGAAATTGAAAAGCAAAATGCTGCTCAGGTATAAATACCTTGGAAATCTGGAACCGTCTGCAGAAAAACTCTTCTACAAAATTCAAGAAAATTTAAAATTCTTTGAATCCACAAAGCTATTGTCAATGTGATAACAAACGCCGGCACAATCAAAAGGCCTTGTTTAGGACAATCAAACAAAATGCCAAACAATCAAAAATGGGACCTGCCAAACAATCAAAAATGCGATCACCGTGGCGGATACCCTCAAAAGAAACAGGGCCAAAACCAGTATGGAAGGAAATTCCATTGCAAACCCCAACAAAAAGTAAATATAAGTCATCAAACTTGTACATTGACCAACACAAAAGAAAATTGTGTTGCTGGAAAGACTAAAATGACTTTTAAAAACTGGGAAAAGCTCAGCGAAGATAGGTGGATTTTACAAACAATTCAAGGGTACAGACTTGAAGTGAACATACCACCTTTGCAAAAGCAGGGTTTAAAGCCTTACAATTTTAAACGTAAAGAAGAAAACCTCATCCAATCTGAAATAGTTTACATTCAAATATAATTGAACAAGAGATGTGTTCGTCAAAAACACAATGCTCCCTATTGCGCCGCTTTGAAGTATATTAAAAAAAAATTGACCTTCGACCTTGAAGGATGACCTTGACCTTGAACTTCCACCACTCAAAATGTGCAGCTTCATGAGAACGCCGCTTAAAAAAAAATAATTGACCTTTGACCTTGAAGGATGACCTCCACCTTGAACTTCCACCACTCAAAATGTGCAGCTTCATGAGATACACATGCATGCCAAATATCAAGTTTCTATCTACCAGGGGCATAAAAAGTAAACAAAAAAACCGGAACAGGGTAAGTTTATATCAAATAATTATATTTCACCGTCCAAAACCAAACAATAATATAACAATCATTCTAAATCTAAAATAATTCAATCTTGAATACACTAATAAGATACACTTCAAAATGGAAACACTTTCAACTGAAATTGCAGCAATAAGAAGAAACTGTTGGTTTGGATCTGTGGATCTGGCCTATGCTTTCTATTCAATTTCTGTTGGTTTAAAGACCAAAAGTACCAATTTTGTGCACTGGTTATGGGCCTTTCAAGTAGCTCACCTATATTTTCAAAGGTTCTGAAACCAGCATTTGCTCATTTACGTGCACAAGTTCATGTAAGTTCCGCATGCATCGATGACTATAAGTGCTTACAGGGCAATACAAAAGAACAATGTATTAAAACAAGAGCAAAGCATAATGGGGGCCATGCTCTGCTGCAGGTGCAGTTGTGAGATTTTTATATTTTTATTAGAGGTCACAGAAACCTTGACCTTTGACATAGTGACCCAAAAATGGGTGTGGCATGTAGAGCTAATCAAGGAGTTGAACTGTATTATAGATTGTACTGAAATTTTTATCGAGTCGCCGAAGGTTGTTGAGATGCAATGTATGTGATGGAGCGACTACAAACACCACAATACATTAACAGTACTTGTCACATGCGCCCAAAACAGTGCAATAACAAATGTGTCACCAGTTTCTCCATGTCAAAGCATCTAAGACATGTGACTTCCTACAAACATTATTATCAGTGCAGCTGTGGAGAGGACGGTTAAAAAGAGAGACGATCAAACAGCTAAGTAGGCTTGGGTTTTGTGTCGCTTAAGATGCCACACTAAATGCTATTGATCACATCAGGTGGGGGTTTGATTGTTCAGCGATGAAACTGAAGGAAAATATACAGTTCTGTTTAAACCATCAGTCGCAAATAGGTGACTCGGAATGTGGCGACACAGACTTGTCACTTGCTCTGTCCGAACACAACTTAATAGGTGAGGAAGAAAGCTGTATTCAGTCTGAAATGGAGTGTGATGACGCCGTGTTCAGGGGTCGACAAATCCACTCGCCTGCTCGTATTTACGAGTAGAAATCGACACCGGACAAGTGAATATTCAGGCAGCGCTTGTCCTGCAGGGCGAGTGGCATTTCTGTCCGAAAAGATTAAAATTTCAAGTTTTAACACATCTTTACCAAACAAAACAACGTTTAATAGGCGATTTATAAATAAACCGGATGTTGATTATTGCACACTCCGCTAAAATTAGCCATGTTCCTGTTACGCGCCAATACCGGTATGTTCCGTGAATGTAGGCTAGATTGCACTTTATCGGTACGCAGTAGTTTACCACTTGACTATGGACTTTAGCCCCCAGCCCCCAATACTAAAAAAATTATATAGGATAAAAAGGATTATTAGGTGTTGCGTTAGGTGTTGCGCACTTAGCAACGATAAAATGATACGCTTTTCCAATTTTTTTACGTATCGGTAAAGTGTAATAGCCCTTCGTATATTAGATGGAGTGAATAGAAGAGAATATGGCAAATATGTTATTTTGTTTATAAATGAACATTGGAAACTTGTATGTTAGGGTCAATGATCCCAGTGACGTATATTATCTAAAAGTGTTGTTGTTACAGATGAATTTTTTAGCAGTATTAAAAGACCATATACCGTACTGTAAAAAAATCATCTGTAACAACAACAATTTTAGAAAATATACGTCACTTGGATCAATGACCCAAACATACAAGTTTGCAATGTTTATTCATAAACAAAATAACATATTTGCCTTATTATCTCCTATTCACTCTAGCTTATAACAGGTACCGTATATGTCCTTATTGACGCGCACTGCGCGTGTTTTTTCAAGAGCCCTGCACGTTAAATTCGAACCACTTTTACCTATTCCTCATATTTGAACAGTGTAACATTTTCATAACCTGCCATTCACAACATTGTTTAATCTAATCGTATGACATAGTCTGCTGCATACCCGCTACATCACAATGTCCAATTTAAGGCAAATTGTCCGTGGATCCCATTTTATTTTTCATTGACTAAAATATTTCCCCATTAATGACCTGGTATTTCGCGCCTTCATTGCGTCTAGTTGATAAATATTTATAGCGTGACAAACAATACACTCAAATGCTCAATACCATACAGTTGGCGCCATCGGTGTAAAGGGCATGTGCCACTCATGACAACGTCCCTCACTGCTTCCTTGCACCAGAGTTCCATGCAGTCCTAGAGGAATATACATCGACAACATATATATGGATGTGGAAACAGACTATGATAGCGCTGGCCATTAGACAAATATAATTTGTTTGTCTCTTATTTAAGAAAAATAAAATACCCGTCTATATCTCTAACATTTTCATTACCTGCCACTCACAACATTGTTTAATCAAATCGTATGACATAGTCTGCTGCAGACCCATTACATCGCAATGTCCAATTTTACACAAATCGTCACCTGTGCTGACAACAATAATTATTATTTTTGTTGGTTTGTAACCTACGTAGTATACTCGCACGGTAGCATATTTACGCAGAGATCGGAAAATCATTGATACATGTCTTTGTTGTTTTAATGCTTAGGGCCGAGTAATTTTGGCGAATCGGAACTCAACTTGCGTAAAAAAACTTGCTCAATTAACAGTTTAACTCCACCTCCGTTCTCTGCAAAAGATTCGAAGACGGAGCTATGCACGTGCTATAATTAAATTGGCAAATTGACATTGAGGAACAAACACGCGATTGGTTCGGCATGTTGATTGCTAGACAAAGGAAGCCAATTTTGTCGGCGAGAAATTTGTCGCTTTATTGCTTCAGACAGGAAGCGGCTTTCCTTTGATGACGTCAAACTATCAATTTACACAGAATGCAAATTTTTGAAAGACTTTACCTGACTCTTTATTTACAATTCCAGTAAAAAACACTTGCTAACATTTAACTTTGGATTAAATTATCAAAATAAAGCAAATGCGAAGCTGAGAAATATGATTAAATTAATTCGCGTCAGTTCAAATAAGACGTTTTGCGTTGTAAATCAACTAGTTTTCATGACAACAAAACTTAAACAAACAATACCGCAACAACGCGGGGGTCGATATACCTCGATTTATTTCATGAACGATCTCATAAGTCGAAGAGCAAACAAATAATTTGTATAGAGTAGTTTATCTTATATAAGATTTAAACAACGCGCAATGCATTGCAAAATGGTGCGCATTGAATTACGGAAATGATGCACACCTTTTCGTGTTAATTAGAAAAGAGCGCACGGCACACCTTTATCCCGATCTCAGCAAATTACGGTGTCACCGTGTTGCAAACAAAATGGCCGCAGAAACGATGTTTTCAGATGTTATGTGTCACTCTTTAATGGATTATGGGCTACATAAATCTTATCTTATGGTTCTGATAAATTCCGATCAACCCCAGATAAGACGGCCTGCGCGTCTATTAGGGCATGAGCGTCAATAAGGACATATACGGTATACACACAAACGAATTTCGTGACGTCATTGTTGCATCATTGATGACGTGACTGCTACAAGATGAAATATAATTACATTAGCACTTTTGTTAAATCTTTAAATATTTTGCACTGTGCATTCTGATTCTAAAATGTCTCAGCGTGATATTCGGCGCATGTTTGGTCAGGGAGGAGGGGACGCTGAAAAGCGAGAAGTTGAGAAAGCCTCAAAGTCAATTGAAAAGAGAAAGATGTCTCAGCAAGTGTAAGTCTAACTCTTTATTTGAACTATCTATATAGTAACCAGAATGGAAAGGTCATATGTAGTTATAAATATGGTCTGCGCCCTTTCTATCCATTCTGTTTCGTCTTGTCCAATCTATTATAGTGGTCTTGGGGATGGGTGGGGGGTGCAATAAAAACTGCCAAGGCTAGGGAGGGCTATAGCCAATTTTTTAATGATTTCAGGATGGGGATGCAATAAAAATTGCCTAGGCTAGGGAGGGCTGTCGCCAATTTTTTAATGATTACTGTATACGGGATGGGGTTGCAATAAAAACTGCCTAGGCTAGGGAGGGTTATCGCCATTTTTTTAACTATTACAGGATGGGGATGCAATAAAAACTGCCTAGGCTATGGAGGGCAGGGCCCTTGTTTGGCCGTTTTCCGAGCCGAAATTCGGCCCCATTCCCCCCTTAAAATAGTATACTTTTTTCCCCTATTTCAGCAAAAAATTCCCCCCTCCAAAAAACTTTTATACCTATGTTGCCAGCTGGTATAGTGCTATTAACCTTTGATTAAATGTATATTTATGTAAATTACATTCAAATATAGCAATTTTAAGTGTTGAATGGTTGGTGAAAAGATCTTCTAAAATTCCCCTTTTTGCCCAAAACAACGCGAATTCATTCAAATGGGGACAATAGATGCGCAATTCATGACTGTTGCCGTGGATTATTTTATGCAGACATAGAGTTGGACAGAGACACGTACTGAAATATTGCAATGCAAAGAACCCCATTAGGCAGATCAATGGTACCCCACCACACCCTATAAAACAAAAATGAAAATGTATATGTTTTAAGACAGCCAAGAAGGAGTGTTCTTGAGGTGTACCAAGCCATGATAAGATCTGATGACACTGGGCATCACAAGAATATTCTTCTCTTGGCCTAAATTATGCTGAGCATTTCACCAACCACTGCTGAGTGTGAAAGAGGATTTTGTCAGCTTAATCTCATCAAAACTGATAAGAGAACCAGCCTGGAATATGAATCCCTTGCATCTTTATTAAGGATTAAAATTGATGGGTCATCACTCCAGGACTATGAAGCAGGACCAGCTATTTGCTAGAGATGAAACTGATTCAGAAACAGACTAATTTGAAAATGTTATCATAATGATTGTGACAATAAGGAAACAAGAGCACCGCCTTGTGGGTGCAGACCGCTCATCTATTTTCTTTTTAAAGGTGAAGGGACTCTCAATTTCAATCACAAAGGAGGGAGGGGTGGAGTGAAGAGGGGTGTATAGTGTGGGGGCATGGACATTTATTTACATTATCTTCCAAAAATGCGGAAAAAAAATGCAAAAAAAAAATTAAAAAATTCGGGGGTGGGGGGTTGGGTGGGGGTGGGTGGGGGGAGGGGATTCTTGGGTGCGATGGTTGGACGGTATTTCAAAAATAAAATAATAAAAATAAATATTTGTGTTTTTAACCGTTTCAAAAAAAAATGGAAGGGGGTGGGGTGGGGGGGGACCGTAAGGTGTGAGGGTGTGGTGGTCATTTGTGAGATGATCTTTAAAAAATAAAAAAAATTAGGGGGGAGAGGATTCGGGGAGAGGGGGGAGGGCACGGGGGGTGGTTTGGGTGGAGTCTATTGTGGTATTGTCAGGTAAGAGTAGTTTTGTCAAAGTATCAATCAAATCTAATCATAAATAAAGAAGTTATGGCAATTTTAGCAAAATTTAATAATTTGACCTTGAGAGTCAAGGTCATTCAAAGGTCAAGGTAAAATTCAACTTGCCAGGTACATTAACCTCATGATAGCATGAAAGTATTTGAAGTTTGAAAGCAATAGCCATGATACTTTAGAAGTAAAGTGGATCGAAACACAAAATTTAACCATATATTCAAAGTTACTAAGTTAAAAAAGGGCCATAATTCCGTAAAAATGACAACCAGAGTTATGCAACTTGTCCTTTTACTGTACCCTTATGATAGTTTGCGAGTGTTCCAAGTACGAAAGCAATATCTATGATACTTTAGGGGTAAGGTGGACCAAAACACAAAAATTAACCAAATTTTCAATTTTCTAAGTATAAAGGGCCCATAATTCCATCCAAATGCCAGTCAGTAACATAACTTTGCCTGCACAGTCCCCTTATGATAGTTAATAAGTGTTGCAAGTATGAAAGCAATAGCTTTGATACTGTAGGAATAAAGTGGACCTTAACACAAAACTTAACCAAATTTTCAATTTTCTAAGTATAAAAAGGGCACATAATTCTGTCAAAATGCCAGTCAGAGTAACATAACTTTGCCTGCACAGTCCCCTTATGATAGTTAGTAAGTGTTGCAAGTATGAAAGCAATAGCTTTGATACTGTAGGAATAAAGTGGACCTAAACACAAAACTTAACCAAAATTTTCAACTTTCTAAGTAATAAAAGGGCACATTATTCTGTCAAAATGCACGCCAGAGTTATCTAACTTTGCCTGCCCAGTCCCCTCATGATAGTAAGTAAGTGTACCAAGTTTGAATGCAATAGCATTGATACTTTCTGAGAAAAGTGGACCTAAACGCAAAACTTAACCGGACGCTGACGCCAACGCCGACGCCAAGGTGATGGCAATAGCTCATAATTTAAAAAAAAAAAATAGATAAGCTAAAAAGGAAAAACAAACAAGTTATTTTTTGTGTCAAAACAGTTTATTTAGTTAATTGCAGTTCATGAGTTAACAGTTCTACATGAAAACCAATAGAAAATCACAATACAACATATAAATTACTGATTTATTGCATTTTTTTCAATAAATTGCAGGGCAAGTACATATTTGAACAGGGCAAGTGAAAATTCTTAGCTACTCGCCCTGCAGGGCAAGTTGCTGAAAAAAAAAATTGTCGACCCCTGCGTGTTGTACTCTGAAAACACAGCGCACGACGAGAGTATAGTATATCAGTCTACAAATCGCCCTATGGACATTGAAATGGAAGATGATGAGAGGGAGGATGATGATGAAGAAGTCGATGTTGATAGTGATGATGATGAGGTAGAGCAGTATGAAGAGGGGAGAGGAGGAGGAAGGAGATGACATTTATGATGTTGATACAGATGACGCCGAAGTTCACAAAACTGAAAAATCGGGCGTTTAAATAGGGGACGATGTTGTGACTGATGATAGTAATGAGGAACAAGACTCTGAAGTAAAACCGATGGTGAGGATGGGCAAGATTTATACACGTGCATGGCTCCTGGCTTCACAATGTGTTGGGAAAATGTTGACAAACAGGTGATAACGAGACGTCCAACCGAAAAAGTAAACAAGAGCTGTAAGAAGACAGCGCGCTCGACTTTTCGAGTGCTTGACAGTATAACGTAAGCCATCGTGTGGAAATTTTTCATATTCAATATGGTCGAGGTAATATAGTCATATTCTAACTGGAAGAGGACCATAACTGAAACATATTGATTGCTTATGTTTTAAAGAAGTGGTACATTATAGACGATTCTGAGTTCAGGTATATTTTCCACAATCTATTGAACATTTGTAAAGACATAAAACTAAACAAGAGCACCGCATAACGGGTGCCAACGCTCGGCTACAGGTGCAGTTTTGAATAAATGAAAGCTTGTCAGATTTTTTAATTTTTTTAGAGAACACAGTGACCTTGACCTTTGACAGGGCCCAAAAAACATTTTAGGGGAAACGGGTCGCTACCCTCATGAGGGAGAATTTTCGCTGCGTTTCCCTTTTTAGGGGATTTTTTTACTTAGTCTATCATAATTACATTTCTAAATGTTTGCACTATATTCATTTCTTTTTTCATAATTAAGTATGTTTGACAAGATTAAAATGAAATAAAATTGAGATATAATTATCATGAGACACATCTTAAAAAAACAAAAAAAAACAACAAGAGATGTGTTTGTCAATAATACAATGCCCCCTACTGTGCCACTTTGATTTATTAAAAACAAGAGCTGTCACCATAGGATGACTTATGCCCCCTATAAACGCTTGATAGCAGATATGAGCATTTTTCGAAACCTAAAAACAGATTTCGAAACATAAACGCGGACCCTAAGTTCAAGGTCAAGGTCACAGGGGTCAAAATTTGTGTGCGTATGGAAAGGCCTTGTCCGTATACACATGCTTACCAAATATGAAGGTTATATCTCAAGGGACATAGAAGTTATGAGCATTTTTCAAAACCTAAACACAGATTTCGAAACCTAAACGCGGAACCTAAGTTGAAGGTCAAGGTCACAGGCGTACAAATTGTTTTGCGTATGGAAAGGCCTTGTCCATATACACATGCATACCAAATATGAAGGTTATATCTCAAGGGACATAGAAGTTATGAGCATTTTTCGAAACCTAAACGCAGATTTAGAAACCTAAATGTGGACCCTAAGTTGAAGGTCAAGGTCACAGGGGTAAAAATGTGTGAGCGTATGGAAAGGCCTTGTCCGTATACACATGCATACCAAATATGAAGGTTATATCTCAAGGGACATAGAAGTTATGAGCATTTTTCGAAACCTTAACGCTGATTTCGAAACCTAAACGCGGACCCTAAGTTCAAGGTCAAGGTCACAGGGGTAAAAAAAAATGTGCGTATGGAAAGGCCTTGTCCATATACACATGCATACCAAATATGAAGGTTATATCTCAAGGGACATGGAAGTTACATGTGTATGAGCATTTTTTGAAACCTAAACGCAGATTTCCAAACCTAAACGCAGACCCTAAGTTCAAGGTCAAGGTCACAGGGGTACAATTTTTTGTGCGTATGGAAAGGCCTTGTCCATATACACATGCATACCAAATATGAAGGTAATATCTCAAGGGACATAGAAGTTATGAGCATTTTCGAAACCTAAACGTAGATTTCGAAACCTTAACGTGGACCCTAAGTTCAAGGTCAAGGTCACAGGGGTAAAAAAAAATGGGCGTATGGAAAGGCCATGTCCATATACACATGCATACGAAATATGAAGGTTATATCTCAAGGGACATAGAAGTTATGAGCATTTTTCGAAACCTAAACGTTAAGTGTGACGGAAAGACAGACAGACGGACAAAGCGATCACTATATGCCACCTTTTCTTCAAAAAGGGGGCATAAAAATTTCTTTGTGTGAGGGGGGGGAGGAGATGGGGAATAATTTGGGGTGTGGTCATTCATTAGATGATATTTCAAAATAAGAAAAAAAAAGGAAAAAAAAAAATTTTGGGGGGGGGGGGGTTCTTGGGTGGGGCGTGGGAGATAGTTTGGGTGGAGTCCATTGTAGCATGTCAAATCTGATCCTAAATAAAGAAGTTGAGATTCAAGGTAATTCAATAGTCAAGGTGAAATTCAACTTGGCAGGTATAGTACCCTCATGATAGAAAGAAAGTATTTGAAGTTTGAAAGCAATAGATACTTTAGAAGTAAAGTGCATCTAAACACAAAATTTAACAAAATATTCAAAGAAACTAAGTAAAAAAAAAGGGCCATAATTCCGACAAAATGACAACCAGTGTTGTGCAACTTGTCCTGTACAGTCCCCTTATGATAGTTAGCGAGTGTTCAAAGTCTGAAAGTAATAGCTATTATACTTCAGGAGTAAAATGGACCAAAACACAAAACTTTACTACCAAATTTTGAATTGTCTAAGTATAAAAGAGGCCATAAAATTCTGTCAAAATGCCAGTCAGAGTTGCATAACTTTGCCTGCACAGTCCCCTTATGATAGGTATTAAGCATTGCAAGTATGAAAGCAATAGCTTTGATACTCTAAGTATAAAGTGGAGCTAAACACAAAACTTAACCAAATTTTCAACTTTCTAAGTATAAAAAGGGGTTTTACTCTAAAAATAATACTGACAGAGTTATGCACCTTGACCTTCACAATTGTCTTGTTACCATAAAGAAATATTCCAAGTTTGAGTTAATTATCCTTCAAAGTGTTAAAGTTATTTGACTTTATAAGAAACTAAAACCAACGCCGACGCTGAAGCCAGGGCAAGTACCGGTAGTATAGCTTTCATTTTTCTTCAAAAGTCGAGCTAGAAAAAGTATGTAAATATGGCTCTAGGTTACATGGGAATTAACAGAGTCGGATTGCCAACTGCCAAGTTCTATGATGACCCGTCTGTGGTAGAAGCACAAAGCACAAGCAATACCTGTGGACAACTTTTTACCAAGCAAAGAAGATGTTGAACGGCTTGAGAATCGCATGCGTGTCATTGTCGGTAGAATAGTCACGCGTCATTTACAATGGTTTAAAGACGATTTCAAGGCGACTCCCCACATTGTTCAGGATCATACACTGCAGTCTACAAGGAAGCCTTATCAACTTGGTTGTCTTAAACAAGGATCCATCTTCAACACAGGGTGCAATTGGGATTTACAAAAAGCTGCAGAAGTATGTTCTGGTTGTTAGGAATAAACCATTTACATCCATAGATTATGGCAACGGCCTCAGTTGCAAGCGTGGTAATGATGCTCACAAGGCAAGAGAAAATGGGCTTGACCCCACTGAGAGACTTGAAGGCCTCGAGCCTGCTACACAAGAATTTCATAAAGAAATGTTACTGTTGCAGGACTTCTACGATGAATTTTTCAAGCAGTCTAGTGCAGCCGACAGAGGGGCAATATGCCAACTGAAAAAACTTTTTAATTTTCTACAGGTTTGCAGGGATATTTCTGAATGCTTTTTGCATGCATGGGAATTTATGGCGACAACAGTGGAAGGATTTGTGTGCTTGCTTTTAATGGAGTATTTGAACATGAACAGTCCTTCTGATAGACCGCAAACTGCGCCTGATGGTATAGAGGCTGCCAATAACCTTGACAAACAAGAATACTTTTATACCATCACAGCAACAGTTGCTAACAAAATTTGGCAGACACTTGACGTTTCCAAACTGACGTGCGAAGATTTCACAGACAAACATGTCATTTGTTGTGTCGCAGCCAATGAGTATGGGGTGAATTTTTCCACTATGGGTGTGTAGGAGTCGACCCAGACAACATACCATCACCATGGTACTGTTCTAACGAATGTCAAAACCAACAAATTGCACCATACCAGTACTGCAATTGTCGCATTGACCTTGGAACAAATGAACCAATGATTGACTGCGCAGCAAAGGCAATGGAGATGAAGGAAGAATGGTATCATATGCGTTGCCTTGGAATTGATCCCGAAAATCCACCAAAAAGCTGCTGGTCCTGCACTGATGACTGTCGTAGTATCAGCGGCAAAACGGAAAAAAGAGAAAAGTAAAAAACCAAAGTTAACTAGTAAAGACATCCATCCGAATGTGAACTGTTAAAAGAATTACACAAAGTCTATACTTTCAGGGGTTTTTATCTGATTTTGGGGAAAGGGCCTGGCCTTTTTTGAGGGGAAAAAAATTGCGAGAAATGCCAGATTTGGGGGGAAAAAAACACGCAAAACGCCAGATATATTCAAGGCGACAGATAATTTAATTATGCAATATGTTATATTTTCTACACTGGATCAGGTTAACTTACCGGTATGTATTTAAAGTTTAAAATATAAAAAAAATTATTTTTTTTAAGCCACGACTTTTATATTTCTTGGTTTACAAAACCGCCGACCCCAAATTTTGGAAAATGGGAAAACAAATAAAATCGAAAAATTGTCTTTTTTTATATATTTTATTCCCGACCGCACTGAAAATCAAGTGAAACGAGAAAAAAAGATCAGTTTGAGTACGGTTGCGAATAAAATCAAGTAAGTACAATCGACGACTAGTTCACAAATATTGCAGACATCAGGATATTTTTCAATGTGACACCTTATGTACCAGCCCTTTTATGGGCACTTCTCAAAATTTATTTCGGGTAAAAATTACAGACAATAGGAAAATCAGCGTCAGTAAAATTTCGACCGCATCAAATTTATTTCCGAGTCTGTGACGCAACTATATTGTTTAACATGTTAATTATACTAAACAAACCCGATATTATATTAGATAAAAAAGTATTACCTTGCAATTTGATAATTAGTATTAGCAACCCCAGCGGATCTTATCTTATCAGTGGAAGATCTAAGAAAATCAGCAAATCTGCATAGTGGTTCCATTACAAGTTATTTTTATCAAATATCTTTATTAAAAATCAAATTAATATAAATGCAGATTGAAAGAAAAATAAATTTTCTTTAATATGATATACATTTTAATAATCTTGAGTTTCTATTTGCTGCTTAACAATCTATAAAGAGTTCAAGTACAACGTCTTTGTCCCATTTCCTTTGTTTACTGCATTTTCAAGTACCTGCACTGACCCCCGGTTGTTTACAACACATTTGCGACCGGGCAAGGTTATTTGAATATAAATGATGTTGATATATTTATGTTAACCAATGAACAACGTTTCAAATGATATTCGCGAAATTGAGCTATGTTAATTCTACGCGACAAAAAGTAGTCCAAAAGTCTATGAAAGTTTCTTCAAAAAAATAATGTTTTATTTTTAATTTCGCATAGAAAATCACAAAATATAAGCTCTGATCTTTCTTATGGTACCAGAATTATAAATCGGAAACGATATTTAGAACGTCGCAATTATCATTAAAAATCACGTGCTATGGAATTTTCAATGAAGCCAGAGGTCGAAATAGCGGCACCATATTGGAAAAATTGATTAAGCTGATAGCATTATCGAAAACCATGATTTCTTCAACAATTACTTAATGTAAACATAGAAAAACGATAGCAATCAAATAGTAAGTTATTTGTAATTTTAATTATGTTATTTTATTTGTTAATTTCCCTTTATGCATTACAAAATAGACGATCAAATTTCATTCAGATTGACTGTGTGGAAATTCGTACCGAATTTCAACAGTCTGCTGTCAAAATGCCTCTATTTATCGCATTTATTTTGAAAATACGTAAAACAAATGCAAATAAACACAACCAAAGTATTTTAATGTGTTTCTAAGTATATATTTAATGTCAAATGACCAATATTTGTAATGTTTAATGCGTACGTAAAACTTTATTTATTTTGTTTACCGTATATCGAACTCAGTACCTTCGTACCATTGATTGGCATTGTGTTTTTGTTTTCATTTATTGTCTTTTTAGTTTATTTTGGTTGACTCTCGAACATTTTTTTCTTTATTGAAGAAAATATTAAAAACAAACAAAATTATTCGTTATTTTAAATAATGAATAATGTCTTGTTACAGTTTAAATTAATTGGGTTTTTTTTAAACCCTTTACCACTTAGATACGTATTTTATGCATTTGTAGTCCCATCAGAAAATTAAATTTTATTAAATACCTTTCTAACTAGATTCAAATTTTATAGAGTTCATTTCCAAACCTCAGATACTGATGAGCAGCAAACAGCATTAATCCTGAACAGACTGTGAGTTACTCGCAGGCTGTTCTGGTTTGATGCTGGTTGCGCATAGCCATTTCCACTTTGCTTCTGAGGGGGAAAGGGTTAAATCAATTTTAATTAAACAAACATGACATGTTTTTATTTGAAAAAAATACAACACAAATAAATACAAAAAAACACATATACGAATTGCTCATTCCAGTTTGTTTATTATTTGTTGTTTGTATTTTAGGTGGTAGTCTAAAGTACCTGATGCCATGGCATATCCAGGCGTATTCTGCGAGGCCGTTGGCATATCCACTGATATGCTGAACGGCTCCACCGACAAGCTTGCAACAACACTTACCAACGGAGCTGTTCTTGAATTGTACGAATATTGCAAAGATAATAATATTAACAACTTGCAACTTGTGCAAATGTTGTCTGAGTTTGATAGAAATTTTATGAACAATAAAACTCAGTCAATAATCAGCAAGATTCAGAGACTTATTGAAACAAAGAATAAACTGAAACACAAAAAGAAAGTTCCAGGGGTACAGAACGTTGACACATTATTAAATAAACATTTTACAAGTGTGAAGAACGTGCCTAAATTGAACACCGATGTGACTCACAGTGAGTGATGACAAGTCGGAGTGCGGTGCAACAGTCGAGTCTTCAACATCATGCTCATTTATTAAAGTTTTGTCGACAGAAGTGAATCAATGTTTATCGGTTTCAATGCAGACAAACTTTGAAAATGTTGATTATGAAGCTCTCAACAAAAGCACTAATTTGCTGCAATATAAAAATGCAAAAAAGCTGAATGTTCTTGGAAGGCTGAAGAAGAAGATCAGTGGTAAACATGAACAGTTAAATGCCATTGAGAAGAAAATTGGACATTTCTCAGTACGAAATGTGAATAAACGAGATAGAAGGGCAGTGAAAAATGTGATGCTTCTTCATAAGTCTGAGAGTTCAAAAACATTACTGACAAGAAAGGTGCAAAGACTTACAGCAAAGAGCACTTGTTTAACGAAAGAAGTTAATGACTTGAAGGTTTGTTTGACCGAATTGCAAAAACAAAATGAAACCATGGAGACAAAATATGATGATCTACTTGGTCGTTGCAACATTGAAAAAGACAAAAAACTGTAAGCACAAAAGTCAAACAGCTACCCATGGCTTTCCTTTGACCCGAGCTCCCGGGTTTTGACGCTTGAAAATTACAGAAGACCCCTTTTTGACTCTTGAGAAAATTATGTCATGCGTTACATTTGACCTGGGGGAATATACCGACTTGCGTCAACGAGATCAAAAGTTGTTAAGACTAAGCGATAATTGGCTCGAGTCGGAGTATCTCATTAAGTAGATGCTAATCGTTAACGCCCGCTTCCAATCATCGAAGCACAAGTCCACCCAGTAGGCGGAGTTTGGTTAATTGAGAAATCAAGTATTGACCAATTAAAACACTGCTGGTTCGATGACGCGTGTATTAACTTTCCATTATTTATCATAGCGTTTGTTATCAGCTGTTTGAGGAAAAGACGTGTATTAGACCCACCTAGTTGTAATAATCCAACTCCCAGGTATTGACCCTCTGAGCTGTACGTATGTACTCATAAAAGCTCAGAGTATTTAAGAAGAACTATAAACCCCTCAAAACAGAATGGACTAATCCGCGTCAGTTTTAATAATATTCAATATAAAATAATAACATCCACAGGGCTGGACATTAACTTTTGAAGCCACTTGTCCTGTGGGACAAGAAGACCATAATTTCACTTGTCCTGACCAAAAAGCAACTTGTCCTGACCATTATATCTTATTTTGCTCAGTACTTTGCAAAAATAATGAAATAATACAAAATGCTTAAATCATAAAGACTTGAATCGTTCAAAATACATGTAAACATAATTGTAGGCATTTTCAATACAAAAAGAACTAGAAATGGCGCGGCAGAGGCCGACGCGTATCCCCACGCCGAATGTTTGACCTAGGTGTGCCCCAGGGTTGGTAATGGGGCCATGCATAGCTGAGATTGACCGTATTGTCATAAGAGAAGTTCATCATCAATTAGAAGTGAATTGGTGTAGAAATGAAGAAGTTATAGTAAAAGGCAATTTTGGGTGGGTGTAACATATGTGGGCAGGGCGCCCCAGGGTTGGTAATTGTGCCATGCATAGTTGAGATTGACCCTAATGTCATAACAAAAGTTCAGTATCAATTTGAAGTGAATCCGTGTAGAAATGAAAAAATTATAGTAAATGGAAATTTTTGGTGGGTGTGGCCTATGTGGGCGGGGCGCCACAGGGTTGGGAATGGGGCCATGCATGGTTGAGATTGACCGTATTGTCATAAAAGAGGTCCAGTATCAATTTGAAGTGAATCGGTGTAGAAATAAAGAAGTAAATGTAAAATAACCTAAAAAAATGAGTGATAATATCTGACGCGGCCCCACCCCAACCGCTATAACTTTTGACCCAGGGGTCAGATCAAAATTCCAAATAGTGCAGGGTCGCACATATGCTCATAGCTACCATGTGTGTAAGTTTCAAGGTTCTAGTGCTCGTAGTGTAGGAGGAGATAGTGGCCAGGACGGACGGACAGACAGACAGACAGACAGACAGACAGACGGACGGACGGACGGACGGACGGCGGAGATAACCACAATATCCCCACCTTTTTTTTCAAAAAGCGTGGGGATAATAACTAGAATAACAGGAAAACTCAATATTATTGATTTTTAAACATTATACAAAGCCATAATACCTGACAAAAACTTGTGTGTTGCCAACATCAAACAGAAAATGTTAAAAGTGATGTATATGTACAGTACTTAACTGATATTTAAAAAAAAAAAAATCATATACATAGAGAGGACGTCACTACTTAAATTGTCTGTAAGATCGGTGTGTACCGGTGTCGTAAAATGCATATTCTTTACAAGGGAGAATATTTTTGTTATCTTGGCAAAGAAAAAAATGTTAATGGTTGCTTCCCTTGTAAACAGTACAGTGTAGTACATGTATCACATGGAACTATCCATTGTCGGATACCCACGGCTGCTGATTACGCTCCCCTCATACATCACTTAGGAATGGAGAGTAACGTAATGAATAGACCGGGGGTGTCTGACGATGGGAACTATCGGAATATCTCGGGCGTCGACGATTAAACGTATACAAAATATACTTGGAAAAGTTGAGTGATATCTCCACAGAAATAATGGCTTTAAAGGCATTTTTCTAAGTTATACAATTATTATGACAGCTTGTCCCGTCGGACTAGCAAATTCTTTATTTACTTGTCCGGACTAACAATTTGGTTGTCCCGGACAGTCGGACTACCTTTAATGTCGAGCCCTGATCCATATCCACAGTACACTGTAAAGCATATTTTGAGATATTTCCAGAGTATGTCAGAATGTATTTCCAAAGCTGAATGCACCCATCACTGTTTTACTTCATGTTTGCTCAATTCAAAGGCGCCCGAAAGTTATGCTGTCATATGTACTGTCGACAACGTCAAATTACACGCTTTGCATCAAAGTTGCTAAAAATAACTATAGAACCGATATAACTGACCTTGTGGCAAAGTGACAATTTTCGCATGTGCTCATTGATTACAAAATACATGTAGGCGTAATAATTGACCGTTTGAGAAGGCATAGAAAACGGCGTGTTTGTCGCACGTCTTCAGTGAAGATGGCACATGAAATAATTAAAGGGTGTCGGAATTTTTAATGGGATTAAATACGGAGGCACCTTTATCGGTGAGTAGAAATAATTTGCTTTTATAGTTTACCGATTTATATAGGCTATTGTGTTAAGGTGCCACCCGTATGTTTTTGTGTGATAGCCAGCGGAAATTGTTTTTTTTTACATTTTGTATTTCATTCTTAATTTAGTAGCCAAGCGAAACGGTCAAACAAAGTTATTGGATCCCAGAATCTGTTATTCCATCCCAGAATGTGCTGCGCAGGTTTCAGGACATGTGCAAGAGAAGAAAGTGATAGTTTGCTGGTTTTATGCTAGTTGTGTGTGTGTGTTGTCATAGTGTTGTTTTATTACCTTTTCTTTACTAGGGCACCCATTTGAGATCACTCTTTAAATGCATAAATGATTTATTTATTTGCTCAAATGATTGTTAGTTTGTAGGACATATGACATATTGTTTTGCTGTATACATGAAGTAAATGTTGTATTAGAATACATATTTTGTATGTAATCTTTGAGATGTTTTGTAGGACATATGACATATTGCTCTCTGAGATGTTGTGTCAGACATGATATGACATATTACTCTTTGAGATGTAATGTTTAGAACATATGACATATTACCCTGCTGTAAACATGAAGTAAATGTTGTATTAGAATACATGTTTTGTATTTATTAATCATTGAGATATTGTGTTTAAATGCACAGTGTTGTAGTGACAGTACAATGTACATGTAAGAAATAAATGTTAACATATCTTTTCATTTGTTGCTTTTTATATATTATATCTCAGTAATTTGCAAAAAATCATTGACTCTCCTGCGTTATTATTAGGACTCTTATAAGTTTGATTTTGACTCTTGAAAATATGGTCCCAAGAGTCCTTGACTCTTGAGATTTGAGGTCTAAGGAAAGCCCTGAGCTACCTCAAGAAAATGAATAGCGGTCTACTTAAGAAAAGTACAGACGGACAGTATCATGAGTGTGAACATCTTTATGAACTTGAGAGGTGCAATGAAACTATAAAAGGACTAAATTTGTTGTTAGAAGAGAAAGACTTGAAGATATGTGAATTGGTGGACAGGCATGTTACAGACAATAACTTTAATGTTGAAACCAAGAAAGATAACATATATACAGATGATGCTCGTTTATGTGTTATTGAATTGGCTGGTCTAGATTCAAGTTGCAGCGGAAAAAGTTTCACCAGTTATTCAAGCTGTACTGAAACACCTAACAAAAATTGGCTTGCCAAATCGTGACTTACCAAACGCAACAACTGCACAAACAATAATTGATGAAGGACATAATATTGCAAAAGTCTTTATTGCTGATAAACTTGAAAACTAAAAAAATTGGGGACTCAGCTCAGGGTCGTGATGGGACGACACGAAAAAAGCAGAAAGTTGTTGACACTGCTGTCACACTACACACAGGCGATAACATAAGTCTAGGATTCACCCGAATAGCCAGAGAGACAGCAGAGACTATTCAGCAAGTTACAGAGTCGCATCTCCAAGAACTTGCTGCAGTTAATGAAAGTGAAAACTATATAGTTGAGGCATTAGCTAAGTTAGCTTTCACGATGTCTGGTGGAGCTGTGAATGAGAAGAAGGCAGATGAGCTATTAGATGAATGGAGATCTCAGATGTTAAGAACCTACAATGGTGAACATAGGGCCGTTGAACACTTCCATTGCATGGCTCATGTGCTACTTGGGCTCCATAATTACACAATGCCGGATCTGAAAGAGTTTGAAAAGTCATGGAGCAGCGACCATGGTCCTCTTGGACGTGATGCTATGCCATTTTTTGCCAACTGGAAAAAAGAGTCTGCTGTGAGTCGTACTGTCCGAACTGCCTATGAAACATTTGGACCTGCTGGTGTCCATTTGGGAGTAAGAGATCGATGGAAGGCGTATTGTTGCGAAAAAGGACTGAAATCTATGATTGGTAACTACAGGGACAACAGGTTCAATTGTTTATTTCAAACGTCAGCAGAGGAGTTTGTTCACAGAAAAGATTTCCTTCATGTTCTAAATAGTGTATCAAAGCCAAACATGAAAATCAAGGCAGTCAAGTCAGACCTGGAATCGGATGAGATATGTACACTAATTCAGTGTTTAGGACTCTTCTACTTGAAGCTTACAGGACCATACTGGCATTTGATAACATGCGGAAAAGTCAGCTACCACAAACTGCAGGGTTTTTTTCCCACTTTTTGGGAAGATAGCCCATGGCTTTGGAATTGGGAATTTTATCGGCATTTTCATGAAATTGGGAAAATAAATTAATTAGCCTTTTTTTCCACATGAAAAGTCCACTTAATAGGGAAATACTAAATTTGATATAACTCTTTATAATCATTCAAATTTAAAGAAAACAATCATATAATACTTTGTTAGATGTAATTGAATTAAAATTGAGATAAAATACAAATAAGACTTCTTAAAAAAAAAAAAAAAATTTTTTTTTTTTTTTTTATGGAACTGACCATTAGTGACTTTGCCCCAGTAACAAATCTTTCCTGTGAGCATCACTTCGGTGATTTGGATTCCAGCCAGAAGAGACAGCCCAATGCCTCCTATCACCACCATTCCTCCATCCAAATGATAAAACGAAACCGACGGCAAATGATGACCTGGCTTGGAAGTAAGGGTCCAACTGAAAGATCCAATTTAATGAAGGCAGGCCAGCACATAAGGGGGGCAAGACCTTGAGATTACGGCACACGGAAAATGAAAAAAAGGTACTTCAAGACATCCATGAAAGTATGGTAGTGGAGGAAGAGTCCAAGAATACAATTAAGAAGCGAAAAAATTGTGTTCCAGAGCCAGAGGTGCAAAATAAAAAGCAAAAGCTAAGTACATTTGAACCTGTGGACATTCAAAACATAAATGAATATGTGGTAGTGGCATACCAAGATGGTTAGTACCCCGGTTGTGTAGAAAACATTATAGCAAGTTCAGACACAGTGACCGTGAAATTTCTTTCACCTAGTACAAAACCAGGATTTTTCCAATGGCCATCTGGAGAGGACAAACAAATAGTTCACAAACAGTTTGTCATCTACAGGAACTTTGTACCCGACTGTGTGTGTTCTGGCCGCCAGTGGTTCATAAAAGAACATGACAATATTGATGCTATATACAATAACTTCCATGCCACATTTTTTTGTTGACATGGAACTTTGGAACTTGCTTTGTAGCTCAAATTCTGTTTGTAAATAAAAGAAAATTAGGTGCATGATGTTATAAATTATAACTTATAATGAACTGTTAATTTGCCAAAGATGATAATTAACTTTGTTTAATATGATATTGACTGAAATTTATTGTTTTTATTATTGACATCTTGAAAAAATTAAAAAAGTAAAATTTGTAATGATTTGTTTTTGTAAGAACTTATTCAAGCATTGGAATATCAGTAGTTTTGAATACATGAACAGATTCCTCATACCAAAATACATAAGGATACCAAATTTTATTAAATTACCATGTAAAATAAAAAAGTTATTGAAATATTTGTGGGAAAAATATTTGTACGGTGCCGCGATTTTGCGATTAACTTTTATCATTTATAGAGCGAAAAATTTCCAAGAAAACTTACAAGTGTTCCAAAGTAAAATGATCATAACTTTTTTATTTTTTAAGATATTTGAAAAAAACAAAAAGTACTGAGTAATTTATTCTTCCTCTATACAAATAACATATTTTCAATCACTTCCTTCATATTTGAAAAATCTGCTGGGGTTGCTATTAGTATAAATAATCCAATAAAAAACTGCCATTGTTTGTATAAGTCCCTGGTTCAAATAAGACGTTGCATTGAGAATCAACGAGTTTTCATGACAACAACAACTTTAACAAACATTATTTAGTACCAGGACGAAGCGGGGATCGATCTAACTCGATTTTTTCATGGACGATCTCATACATGTAAGTCGAGTAAGAGCAAACAAATAATTTGTAAGAGTAGTTTATGTTATATAGATTAATGCAACTGGCATCGTATATTGCCGATATTTATCCAATTTTGGGCATTAATACCTCATTATAAACAAAAGGTAGTATAAATATGCATGAACTATAACCATTTATAACTAATTTAATCCGTTTACACACAATAGAAACGCAATTTTTCATATAATTATAGAGAAATTGAGTGCTTTTCGGTATTCACATGAAGTGCTTTTCGGTCGGTATATTGCCAATATTTATCCAATTTTGGGCTTTAATATATCATAATAAACACAAGGTAGTATAAATATGCATGAAATATAACCATTTATAATTTATTTAATCTGTTTACACACAATTATAAGAAACGCATTTTTTCATATATATATACTGAGAAATTGAGTGCTTTTCGGTCTTTAAATGAAGTGCTTTTCGGTCAGTATATTGCTAATATTTATCCAATTTTGGGCATTAATACATCATAATAAACACAAGGTAGTATAAATATGCATGAAATATAACCATTTATAACTAATTTAATCCGTTTACACACAATAAAAACGCAATTTTTCATATATAAAGAGAGAAATTGAGTGCTTTTTCGGTATTCACATGAAGTGCTTTTCGGTCGGTATATTGCCGATATTTATCCAATTTTGGGCATTAATACATCATAATAAACACAAGGTAGTATAAATATGCATGAAATATAACCAGTGCTCCAGCTAGGCCTAAATCGAAGGGCGCCGCGCCCTGCCCTCCCGAACCTCCGCTCTGCCCCCCTGAACCTCCGCCCTGCCCCCCCCCCCCTCAAATTTCTTCTTTTTTTTTTTTACATATGATAATTCATAAATCTCTTATTACATTGTAATTAGTTTAATCCTCATTGTAGACATTATATTTGAATGGTTTAATAATAATTGAAATAATACAATTATTTATAACATATAAATTAACGTGCAATAGAAAGCATTCCAGAAACACCCGCGCGCTCAAACTTGCCCTTTTCACAAAATACTGCGCGTCGAAAGTGCCCTTTTCACAAAATACTGCGCGTTGAAAGTGCCCTTTTGACAAAAAAGCCCCCCTGCCCTTTTCAAATACTAGCTGGAGCACTGATAACCATTTATAACTAATTTAATCCGTTTACACACAATAGAAACGCAATTTTCCATATGTATAGCTAGAAATTGAGTGCTTTTCTGTCTTCACATGAAGTGCTTTTCGGTCGGTATATTGCCGATATTTATCCAATTTTGGGCATTAATACATCATAATAAACACAAGGTAGTATAAATATGCATGAAATATAACCATTTATAACTAATTTAATCCGTTTACACACAATAGAAATGCAATTTTTCATATATATAGAGAGAAATTGAGTGCTTTTCGGTCTTCACATGAAGTGCTTTTCGGTCGGTATATTGCCGATATTTACCATTTTGGGCAAAATGTAGTATAGACATACAATCATATTACCATTAATAGCTACATAAACCCGTTAACACACACTAGAAACGATATACTGCATATATATTGAAAGAAATTGAGTGCTTTTCGGTGCTATTTGGTGCTTTTCTGTGCTTTTTCGGTTATTGTACAGTGTGTTTTTTATGGCAATTTTGGGGCCGATATTTGGCCCCATTCCCCTCGAAAAAGATTATATATTTTTCCCCGATTTTGTTAAAAAATCCCCTCCAGAGTAAAGAAAAATAATAAATTATTTTTTTTATTTTTTTTAGAAAGAACTCTCTTATGATAAATATTTATTTCGTGACAACTTACAAAGTTTATAACAAATTAATAATATAATATGATTTTGAATTATTATAAAGAGTTACATTAAATTAGTATTTCCCAAATCAGTGTACTTTTCATATGAATTTCATGCTTTTCCCAAAATGGCCAGGAAAAGGCCTGATGTATCTATATATATCAACCCATGCGAAAGACAAAAATATCTTACCGGACATGAGGTCCAATAACTTTTAAAATTTACCGGACCTCACCGCATTTTACTGGAACTTATTCTCCTTTAAACAAACAATAAAAATATATTGTAGTTTTTTATCGTTATGGTGTTCACAATGTTTAACAATTCTAAATACAATGAAATAACAACAAAATTTACACCTGGTCAGTCAGGGCTTCCGGCCATAAATTACTCCCAAAATCGGCAGTATTACGTCCTTTCAACAAATGGCGGAAGTCACTTGGACTTCCGATAATCCGCACTCATATTGTTGTCTAATATCGAATAATAGTCACATTACACGGCCATGTATGCTGGCACAAAGGCACCACAACATCTTCTCGGGTAACTTTTCAGTCGCCAAACTGTGCTGTTCAGCGTCCTATTGGTAACGAGAATGCGTATCATAAAGGCAGCGTTAACTGGCGATCATTAGTTTTGATTGATGTCAGTCTTGAAGTTAGCGTTCATCGCAGATTGATTTACAAGGAATCAAAGTTTTAAAATTTACGCAATATCCACGAACTCTAGATGACAATATAAACGCTCTGTGGCAATATCCATTGTTAATAATCAGTACATGAACGACAGTGTCGGGTATCATCGCACCTTTTTACCATAAACAATTATTTTTCCTTATAAGAATTCAAATGCAAATGGTTTGCAAATAATAACTTATGGCGAGAAAGTTGTGAAAACAATACCCATTACAAAGTGCATGCGGTAACAATTTAATTTAAGTAGAAGTAATTTCATCATATCCATTTTTAGAATTAAATAACACATTTTTTTCTACAGCCACATGATAAAATTATTTAAGTCACTGTGTACGCATCTGCACCATTCACTACACATGATGCCATGTAAAACCCATGTTTTAATAAGAACGCAAAATTTTTGCTGACATAGTTGAGTTCCACGCATGTAAAACGTACATGTCAAAACAGACCATGTGCCGTAACTATAAATTTAGACGTGCAACTCAGTACATGTAGTATTTTAAAATGAAAAAATAAATTGGCATTAATGACACATTGAAACTATAGACAAAATACGTAAATTTAAGAAAAATAAAATAAATTAAATTCGCCAATTGATGGGTCGTTATAACCAAATATTACCAGTGAATATGAATGTGCTCGCACATTGCGCCACTTGATTAAAGTATGTTAAATGGGAATGATCCTGTGACGAAATTTGGTAGACCTTAACCCTCACTTGCAGAAGTTGTGTCCCTTTGTTTTAATTATTCCATTTCTACAAAGTTGCTCGAAACTCGACTGTAATTAATGTAAGTAAAATTGATATATAATTGGGCTCATCTGAATTTAGTTCATCTTCAGAACACATAAATTGATATAAATAATTTGTTTTAGAGTAGAGCATTCACTATAATATAATATCACTGTATTTTTGTTGTGATCGGTAGACACTCATTAAACATTACGTAGCTCTAGATGCTTATCAAATTGTTAGGATAGCGGGCAACCAATCAGAATATGTTCCAGTCGATCGCACACCAAATAGGGTATAAATACCGGAGACCGCTCAGTTTTTAGTTAGTTTGATTTCAATTTTTGGCCAGAATAAATCAGCGTGCGAGTGACAGTCGACTAGCTGCAATTAATATAAAGCAGATACAGATTGTATATGTAAGTTGTGGAGCTAGGAGTTGGAACTCTCCTAGGAACCATAGTGATAACGGAGATGAGGGTTAAGCTTCAACTTACTGGCGTTCAATTGGCTGGAACTTTGAGAGTCATTAATAACAATAACCACACTCCATGAAAGCATAGCTATCTGGGGTTGGTGAAAAGTAGACATTATTGATTCCGGGTTGTAGTTCGGAGAACGGCCTGTAAAGTTTGTTGATGGCAACACTGTAATGCTCTCGTATGTAGAGTTGAAGCCTTCTGTAGTAATTAGTTTGTGTGTACGTTGGCACACATGGTTTATCGTATATGAGTGATTGCAGCTAGTCGATGTTTGAAAGTATGTTTGAAGGTATGATCGTAAATGTCTCAAGTGGTCAAAGTATACACGAGGAAAATTATATCTTTCAACTTATAAATTTCTTGTTACAACTATTTATGTTCAATCAGATAGGCCAAGAAGGCTTGAGGAAAATTAATTATACAGTAATTATATTTTTTGTATGTTTGATTCATTGAGTTCTAACTTGAACGCTCCAACGTAGTCAGCTGGAAATCATTAGCTGGAACTTATTAGCTCGAACTCCTAAAGTTCCAACTTCATAAGTCCGAACATCACATACGCTCATCATATAAGCTTCAACTTATCGACTTGAGAAGTCCTGACTAATACGACAAAACAAGTGGGCTCGCGCACGTTACAATCCCATCTGAAAATTCACTTTTCATAAGCGCTTGCGCAAAATGGCAGACTTTTGTGTTTATAAAATTCTTAAACACATTAGCATCAATACTGATCATATTTTGGTTTTGAACATTGGAATCAGTATTTGTTCATATTCTAGTTTCGTTTTCATTTTTTTACCAAAACACACAATTTAGTTTTGGTCAGACACAAAGTCAGACAATGTCGGGAATAATACAGGACCTCGGCAAATTTTATCGGAAATGTCCGAGGTCCGATGTCTTTCGCATCGTTTGATATATTATGTCAATAGTTGATGATAAAAACATTCCAATTTGGCCCATCTTATTGATAAAAAATGCTCAAATTTGCAGTTTTATCGATTAGAAATTCCCAATTAGACTTTAAATGGCTAGGAAAACTGAGACTGTGCATGAAGGCTTAACTGTCTGAAACTAATGTTGAAAAAATCATTGGTATATATTTTAGAAAAAGGACAGAGAAATTCAGCTGTGAATATTACATTCATACATACATGTGTATTTATATAATAAATTTCATAACATATAAAGAGTGAATTTTTAATTTTCCTCTTTTCCTAAAAAACGACGCGTTTTTCCCCTTTGGACGGGCCCCGCCACCATTCCCCTATTTGAGAAAAAAAACACTGTTGTATGCACCTCTTTATATTATATATTATATACCTTTATATGTTAAATAATGCGTGCATGATTATTCTGAGCTGATATATGAATTTGCAGCCGTCAAAGCTTCCGACATGACTTCATGTCAGAACGATGCCAGGGACCAAAACTTAGCTCGCATACTCCCAAAATGCGAGCTAGATTTATGGATAGAGCGAGTTGAAAAATATATAGCTTGCCATTTTCTGCGCGTAGAAATTTTAGGGGACGATTGAACTTTACCGGTACGCAACACTTAACATCAAACAGCGTACCCTAACCCTTAACACACGCAACACTTAACATCAAACAGAGTACCCTAACCCTTACCCTTAACACCTAACACATAACAACTAACGCAACACCTTATAATCCTTTTTATCCTATATATTTCCTTAGTATCGGGGGCTACCACCCCCAAACCCCCGCTTTGTAGTTAGTGGTAAACAACTGCGTACCGGTAAAGTTCAATCTAGCCAATTTTAGATATTTTTCAAACCTGTTTTTCCATAAATTCTTTGAATATTGAGGAATATTTACTTTCTAAAATCATGACTCCCATTTTTAAGTTCAAAATCTTGCTTAAATTAAATTATTTAAGTGTAAAGGATTTGCATAAACACATTTGGCAACCATTGTTGTTGTCGTTGTAAGATTCAAGGGAAGCTACTCTGGTACAAACTATGGCTTACTAGGCGCTTTCGGCTAATAAGCGCCTTGTAATTTACAATTTTAAGCAATGTGGATCTCTCTATTGTTGTAAATAAAATCTCAAATTGCAAGTAAATCTTTTATTTTGCCAGTGAAAAAAATCAACTTGCAAAAAAATTCAAGGTTAAATTCGGTCCCAGGATGCTATTGCAAAAAGACGTAAAGTGATATGAGGTGGATATAAAAGCAAGAAACAAGACAAAGGATTAATATTTTCTCCCTTTGGGAACATAATATTCCAAAATCTACCCCATTTAAGCACAGGTACTTGAAAAAAAAATTTGGTCCTTATATATATATAATAAGAGTAAAGGAACCCAACGATGATTTCACAGGTGTATTGAATAACACAATGCAACAGCATAAAAGATCAAACAATGCACACATATGTCGTTGTGGTTGCCAGCAGGAAGCGTCCATCTATGATAAAACACCTTTTATTTGATGAAAATCGTCAAAGTATGTCCAAAACAGCCAAAAGTTTCACAAATAGCACTCCAAAATCAAAGTGTGTAATTCCTGACGTCCAGCTGTCAGTAATGAATGAAGGCAATTTTCGGTCGATTGTTCACAATTAAACAAGAACTTTGCTATAAATAGCAAGAGGCAATGATTTTTTTTAAATGGGAATATTTGAATGATATTTGGCATTGATGTTATACTACGTAAATCAAACATAATTATGTCTCTCTTTTTTTATTTGGATGAAAAATAGATTTTTTATGATTTTTTTAAAACACGTAAAAAAATAGGTGAATTTTTCGGCTGTTTTTTCTGCCAAAAATCTGGTTCATTGCCAGCAAACAACTGACATTTGCATTTAATCAGCTATTTTGGCCATTTATAAGTTATTTTTATCTATGTGAATGCCTTTTTAGACATAAAACACATATTAATAACAAATATTTTTTATTGGTTTTGCATTTTTTACTGCACAGTTTATGGCAAAATAAAAGGGGGCATACAAATATATATTTATGTGCGTGAATAGCCTTTGTCTTTACTGCTATCAACAACAATCCTGCAGCTTCTTTAAGGTTTTATTTTCAATGATAACTAATGTGAAACTAACACATAATTTGTTGACACAATTTATATTTGTTGTGCATACACAATATATAAATACTTGTGAAATGTCCAATTACCCGACATTACATAATGATGAATTAAAATGACACATGCCTCCCAATCACGATGACGGGTTGTTCAAATAAAAAAAAAAAAAAACATTGTTGATGTGGGTTTTTTTTGTCAGTCAAAGGAAGCATATAGGCAAAAACTAATCCCAAAGATTGAAATTTTTCATAAATGACGACTGATGAATCAATTTACTTCAACTGCACTCTCACATGTCAGACCGACAGTGTCATGAGCAGACATAGTGGTCACTACAAAACGGTGAAATTCTTATGGGAGCTTTCAATAGTTTTGACAAGTTTTATATGTTGTTCACTCAATTAAAATAAATTGTCCATTAGGTAAAATAAGTCCTCAAATTATAAATACAACACAAGAACAACAGCCAATACTTAAATAAGGTTAACATGAAGACAATAGTTCACTGTCACACATGTTTAACAAAAGTAAAATCATTTGCTTCATTAAAAAGGTTCAAAAACCAAAATTCTTCTTATTTAAATAAGACCTAACACTAGTTATTTGAACTTCAATGTATCTGTAAGTATTTTTCCTAAGATAGGTGACTAACAAACCTATCCAATGGTTTAAAAAATCTTATATTCAGGTATCGCCTATGGCGATTTCTTCCTGATTTCTTTTCTTTTCCTCCCGCTGCCTTCAGCTTCTTTGCCTCAATCTCCTCTATCAGGGCCGCATTCACAAACGGCAGCTTCTTGTGGTTCTCTGTAACATGTAAATGAACATTTGAGCCGCACTCTGGGAAAACGGGGCTTAATGCATGCGCCTAAAGTGTCATCCCAGATTAGCCTGTTTAGTCCACACAGGCTTATCAGGGACAACACTTTCTGCTTCAACTGGATTTTCTTTAAGAAGGGACTTTCTTAAACGGAAAATAGCTTAAAGGTTCATTGTTTTTACCATTCAAGGCTTTTTTAAGGCTGTTGGGGGAAGGGGCCTTAGCCTTCATATTATATAGGAAAAAGTGTGTGAAACCCAAAATTTGGGGATACAACTCACGCAATGTTAGTCATAGGGGAATCAAATTTCCAGGAGTAAGTTTCTTTTTTTGGGATAAGTGCATGAATAATTGAATATAATGAAAATTTTTGAGAGGATGTTACCTTTTTATGAAAATTTCTGAGGGATTGAAGACTAGATTAGGCTACAGCTTTAGAATTAAAAAAAAGACTGCTCTTCCTTATCTTGTGATATCAGTCTTCTTAAACTCAATTATGTGATATCTGTCTTCTTAAACTACATTTTGTGATATCTGACTTCTTAAAAGTATAACAGTATATATTTCAACTGCATAAACATTAGTGAATTACAATAATGATGATAAATTAATGTTGATAATAAATGTATTTCAAAATGACCGATACATTGCCATAAAATAAAATTTAACATTGCAAATTAATTTTTATCTAGTACCTGATGCGGAAGCTTCAACTTTTCAGCTATTGCAGCTCGGTCTTGTGTAAATTGACCTGGCTGCGATGATACACGCTCACTGTCAGACTCCGAACGCTCACTGTCAGACTCCAAGTCAAACTCTTCCCAATCCTGAGACTCTGACTTATTAGTATCAGACATATGTCTGCAAAAAGAATAATTGAAATAAAAGAAATAATATATCTACATAATATAACTAAAATACAGTGACTGTATCGAATTGTTGTTCACATCCGACATTAAATAAAGATTCTTGTATCTTGTATCATTAATGCTATATCCGAAATACTTGCTGTCCGAATTGTGCAAGTCTGTATTTTGTATTATCGAAACGTCTATTTACAGATATACGAATGAAATCTACCATTATATATATAATGTCGGCATAAATATATCCTCCAATGATGTTTAGCACGTACAACACATTTTTGGCAACTTTACAGAGGAAAAAAAGAACAATTGATATTTACGTCGTATGAATTTTCAACAACGGCGGCCATCTTGCCATTCATGAAACGGGTCTATAGTGAGTCCATACATTAGCAACAACCAGCAGAATCACGGCATTTTGCAAAGCAATTAGTGGCATAAATGGAAAGGAGAATGATTAACCTACAAAATAAAAGCAATTTTTCTACTGGGCAATGTATCTTACCTATTTTTCTCGATCTCGGAAATTTTCTGAGGCTTTCTTTTAACATACATGCCATAATTTTTCACACCAATTCCGGGACATTGTGTTAAATTGTCCGGGACTTTTGCCGATTTTCCGGGACATGTATAAAATGTAGCGATATTTATAGACCTGACATGCATTTTTGGTACTTTTTTTTTGTTTCACATCGTTAATTGCAAAAGTTCGAAAGCCTATCTGAAATACACTTCGTCACCTTAGTGTAAAACAGTGATAAGTCCATAATATTTCAAAATTTTACAGGAGAGTAAAAAAACTGTTATAAAAGATTGAGCTTTAATTTTAACACTGTTAACACTTTTATACAGTTTTAAAACTAAAAATATATAAGATAAAATATATTTCAGTATATTGCTACCAAGTAATATTATATTTGATAAATTTGCACATAACTTCATTTGACATTGAAATAATTTTAGTGTGATACTGTAACAAGTGCACTTATCACTATATTGCACTGGACTTTCTTTGTGCAATAACTGAATAAGGTAACTTATTATGGTTAAACCTTAAACAAATTACTGATTTTGTTGTAAAACCAAGAATAAAATGTTTAAGGATATTAAAAACAAAATATTGTTTACACCGATTTTGATGTAGGAAGCAAAATTATGAGTACTTGGGTTCTGCCATGCCTAGCACTATGATTCTTTTCAAGATGAAATTAATAATTTTTCATTTTTAAAGAAACATCTTGCATATTAATGAAAAAACACATGTATTGCTTGATAATTTATTAATCAACTTTAAACAATAATATTACACTGGTATTTCATTAAACATGATTATATGTGTAACAACAAGCATCAAAATTTAATTTGTAAACTTCAGAAAAAATAATTTCATTGGAACAGGCACAAATTGAGGACTATGACAACATCACCATACATTGATACAGTATACTTCGCCTAATATTATTTAATGCGAGTTAAATATAATTTGTCAAATCAGTTGACGGCCTGCTTTAAGTAGATAAAAGGTCAAGTTTCATTTTTAAATTTTGTTGCAAAATACCATGATATCTAACAAAACACTACAGGAAAAAATATCAAGCATAAATTTGATCATTATTGTAACTGAGAGTACAAAGAACATGGAACTACCAATAACTTCAACCATAGAACAACAGTTACAACTAGGTTATCACTCACAGGGCAAATCTTTGTAGAATGCATGATATGCAGATGGTATTGTGTTGTTTTCACACAATTTCACAAGACTGTTATATTTAGCCTGAGGAATGGTCTGCTTGTTACCAGGCCTGAAAAGTCCTTTTAGGCAAGGCAATTGTTTCACTTTGTTTCTGAGATTAGGTTGCATGTTTAGATACACACATGGTTTATTGTAGTCATATTGTATGTGTGCAGTGTCAGGATTCTCACTGTGGAAGGAAATGGTTTTTATTTTCATCCATTTTATTTTAAAACCTTGGGTGTCCTTATCCAAATTTCGTACCTTCACTTTTAAAATCAAAAAAATTGTCAGAGCCCATCTCAGTAACAAAATATGGTTTCTTGCGTCTCGCCATTTGCATGCAAGTACACCACTGTGAAGAGGTATATATTTTTATGTTTTTACATGATTTTTCAATACTGGAATGAATCGAGTCATTCTCACTTTGCGTGTGCCCTCTTTCCAAATACTTATGGGACATGTGATCAAATTTCAGAGTTTTCATGCTGTACCACAGCATTGTGAGGAAAAAACGATTGCGATTCTGACCCCCACAATTATCAGAAAATGATTCAACTGATTTTATGCTCTTAGAAGCCATTGTCTGAAGAAAGTTATGAACACAAGAAGCTATCTCACAAGACCCACGTCCAGCAATACCCTCATGCCATACATAACAATATGCCTCCCCAGTTCCTAGTGAATAAACAGACAGGTTGTTATTGCACAACTTTCTAGCATAGTAAAGACAAGACTGGTTGCCCTGTGGAAGAAGCATTACTTGCTGTAAATCAAAACATGCAGCACATACATATTGGTCAGTTTGAGAGGCCTCTTTTGCATTCTCTTTTTCAGCACGAGCAGCTACCTTGTTTTGAATATGTTTTTCATATTTTTCATGAATGGCTTTTTGTTCATCTGGGTTCATATTATCATACTGAGAACAGAAATCACACCTGTCTTTCAAGGGTGTATTGAAAGCAATATTGTAAAAATTGTTGAAGATGTACCTGTACATAGATTCTTTTGCAGGGCAAACATTTTTCTCAAGGCATTGTTGGGAATAAAGACTATACATCTTTGATAGATTTAGACCCCCTTCCAAATATTCCTTAGATGTTGATTGACGACAATAATGAGACTCTACCCGAGGAAAGCTATCAATGTGGTCTTTAATGTCTTGTATAATGACATCAGGAATTTTGTTTGGACGGTTTGTATGCGTACCCCTTCTATCAGGAAAGCTTGTGTGAATGTATGGAGCAGCTCTATGCAAAGCTGTAGAATTTGGTTGTTGCGGATACATCTAGTGTATCTTTATAAAATTGTTGGCACACATCAACATTGAGCTCATTGACCTGAAACATGTAGTTTCTTGACATCTTTCTCTCTTTTATAATTGTGTCCCTTACCCTGACACGCTTTACTTTGGACTCCTTTACTGTGCTGCATAGAAATTCTTTCTGTTTAGGATAAGACCCCAATTTCCAAAATTCATCAAAAATTGCTTCCCTTTGTTCAGGACTTATTTTACTATGACATTTCTTTCTACAGTTTTGGCCGCACCCACTTTTTACCTTTTTGGCCCGCTTGATTTTACCTGAAGATGAAACATAACTCTGACCAGAGTTCTTTCTTCTCTTTCTAATATTACATTTCCAATTAGCCTCATTTCTTTGCCTCTTGCGAGTTCCTTTTCTAAGTGCTTGATCATCCGAACCCACGGTATTGTCTATACCGTTTGTCACGTTGTCAAAATGTAAGGTCTGGTCAGCATGGTCTGTGCAGTCGGTACTGGTCCCCTGATCGTCACTACGTAAGGTCTGGTCTGTTTAGTCCGTACTGGTCGTCTGAGCGTCACTACCTAAGGTCTGGTCAATGCACTCTGTACTGGTGGTCTGAGCGTCACTACGTAAGGTCTGGTCTGTGCAGTCCATACTGGTGGTCTGAGCGTCACTACGGAAGGTCTGGTCAGTGCACTCTGTACTGGTCATCTGAGCGTCACTGTGTAAGGTCTGGTCAGTGCACTCTGTACTGGTCGTCTGAGCGTCACTACGCAAGGTCTGGTCAGTGCAGTCCGTACTGGTTGTCTGATTGACACAACGTAAAATCTGGTTAGTGTGGTCTGTACTGGTCAAGGCACTACTGTGACCTACATGAGAATCAGGCAAATGTTGGGAATCAAACATATCTGGCACAAGCAACATAACTGGACCTGTCTGATCACTGGATAAAGCCCTAAGATGAACAGAATTTGGTGCATGCTCAATTTCATAACTATCATTAAATACATCTATGTTGATGGATTCGATAAATGTAGCACTGTCATTTAAATCATGTATATCAGGTACATCAATGGCAATGTCAATTGGTGATACACTTCTGACGCTGGAAAGTTCTGTTATGTCTTCAAAGTTTATGCTGGATAGGCTGGATAAATCATCTAGTATATCCACACTGCTCACGCTTGACACACTCGATACATCTGATGCATGTTCCTGAGCCATAAATAGACGGCAACTTAGATCACCATCACTGACATCTGAATCTGAGAACCCCTCAAAATCTGACTCAACCATCATTGTATTATCTGGTAATACAGTAACACTTACCGCCTCAAATGGAATGTTTTTGGATTTGTCAATAGAAGCTGATAAGTGTCTTATGAACAGGCATAGATCTGACAAACTCTTATGAATGGACACAACAGCAGTGCCATCAGGGCTGGGCATGCCAGCATCGTTCCTTGAGTGAGGGTCAAACATATAATATTTGTCTTGGTCATGAATGATAGCTGTACTATAGCTTGGTGTGCCGCTTCCCATAGTGAATACACCAGGGGTTCCACTGGCCCAAAAAAAGTTGTCGCCACTTTTTCGCGGCGTGAATACTGTCGGTTATTCCACCTTATTAATAAGAACAATCATTTTAAGAAACCTTACTTCATTAATGTCATTGACTATATTATCACTTTAAAAAGTACGTTATTTCATATAAAAAAAACAATAAGTACCTTCATAAGTATTTATAAGCTTTATTTGTATATAAATAACATTTTTTTCAACTTGATAAACAACACAGATAATCAAAATAATATAATATAAATAATGTTAACATCAATGTATTAAACAGTATGCCGCATAAATGTTTCGAAATTATTTAAACATAAAATCACACCAATGTTCATCATTTGAAAGGGAATCAGAAAATAAAGCATCCCCCTCACTTCAAATTGTTTAACAGTTATATTTGGTCATTTGGACATGATATACATCAGCTTCTGTTGTTAGCAAGTTTTCTGTTAGTGGTGGATGATTTCCAGGTTCAATTAAATGACTGTTGTTCACGCATTTTTCCTGACAGAAAGGCCCAGATAATTGCCACAATCCATTCTAGTTGCCTGAAATAACATAAAACATATTTTTACAAACTATCAACATCAAACCAACACATAAATGTCCCTTAATCAATTTATATCCTTCCCAGAACATTACAATAATGAATCTATTAAACAGAATTGCTCACAAATACCTGTTGAAACAAGTTTTTACTTGTTGATGTGGAGTAAGTAAATGCTTTTGCCAGCCCCATGGTTTTGATTTTAACAAAGAAATAGCGGCCCTAATAATCATTATAATTATTGATCGTCGTGACAGTTTTTCCCCGTGTTACTTAACTTATTGCTCAATATCATAAAGGGGCCGTTAATCCGATAATAACCGCCATAAAACTTGACAATAGCAGTAAAAACACCGTTTGTAACACTTACACGCTTCGGTGATTTCTAATGCACTCTGCACTGTAGGTCGCTTACATTGTCGTAAATCAATATTTACAACTGACAGACGCTGGCCGCTAATGCTCGGTCGCGTGCATTCGACTCGCAGTACATTTTCGGATAGGATTTTACCGATCTTTTTTAATTCGCCACTTTTGAAAAATTGGAGCCACATTTAAAAATTTAGCGCCATTTGGCGCCAATGGCGATCGACAGCGGAACCCCTGATACACACTTATGCATGCCCCCCAATGCCTTCTCAAGCGTAAAATATGGGTAGCTACTTTCTTTGTCCATAGTGGAACCAGTAAACGCTGTTCCAAAGTTAATTGCATGGTAAAATCCATCACATTCACTTTTAAAATCTTCTATCATGAAGTACTTTTGAGAAGCATCACAATGTTGTGCATAGAGAAGATCACCACTTTCAAGTATAGAGTCCAGGGTTTCCTGTGACCAGCTTTTTAATGGTGTATTGTAGGACTCTACAACAGCTGCAACTGCATTTGCCATGCATTGTGTGCCATTTGCTTGGAACTTTGAATGCCCTTGGTGAATTGTAGCCTGTATCATGGCTGACCTACAAGGTTATCAGATTCATTTAAAGAATACTTCCTTAAAAAAACAATGAAAAAACACACAAAAACTGCATTATAGACGCTGTAGAGTTGACTTGAGATGTATCATTTGCCGATTGGGTTAAAGGGGCTATGTCAACGAGGAAATGGGTTCTCATTTTAGTTAATAATTGTTTGTATTATATAATTACTCTATGCTAATACAATTTCGTACAATAATTAAACCAATTGTAATAAAAGGCAAATAAGAAATTTGATGCACACAAATTTAATGAACATTCAAAGTTCTGACTTCAAAATATAACCAAGAAACATCAAAAATTTTATTTCTAAATGCATACATACCTGTCCCGTGAAATATACCCAGTATAAACTCTTATTATTTTCTCATTATATTGTTAATATCATTTTTTTTTTTGAGGACTTTGACCCTTAGGGACCCTTTATTCCCCTTTAAGGTTATGAAAAAATGTTACTAGAATTAGTAGGCATCTTCTCTAAATAATTATGTATCAGTTAAGTGCTTGGCATGAATATGAATCTGCCGACAGTATACTAAGTCATTTACAAGCACATCTATACACTAAATTGTAATCATTATGCATATAAGAATTACTCTTATTTTCATAAAAATAAGCATGTTTTATACAGTAACATTTAAATGTACTATGTTTATATTTCTGTATTAGTTAAATAACTTTATTATAGAGATAACTTACCAGTAAAGTGATTGTTTCGAATCAGTCTGGAAATAGGCTGCTGCTGATCACACAAGTTTAAAAAATAAAACGTAAACTATTGATGACCAAGATCATGAAAATATAATAAATGATATCACAATGATGTCATAGTTTCTAGCTTATGATGTCATCATTTTGGCCTTGATATAATACACTTATCACTATATTACACCAAATAATTTTGCTGGAAATCAATAATATTTTGGTGCAATAAGTGAACATGTGCACTTGTGACTTTCTTGCACAATGCAAAGCAGTTTAAATGAAAATAACATTGGTGCAGTAAGTAGATAAGGGCACTTATCTACATACTGCACCAAACAGAATTATGTGTGTAAATAATTCAGTATGACATTTTCTTAAAAAGTACCATTTAAACTGGAATAACATTATGATATTTATTTAGGACATGTATGGCATCATTTTAGATCATTTTATGCAAAAAAGTCATTTTTGAAAAAAATGCCACTTATCACTGTTTTGCGCTAAGGTGACTCCTTGATCTATTAACGTCAAATTAAGCATTATTACTTCCGTTACTAGATACAAGCCACGTGTTTTCAGTGTAAGCGTTCAAAACACAGATGGTGACGTCACTGCGTTCTTGTTATTAAGGCCGGTGTGTAAACGCGTAGTTGTTGATACGCCTTTATTCATTTATAACATTTATATAATAAAAAATACAACAATACAGTACCGTTAGATCGTCAACTCAAATCAATTCACAATACATACATCCAATCACAATAAAACAAATACAACAAAACAGTACCGGTAGATCGTCAACTTAAAATCCAGACAGTCACACATTAATTTTTTACTCAGCGATGTTGGACTTCAGATGTGTGAACAACTATCCTTTGCCCTTACGCAGCGGGAAATAATGACGTAGTAGATTAAAGTAAATTAACAACCACATTAAACAATGCCGCCTTTTCGGTTTGATCGCGAACGTGAGACAATCGATATGATAACAGGACCCCTGTTAATTGATCGATTTTAACACGTAGCGTAGTCTGCCTATTCGGGTAGGCATTGTCATGGAGACGCTGCAGATATACACAGATTTGAGGTGCAGTTAAGCCTAAGATAAGGTACATGTATATATGGATTTTGTAAATTCCGGGACATTTGACAGATTTCCGGGACAGCGGGACAAGTTCTTCATTTCCGGGACTGTCCTGGACAATCCTGGACGTATGGCATGTATGCTTTTAATCTTCTACGCAACTGTGTGGAAACGAAAGTGCTTTGCCCGCGAACATAAATGTATTAACTTATATGATTGGTGGTTATTTTAACCATATCCAATCGAAAACCACCTTAAAAACGACGTAATTCCGACCCCCTATCGGCTCTATTTTTATGAACGAGATTTTGCGCAGGAATTTTTCAGTAACAAATGAGCCGTACGCAGTTGCCTCCCTTGTGCCCATCGCTACTATAAACTCCATGTGCGTTTGTCATTTACTCAGTTTGCCATCAAACTACTTCGTTTTTTTAGTAACGGCACAACAAAAATACTCAGAAAAAGTAGAAAATGCACCAAATTTTATATTTTATGTTCAAACTGAATCCATTTTATTGATGGAACGCGGTAAATATTTATCTTGTTATCGATTGGTTGAATAAGTCGTAAATTATAGAACAAGTTTACCAATTTTATTTTCAACCGATGGAAACGTCTTCTGTCCGTAACACCCATTTCTGCCTCAAAATTATGGTCGTGAAAGTGAAAGTACACTAAATATGTTGTTTCTTCTGAATTTCCGACTTTTTACCGTTCAACTGGGACTAATGAACGCTGTAGTTCGAAGGCAAACTTAGTAAATGAAAAAAAATTCGTGGACTTTATAGCAATGTTCTTATTTTATTGTGAAAAATCGACCGAAAATCGTCTTCATTCATAACTGACTTTTTTCAAGTACCTGTGCTTTTAAGTGTTAGTCGTTCCCTACATTTTCGCGCCAAAAAATGCATGCAAAGCATTTTTCTGGTCTCTTTCCAACTTATATGTGTTCATTGCATGTAACACTCTGTGCATCACAAAATAATGCCTGTACCTCAATAATAATTCCTCAGATCCATGATACGTCCGCCCATCTTTAAAATGTTCATCTCTTCCGTGATATTTTTTGTCAGATCTGAATTCTTATCCAGATAAAGTTCATGGCACTTTCGCAAACAAGGGGCACTAACCTCCCGGTAAACGGATGACACGGACAATGGACCATACGGCCCAGAAATACGGCCCAGATTAACGGACCACACAGCCCAGATTATCGGACTAACGGCCCTGATTTGCGGAACATACGGCCCACATGTTTCTTTACGTCATTGACCTTTTCGACATTATTTTAAGGGAGACAACTCTGAGTGGATTTAGTGAGGTCGGGGGGGGGGGGGGGTACTCGATCAGCTACTGCAGTGCGTCTGCATACAGTTCTGTGTTGATGCAATTATAATTTCCCAATAATTTGCAGATATAACTTATATGGTATTATTTTTTGTGTAATTTGTTATTAGCTTAGTATCTTTGATTTAATTGTCGTGCATGTTTATGCTTTATTTTGATTTTTAAGTAGTGTAGTGTTTTTACGGTTAACTCTTTGGGGTTCGTTTACAACAACACCAGTAATTACTTGCAACGGCACTTAATACAATACTCACGTTGGCATCGACTGGAATCCTCGTCAGGATGGCACCAAACGTCCTCGTCGTCTTCGAGGGAACTCGTCGGCTCGTCCACGTCACGAAATGGCACTATACATGTACTTCTGGGAATACACCTCCAGGCAAATACGTACTTAAACACACAGTCACCGGCTTACATACACATATACTTCTGGGAATACACTTCCAGGCAAATGCGTGTCATTGACACAATCACAGGCAACTCACAGACTCACATACACAGTCACAGACTCACTTATATCTTCTGGGATTGACCTTCCAGGTAAATACGTGTTGAACACACATAAAATACAATATAATACAATACACACAGGCTCACAGCTAGACACTGGCTAACATACACAGGCTTAACTCCCTGGAACTACTAACGTACTCAGGGTTACACGCACAGGTTCACAGTTACAGGCTCACAGTTACAGACACACATATACAATACAATACCATATAAAATATACAGGCTCACAATTCCTCACACAATACTCATATTGGGACATAGGCACATAAACACATCTACTCCCATCAACGTCCCGTGCACAAGAGACCGTACAAACTCGTGCTACCCAGCATGCACTTTACCGATTTGTCGCTGGTTCCCAATCACGAGGTTTGTGCGCATTTTGTAGACCGGGCACCGGCACAACACTCCTCCCACTTTTGTCCTTTTGGGACGACGCCACACAGCGAAGGAATCGTACCGGCGCTACCGATGAAGTAATAGTGCCCCTTCCGTAAGCACCTTGACCCAACTCCCCTTAGTCAGGTAAAGCTTTCGTCCGACCTCTCTTTTGGCGCAACGCCTGCCATAGACCACAACTAAAGTTAATGCATCTCAATTAAACGTCAGTACCCATTGGCCTGTAATATAATTATTAAAACACTACACAAAAACAAATGTTTAATATCCAGCGACAGGTAATCCTGTATATATTTATAATTTAAACAAACCGGCCCGTACCAACAAAAATAACACCCCATTAACTCAAGTGTCTCAATATGCCTCTAAACTCGAGTGTATTAATATAATAATCGATTCAGGTGCCTTATCAACGCTTTTTGATTCAATATTCTAAAAAACAAGGTCAGGTTACTCCTGTCCTTTTCTTGTCTACACAATGAATGGACAGGAGCACCCACCTTACAATCCATTTTCACAAATTTTAACAAATAAAATAACTTATCAAATAAAATCATAAAATGTCATACAAATACATCCCTCGCAGCCCAAATGAGAAGGCCTACGCCCTCTGCATGTGACTGCATAATATACAATAAAAATCCTCTTGGTTATATTAAAATAAAAATCACAAGAAATTTAACTTTCTAAGGTAATAAAAATCCTCTTGGTTATATTAAAATAAAAATCACAAGAAATGTAACTTTCTACTACAAATGCGTTAAAATAATATCTAAGTGCCAAAAAGGTAAAAAATATAAGAATAAAAATAATCTTATTTTTGTCCAAATAATACATATAATTGCTATTAATTTTATATAGAGAACGTACATTTTGCAACATAATCATTGACATTATATGGAGGAAAAGACAACTAAAATAAAACTATTGTACCCACTACATTCCTCCCACTTTTCTCCTCTTGGGCCGCCGCCCTACGGTCGCACCCAAGGCAGAAGAGACAGAGACTCAAATGGGACCATGATCCCCCTCCCGCAGGCATGAGGGACTGCCTTTGCCCAGCGGGGTACATACAGACCGCTGCATTCTAGCGGTTAGTGACCAATATGTTTCTTGCATAAGACAATTTCCATCACATTAGTTAATTAAAAAAACATTATTGTCGGCTATCGTCCGACAATTGATTAATCAAGAAAAAACATTCTTTTTGGCTTTCGTCCAACAAGTACACTCACTTATGTATTAGAATGTGGTGATCACACTGAGAAATAATGTACTTTACACAAATAAAAACAAAATAAAAGTGTACATGCACCGGGAAACATCTCCGGCCATTCAAAAAATCAAAGTGACGCTAGAGACAGTTGCCGTCAAGCACGGTCACACACAAAATTAAAAAGACCTGCAAATATTGTTTAAACGAACAACTCCGGGAAATACCACTTCCGGCCAACAGTATTGAGTGTGACAGTAGTCGTCAAGCACTGTCTCCTATAAAAAACAAACTCATGCGACAAAATTCTACGACATTGCTCGGCATATGGTTGGTAGAAAAGAAATTCATTTATAGAAAATTACGGAAATAAATGACATGATACAGCAATGACGAAGTGATTGAAGTTAAATCGACTCACAAATCTTAACATGGAAGGATAAAAGGTGACGGAGGTGCTAAGACTGGGATATTGCAGGGGAAACCGGGTTCCTATTCACCATCTGCGTAGTTACCACATCCGATGGTGCGGTGTGACAGCGGTCGTCCGACAATGTCCGACAATGTCACACCTGACCATAAGGAAAAAAAAACAGACTTCACGGGAAATAATCAAACACATCCGTGACTGTGCAAAGCACTTCTTAGCGCGGTAATACAAAAATTACAGGAAGTTAAGCGCGGACGGCACAAGATAATTTGGTACGACACTTTATTCCTATTCATTAAACCCCCATTTCGCAGAGCACTGCTCAGATTAATTTCAATTTTATAGTTCCAACAATATTGCAATAAAAGACTGGGCTTAAACTGAGACAATAGGACATATATATATATTCAAAACAATCTAATCAAACTAATCAAAATGTCTAAGAGAACTATTACTTTTATTCTCCGCGTACTTTAGGTAATATTCATTTATTGTATGGAGGTAGCATATGTGGAGTTCTTATTAGGTATTTTGACATAATATATACAACTATAGTAACGACTAATATAGCAACTACTTTTACTACTACTACTACTACTACTACCACTACTACTACTACTACTACTACTACTACTACCACTACCACTACTACCACTACTACTACTGCTACTACTACTACTACTTCTACTACTACTACAACTACTACTACTACTACTACTACTACTACCATTACTACTGCTGCTGCTTTTAGTGTTACTACTAGAGTATACCCTTAATTTCACATGCTTATTATTATCGAAATGTTTAAAAGAACTATTACTTTTATACTCCGCGTACACCGTAATACATTATCAACACCGCGAATAGAATGTCACTGCAACTTTACTGTAATTTTTTAAATTGGGGGTCTTTTGTATTTTGCATTGTTTTCCTAGTTTTACTAACAATTAACCTCGCCATTTACAATTTTAGGCGGTACAGATTTTGGAAGTTAGACGCTCTGGTTGTCGCCAACCTAATTTCCACCGCTGGGACCGCTCCCGGCGGCGAGAACTAGAGGGTCGCCACCCTTTGGAACCGCGCTTGAAAAGTCTTCGAGATCCATCCTCCCAGCTGTCATCTGGGGTAACTCGGCATCCGCATGCACCGCCCTCACGGCGGTCACACGCGGCAACTTCTGTCGCCCGTCTGACAGGGACTGACCTTCCGGTGGCCGGAGTAGTTTCAGCAGCTTTTCGTTGGGCTATTTTGGCCTCCACCTGGTCGGCCCTGTCGGTCGCCATGTTTTTAGCCGCCTCCGCAGACTGAACCGCAACGCGCTGCACGCGAAATTCATCATCGCACACAGGATCTCCATGGTCTCCTTCAGTGCTCTCGCCAATGACCATCCTTGGATCACTGACGACATCTGGCACTGTTGGCAGCACCAAGGGAACTGCATCGTGCACGTCCTTGGCATGCTGCACCTTCATGCAGAACTGGGAAACCGGACCTAGCTGGTTTACATGATCCACTTCCGGTTGGCCCAACTGCTTAGTCGTCGCAGCTACCACAACGGGCTCCTTCTCCTTATGGTTGGGCAAGGACATGGCATGGAAATGTCCCCAGTTGGAACCATATCTGCCGCGATACGATCCCTCAGGGCGGACTTTTGAATTTTGGTTCCGATGCCCACGTGAACCTCGCCACCCGCACCCGCAGGATACATAACCTGGCGTTGGTCGTTGTACCACCGGTTCCGGACCTTCCCTGGGTAGGGGCACTCCACAGGGTATTCGGCATAGCCTTTTTTATTTCGAAACGGCTTACCCGGTTGTCGGACAAAGGGATCAACGGCCGAACTTCCAAAAGAGTTTGACAATCTCTCCACAGCATCCAGCAACTCCTCGACCACCTGGGTCAATTTGTCGACCGCCGTCAACACTGACCTTATCCGCAGTGGGTGCTTTCTTCACCTCGTGAACCCACCTTGACTCTTCTTGCTCAGTCTCCTGGGTATACCTCGGAGCCGCGGCGCAAGCCGACTAAACATTGCTATATATCTTCAGCATGTTCATCGCATCTCCCATAGATGTTGGTAACTGCAGACTAACATGCTTGCCGGCCTCCTCGTCAATCAAGCAGTGACAAAACTTCGTCACTGCCTGTTCAGCGGCGTATGCATAGGACAGATCACGAAACGCCGCTGTTGCCAGCTTCAGCGCCCGATCTGACCAATTGTCTAGGGACTAGCCTACTTCCTGATGGGCAACGTGGAAACGGCCCTGCGCGGTGGCGGTAAGCTCCCTGGCGCCAAAACGCTCCTGCAGTCGCTGCATTAGCTCTGCGTAAGGTACCGTCCCTCTCCCTTCGGTAAGCAACGCATAGAAATCGACCGCCTTTCCTGTCAAACACCAACCAAGGCAATCGGCGCATTCTGCGTCAGACCAATCTTGCAACCTTGCGTAGCGCTCAAACTTGCATTGAAAAACAAACCAATTGCTCTGCCCATCATATAGCAGGCTCTTAGGCAATTTTGTCAGAACATCCCAATCTTTCTGTGTCGGGGGAATACTTGGGCCAGGAGGGTTGCTTGGTCCGGGCAAATTATTGAAAACCGGTGCATTGCTGGGTATGGGAATAGTGATGGTAGATGGAATTGGGACAGGTAGACCATTCGGGGCAAGAGGGCCCTTTGAGGCACGATTGGATCCCGTAGGCCCATTGTCCCTACTCTGGGGCAAACCTAACAAAGGGGGCGGGGCGGGGACGCTTGATGCGACATTAAACGGTTTCGGTATGCTTGTCATCATATTGTCCGGCTGTAACAACAGACGCTTTGGGAGCAAAGGCTTTGCAATCTGGAGAAGAAAATCGTCCCATTGAGCTACGTCCGCCTCAAGAGCCGAAATATGGGCTTCGAGTTGGGCCCTCTCGCGATCCTGACTTACCGAGTCCTTCTCAAGCACAGACATATCTATCCACCTTTCGTGTGGGTCAATGGGCCTATTTGCGATTGACCGCCCCATTCCACCTCCCCAACATGTTCCGCCCCATCCCCATACCCTAGGGCTTCTCTAAATAATGCGGGGTAAGTACTAAAATCCAACTCGGTCATGTCACCAAAGGTCAGCGGCCGCCCTATAATTGCCTCTAAAGTATCTGGTAACAAATTTCCCGTATTTTCCCGTATCAAAACAATGGCCTGTGCCAGTTGTCTGCCCACCCCCAGAATATTGCATAATCTAGTGGGAGTGTCGTAGTTCACTCGAATTTTTCTGGGGGCTACCGGTAAAAATGGTGGGGTATATCCACTTCCCATATCCATTGTTAATTTAGAACTTTACAAGTAAATATGAAAAAGTTAAATTAATAAACAACCTAAAATAAATGGGCCGAGAAATTCTGAAATAAAAACTTTTGTATCTACTGGTAGACAATTAAAACTTAATTGCCCAACAATAACAAATTAACAAAATCGCTATCACTGTTGTTGCTATCAATAATCAATAAAAACTGAAAGTAAGAAACACGTCGCTTTAACTTGACGTTAAGCACTAATTTCCCGGGACCCAGTTTACATTCGCAATAACACTGCTATAAATAGAATTGCCAAGGACAAAATTCGTGCCCGTAAACTTCTATTTCCTCGGACTTCAGTTACCGATACATCAGCAATTTACACTGCTATATACAGCAGTCAACCAAACACGTTTTTTCATGAACTGCTGCGCACAGAATACGCGCCAACTAATCACGGGAAAATTGCCAATACAAAAAAAAACACGTGGCCATCCGTTGATTACACAAGCAATTAAACTGTAACAAACAGCATTGGAAAATCACGTTTTTTAAGAAATATTTCACCAACTGATAACATGGCCGGCGAATGCCAACTACGATGACGTCTGTTTGTTACACACTTCTTAAAATAGACGAACACTGAGTTCAACAAGTTAACAACAGAAATCACGTTTTATGAAACGAACAGTTTCTATACACTTCAAATTAAATTTGATTCGTCGATTGAAAATAAATTATGTGATGCCGATTGATTTTGCAACTAGCCTAACCGTTAAACACAATTTTCACTTTGCCCCACGTTGGGCGCCATTGTAGTGTTTTTACGGTTAGCTCTTTGTGGGGTTCGTTTACAACAACACCAGTAATTACTTGCAACGGCACTAAATACAATACTCACGTTGGCATCGACTGGAATCCTCGTCAGGATGGCACCAAACGTCCTCGTCGTCTTCGAGGGAACTCGTCGGCTCGTCCACGTCACGAAATGGCACTATACATGTACTTCTAGGAATACACCTCCAGGCAAATACGTACTTAAACACACAGTCACCGGCTTACGTACACATATACTTCTGGGAATACACTTCCAGGCAAATGCGTGTCATTGACACAATCACAGGCAACTCACAGACTCACATGCACAGTCACAGACTCACTTATATCTTCTGGGAATGACCTTCCAGGTAAAGACGTGTTGAACACACATAAATACAATATAATACAACACAAACAGGCTCACAGCTAGACACTGGCTAACATACACAGGCTTAACCCCCTGGAACTACTAACGTACTCAGGGTTACACGCACAGGTTCACAGTTACAGGCTCACAGTTACAGACACACATATACAATACAATACCATATACAATATACAGGCTCACAATTCCTCACACAATACTCACATTGGGACATAGGCACATAAACACATCTACTCCCATCAACGTCCCGTGCACAAGAGACCGTACAAACTCGTGCTACCCAGCATGCACTTTACCGATTTGTCGCTGGTTCCCAATCAGGAGGTATGTGCGCATTTTGTAGACCGGGCACCGGCACAACAGTAGGTAAAAACGAAACATGCCAAAAGCGGGTGGGGAATGGAAAAATATCTTATTTGTTAAATTTGGGCAAATTAGAAGTTTGATGACATTTGGTAAAATACTTTTCTTTAAAAAGAACAATTATTTTAAAACAGATAACTTTGCTGTCTTGATATGTTATTGAATGGTTTATTGTTATAACTTATAAAAACCTTTTTTTTTCAGGAATATCACAGTGTCAACAGAAACTGGGATACTGTATCTCATTCTGCATCAAGCTCAAGACTTCTACACCTGGAGTGGAATTTTATTAACTCTTGCAATTAATATAATACATCATCACAGTTACATAACTATGTTCTTTGAAAAAAATAAAATAAAGATACTTTAGATGTGTGTCTTCTTCATACCCTTACATTAAAAAATATCCTACACATTCAGAAATATAATAAAATGGATGTTGGTTTAAGTTGCTACACATCCAATGTTGTCATGTAATCATTTAACATAACATGTGATGTGTTGACCTGAAAATTAACACTGCTAAGAAAACATTTACTTCGAATTAAAATAAGTGTCCCTTGTCAAATATCCATTGGCTAAATATCCATATGGGTGAAACTTTCACCTGCATCGCAGTCATCCTTAACTGGTTGTGTGTTGGGCTATCCCAATTAACTACCCGTCATGGCAGATTTGTTCAAAGCAAGACAAGTATCAATGTTTGAAGAATTATTATTGCTTTTACAGTCTTGACGCTTACCCCTAGCCAGACAGCCCGGGGCTAGTGATATCAGAGACGTAGATAACATGTTATCTACGTCTCTGGTGATGTGTATTAAATTTGGGCTATTAAAATTTCCAGATTCATATAGTCGGGCTAGTGGGTATTTTAATCTGTTCTATTAAATTTAATGCATACAGATTCGGGCTGCCGCTAGTTGTTTAAAAATGCTAAAGTGAAGACTGCTTGTATATGCTGGTTAGTCTGAGACATTCCAACAAGCAATAACTGTGACACTCCAAAAACTTGCTCTTTAAAGTGTGTGTATGTGCAGGAGCTTGTGTGTGTGTTTGGTACAAGCTCATCTCAAAAACTGATTCACTATTTAGTTTTTAACCTTATAGAAGTAAAACCTGACTGTAAAATGTTTACTTTCATTGTAAAGATTTTGTTGTTGGGATGAAATATTATAAATTGTAATCCCTATGATTAACACAGAAAACATTAACCAAACGCTAATTCCTGTTGATGTAGCAGAGCCAAAAGACCTTGAAGTATAGATGGTTAATGGATGATGTTCCTTATGATAGTACTAGTAGGTACTAGTTGGTTTGTCTTTTTGGATACATCTAATAGTATATTTAATTTTTTTCATTAATAAAATGGGTTAACTTAGTAATCCTGCTCAGTGGTTGAATCTTCTGGAAATGTTAACATAAGCACATATATTGTATTTGATACATGTATGACGGTGACCCTCAACTGCAATTTTGGTTACAGACGGGGTAGCCTAAGGTGTAATTATTTCTAAGCGATGAACCCGAGTTGAGGCTTAAACTTACCAACCCATGAGTGAGTAAGAGATCAGCACTCTACCGGTTTATCTGGCCAGGGTAAGCTTGGAATTGGGGACTTACTTTTGCTTAATAATGATCTTAAATAATATTATAGTTGTCAACAATTTGATTTTTATGTATTGTAAAAGCACAACAAGTTAGGCTTGCATCATAACTAATAAAAATATATAGATTATTATACAATTTACAAATCAAACATATTTAACAATAAAGTAGTCTTATTTGCACTGAAATGTGCAAATACCAATTGGTTTTTATTTCAGAAAATTTAGAAAAATGAGCTAATATAATAAAAAAATGTTTATTTTTTAATATGTTGGTGGGTTTAAATGTACTTGCACTCAAAAATTATAAAAGTAAAGGGTTGCTTTAATTTCTGACAGGTTTCTGCACACAGTACAGTAATTAAGGTATGATTTTGTTATTTTTGTCAGCAGTTAATTACGGCGCCGTTAATTACAATGGTACTGAACTATTATTGAGCAGATGGTCGTTGAACGTTATAATAGAAATAATGATTGTTTTTATTAGTAATAAATCGGCAATTTATCGCTTTTATTCTATTTATAAAGTCAATATAGCGGATAGGTAAGATGTGTCATGTAGAGCGAATACTGGCAGAACCCCCCCCCCCCGAACCCTAAATCTCGCGTTATCTCGGCAGTCTCGTTACGCGTGATTTAACAATGTCGAAATCGTGAATGTACATTATTCTAAAACACGAATACACTACAATACTGTGCTACCATTGTACTATGAATATGTTAAAAAATAAACACATGCTAGTATGTGTTTCGCTTTTGAAAATAAATAACACGAAATGAAATAGCTATTATTTCTCTCAGATTTTAAATTCATTTTAATGTTGTCATCAACTATTTATGTAAGCAGTACACATCACGCAAACATTCACTTTAATCGACAGAATATATTTTAATAAAGTTGTAAATTAATGCTTATTAAATTTAAAACATGCCGCGTGGTTAAAACGGCAATAAAAATGTATAACATAATTATTAAATTTAATACATGCCGCGTGGTGAAAACGGTAATAAAAATGTATAACATAATTATTAAATTTAATACATGCCGCGTGGTGAAAACGGTAATAAAAATTTATAACATAATTATTAAATTTAATACATGCCGCGTGATGAAATATATTATAATTGCAATAGGGGTATGACACTCGAATAAGTGACTCGTACGTTTGTATATTGGATACGCCTTATTTATGACACATACTAATTGATCTTATCTATTACAGTAATTGATAATATACCCTAATGGATTAACACGTCTGTAAGTACCAATTAAAGGTAAAGTGTGATAATCGTTATAATTGTAGACAACAACGGCTTATGTTTGCACATCTGGTGCGCTATTTATAACATAAATATTGATTGATGTTGATAATTACACTAATGCTAATAGAGTGAGCACGTCTTTAATTACTATTTAAAGGTAAAGTGTGACAATCGTTATTATTGAAGACAATATAAATATCAAGTATGGGCATAGTATGGTACCATATTCGAAAAAAATGCCCGCGCCTCCATGTTTGATTTGCTTCAGGAGAATTTACTCCAACTCAAGAGCGGTCACATGTGACAAGTGCCAACGGTGGCATCATATCCGATGTGGAAACACCGGGATATCGGAGGAGGTACCGGGTATATGACGAAGCGGTTCGAAATCAGGATGAACTGCGTTTCGTATGTATGAGGTGTCGTCACTACGATACCTCTGATGATGACATGGATGTAGATAAAGTCGTCCACGTACTGCGGGTGCCTGATGCACCGACGGGCATTGAAGCAACACAGGCTGCTCGGTTGTTGCACGAAGAATCAGGAAGTGGGGATACTATGGACGCGGTGGGAGCAGATCACTCAACGTCAATGTTTGACGTTAGTCGCCCTGAGCGTTCCATGAAGTCTAAAAAGAAGATGAGACGTAAGTTGGCCGATTAAAAATTCATAACATTAATGCTATTCCTATGTTTTAAATCATATTATGTATTGTCCTAGTGGTAAAGAAAAGGTCATAGACCGGACGGACTCGTATGCCACGAAGGAAATAACAAAGACAATGATTGATTGAAAAAGGGCATTTATTTTAAAATGCCATAAAATAACTAAAGAACAGAAAACATATTTTACTGAATGGCATTACCGCCCGCCAAAACATAATGGGCGGTAAACCACGCCCATAAAGCTATATAAGAACAGTAATAAAAAGACATGTAGCAAACGAACATATCGTAAAAACCCATTGTCATAAAGACATGTAGCAAGAGAACATATCATAAAAACACATTTTCATAAAGGCACTTTGAAGGTATTATGAGACAAAATGAAAATACTACATAAAAAATTCACATAAAAAACAAACAATTCCGTTCTAGGCGGAGAAGGGGTGGCGGTGGGTATTGAAAATAATCTCAATTTATTGTATTAGCAGCTGCAAGTAGAAAATCCGAGCGCATAATGGCCAATATCAATATTGATTGGCCAAAGGGCTCACGTGGTCTTATAACTTAAGCCGATTGGTTAATAACATAGCGTGGCTGGGATAGATTATTATTGGTTAGATCGGTCACGTGATTAATCTCTATAATTAGACTAGAAGGCGAACAATCACATAAATTTTTTTATGTATGCATAAAATATTATTTATGTATTGTCCTAGTGGTAAAGAAAAGGTCATAGACCGGACGGACTCGTATGCCACGAAGGAAATAACAAAGACAATGATTGATTGAAAAAGGGCATTTATTTTAAAATGCCATAAAATAACTAAAGAACAGAAAACATATTTTACTGAATGGCATAATGGGCGGTAAAAACCCGCCACAAGGGGAACCTGAAAGGTAACCCCGCCGCCCATGGAGTACGGGAGAGGACCTCATATAGAAAGGGGGGAGCTACCCCTAAAGGTATATGTAGTGGCTTTAAACCGTCAAAAACAAATTGTAGACTGTATGGTTAAGTGAACAGCCGTGTGGCCTGGACACTTACTGAGAATAAATCGAAAATTGCATGTAAGCTGCATAAAATAATAGTAAAAAAGCATGATGAAGATTAATGGATTGCCTAGGGCAAAAATAATTTAAGGTGAAGTCTAAAATATGTGTAAAATAGTAGACATTGCCATTTTGAAGTATTATGCAGGGATGGTTATTAAAATTGAACACAGACTAGAGAAATAACCAGCAGGTTTAACAATTGCACAATGTAAATTGCTAATAAAATAGACAAAGTACGACTGGAAAAACACACAAAAATGTCACGGATTGAACAATGGATAAATGATGAGATCTGTACATGAAGGTCAAATCTAAATCATAATATAAAACACGAAACAAAACAAGTGAAAACCAAAATACAAAAAAAAGGAAAACTGAACATGTTAAGTAAAACATGTGAAACATGTAACTTTGTTGCTGCAGCCTTAAACTGTCAGACAACTAAAGAAAACTATACAGCAGACATTGGCATAAACTAAAAACTGCGGGCACTGTAAAAAGGGTATAATTTACGTATAACCCTAAACTGAACAGTGAACATAAATCTATGGTAAAATGTACAGTGACATAAACCATGTAGGGATGCAAATGTAAGCCCTCCTGTGGAAGGCTGCGGCCTTAACCGTCAAACAAAACAAGGAAAATTAATACATTAAATTTTAAATAAATTATGTACACAAGAAAAGAAAATATTAAAAATTATGTGCAGCCTAAAACTGTCAGGTTAACTCAAGAGAAACTTGCAAGACGTAGTGCTACTACGCTTGCACAGTGACCCAAACAACTGTTAGATGCAAATGTAAGCAATCATGCAGGAAAGCGATGAGGCTGTGGTTTTTAAACCGTCAAGACAATACAAAAACATAAAATATAATTGATACAGCAAATGTTACATAAATTATGTACATAAGGAAAAAAAATTGAAAAACACATAAATACCTGCAGCCTTAAACTGTCAGGTAACAAAACGAAAACTTCCAAGACGTAGAGTCCATATTCTTGAATGAAAATAAAAATGAACTGGCTAGAGATGCAAAGCACGTATGGTTCCCCTCCATAATGTAATCAAAAGCTGCCGCCTACACAGTCAGTGTCTGATAAGTTGGGGGTATTAAAGGGGTAATGGTGTAGATCGAATGTACTTAACATATGCGTTTGATCGCCAACGTCCCAAACGTTGGAGTTGGGAGGCAGGCATTTTATGGGAATGGGCGTGAGTAGCACCTCCGATGCGAAAAGAGTGGGATGTGTAAAATTGTGGATTTAGATCAGAAGCCACAACACATGTTCGAAGATTTGACCTAAAGAAAGCAGTGGTGACAGGATTCCCATTACGAAATTGGAAAAGGGGGCCTGTTTGCGTAGGGCATAGCCGTAGGTATCTTACTAATGCACGAACAGGGCATAGCTGTTTGTCAGATTGAAGGGCAAGTGGAACAGCGGTAGTTTGACCTTGTGAGTGTTTGTAATTACGAACATTTATTACTGCCGATGAAACATTGGCATTTGTGTACATGAAAGTGAGGTCCTTGCGCAACACGGTATTTTGGTGACCGTTTTCGGAAATGGAAAGTTCCCCTACCCGGAAAAGGCCAAAAAAGGCAGTAAGAAACATGGCCTTTAAAAGGACCCGGTTGTAATGGTCCAGTATGTGGGAATGGAGGGCAGCCAGTAAAGTTTGGATGTTGGCCACAGTGAAAGGCAGGCGTTTATCCGCAGTTGACATGCGGCGGATACTGTACAATAACTTTTTTATCACGAAGGATTCCGTGGGGTTGACCATATTGTATAATTTATGAATGTAACCAAGAGCGGAAACGTATGTAGAAATAGTGTTAGCCCGAAAATTTTGATTGTGACAGTACGCGATAAATTGTGCCAAGCGTTCAGATGAAATGGGTAAGCATTGCAGCGTAGGATAATGAGCCAAATGAAAGCGTTGGTATTGGAGAAAAGCATTTTTATAGCTGGCTTTTGTGGAAGGAGCAAGGGATCTGTTTAATAAATTGTAAACTGTTTGATTCAAATTATGAACAGGTACTCTGGAATGGTTGTTGGAAGCTGGTCCATGAGGGGAGCCCTTTCCTTGAATTTGGCGATCTGTAAACGAGAAAGGAGGTCAGGTAATAAATTGTATTTTCCCGGGATGTGTTGTGCGTGCAAAAGGATATTATATTTCATACTGGCTAAAATGATACGGCGGACTAGTGACATAATGACAGGGACTCGGCATGTCTGTTAATTAATAATGTGAACCGCGGCTTCATTGTCAGTGTGTAAAACGATACACTTATTTCTAAGTTGTTGACCCCAGATTTCCAATGAAAGAGAAATTGGAAAAATTTCCTTAAAAGTTATGTCATAAGCCAACCAAGCTTCTGGCCAGGTACCTGAAAACCAGTGTGACTCAAAAATAGCTCCGAAACCTAAAGCTCCAGATGCATCTGTATGAAGATGCAAAGTATCGGACGTGAGCCAACGTTGTTCAGTGAGTACTTGTTTCCCATTAAAATGTTCAAGGAATAAGTGCCAAGCGCGTAGGTCCTTGCGGCTTTCCTTGTTTAGCGTAATGTGATGGTGAGGTTTGGAGACATTCAGTGTCAAATCTATGAGTCTGCGCAAGAAACCGCGACCGGGAACTATGACTTGGCAGCAGAAATTTAAAAGACCCAAAAGGGATTGCAGTTCTTTAAGGGTGACCTTACGTGACTTAACGAAAGAGCTTAAAAGTGTCCTGGCTTTTATTAACTTGTCTGCAGGAAGACGTGCTTCCATAAGGATTGAGTCTAATTCAAGACCCATAAATGTAATGATAGGAGTAGCCGTGACAGTTTTATCTGATTTGATGGGCACACCAATTTGGGCACAAAATCTTAAGAAATTGTCTAAACTTCTTTGACATATAGGAGAGTTAACTGGACCCATGAATAAGAAGTCATCTAGAATGTGAACCATATGTGGGATGTGTAAATGTGTGACCGAAATAAATTGCAAGGCGGAACTGAAACGTTCAAAAATGGCACAAGAAGACGAGGCTCCCATTGGGAGACAAGTATCGTAAAAGAAATTATCTTCAAATTGTATACCTAGTAAGTGATGGTCAGAAGGGTGGATTGGGATTAACCTGAAAGCCGAATCAATGTCTGTTTTGCTGAAAAGAGCCCCAGGGCCAATACTCAAAAGGAGGGCTACGGCGTCGTCGAAAGAGCAATATGAAACTGAAGCTAGTTCGGGCTCAATATAATCATTAATGGATTGACCTGGAGGATAACTGAGGTGGTGTATTAACCGGAACTGACCAGGAGATTTTTTAGGAACCACGCCAATGGGACTTACTCGAAAATTGCCAAGGGGAGGGGATGAGAAAGGACCCTTAACCCTACCGGCTTGAAGTTCTTCGTTAAGTTTTTGACGGACAATATCAGGGTGTTGTTTGCATGATGTAAGGTTAGAGGCTGAAGCTGAAACCCGAGGACCTAAATAACCTAATTTGAAACCGGAAGTAAAACCTTCTATCAAATAGTTAGCCCATTGGTAACCTGACAGAAATTGGGAGAGTTTATGAATGTAAATTGGGGTAACCACAGCTGTTTTATTTGGCTTGTTTATGCTGTGCAGCGGGTTTGGGGGTGGAGGGGGCTCTGGCAGCGTGTTCCTTTGAGAAGAAGGAGCATTCGTAAGCTGGGTGTGAACCCCTGCAAAAGCCGCAGACATGGGGGTGTGGGCAAGAAGGGACGTGGCAGAGGGAGCGTCTGTTATAATGGAAGCAGGTTTTGTCAAGGAATCTTTTGACGGGCGACGATGGTTTTGGGGTGGGTCTTTGGGGACGAAAAGAGGGGATGGAGGGGGCCAACGTGCTTGCCATGAGCCAAAACTCCGTATGGAGTCGGTCCCATGGAAGTGGAATAGTTTCCCGTAGGATTCTGAAATGGTTGTCGTAATACGAAAATGCTAAGCCCGGACGACGGGTTGCAAGGTCTCTAACGATCTCTGCATATTTTAGCAGAGCTTGAGTCTCTGCTGGGAACTTTAACGTGTAAACCGCTATAAAGCGGAGGAAAGCGGTTGTCCAGAGCTCAATGTTGGTTATCTTCCTTGAGCTTGATTTAGGTGTTATGGATATTTGTGCGTTTCTATCCATTTGTAGGGTATATTGGGTGGCCTGGCCAGACATTGCCGATGGTAGGAGAAGGGCCAAGTCCACATATTTGTTTTTCCAGATGTCTTTGCACACCGACTTTTTAACTTGGCTGATAATTGGGGTACTGATCGGTTCAGCATACAACATGCCCGTACCTTGAAGAAGGTCCGCCCCATGTGAACGAACAGCCTGATGAAAAGTCAGGGCATGGTCCTCATCCGATGATCCCGAGGAGTCGCTGTCATAATCCACTAGAGGCATGGCCGGTTCCGCATTTAGGCCTGGACGTCCCAATGGGAGTGGAAGGGGAAGTGGCTGATGGACAGTTGACGTGTCCTGCCGAACCTCTGAGAAGTGTTGATTTTGGATTTGACCAGCAGGGGAGGGAACCATGGATGTGGTAGCACTAACCAGCCGTCTGCTCGGTGCGTCGGGAATGGCGAGCTCTTCAACTGTGACCGGGGCCGGCTCCTCATTAGGCGCCGACGATTTTGACCTTTTAGAAGGCTTGGGGGTGGCTGTAGACCCATCGCAGCAGGGACAGGCGCTCAATGTAGCCGTCCTGCTACGTTTTCCCCCACGTTTCATCTGGAAAACATAATGAACCTGTCAGTCTGACTATATAAGCTATAGTATTAACCAAAATAACCATGGACTGACTTGAAACTGAGCTCAGGTAAAATAGTTCCTTCGTAGGGAACTTGACATTAGTATCAGCCAAGGCAAATAGTTCCTGCGTAGAGGAATATAACATTAATAAAAGCCTGAATTGCGTAGAATATCAGGCAATTCCTGCGTAGAGGAATATAACATAAATATCAGCCTGAATTGCGTAGAATATCAGGCAATTCCTGCGTAGAGGAATATAACATCAATATCAGCCTGAATTGCGTAGAATATCAGGCAAAAATATTGAAAATAAATAAGCCTTGCTGAACCAATGACTAAAATCAGGCAACATAGTTCTGTGTAGAGAACTGTAAAATCAGTTTCAGACCAGGCAAAAGAGATCCCGCGAGGAGGGCCATTTATCATCAATATCAGACAATTGCTGAGTAACGTCAGACAAAATATTGAAACATAAGCCTGGCCTGAGCTGTTAATTTATAATGGGCATAATAGGTCCTGCGTAGAGAACTATAATATAAGCCCGGCCTGACAGCTAAGTTAAATATAACTATTATAACATAAATATCCAATATAACAGTTAACTTAACTGAGCCATAAGTGGATAGCAATGAAAGCTTGTGCTGGTAGCTAACATCAGTAAGGATATATAGAAAATATCTGAGTAGTCAGAACTACATGTAATTAATAAACTGTCAAAATATTACACAGTTATAAATATAGTCCTACTTGGACTCTTAAGCTGATATCTTAATCAGGTAGACTAGATAGAAACCTGTATTGAAATCAGGCACAATATATACAAAATATAAGAATACGTATCTATACTGAATCAGATTGACTGATTCAAGGCGGCGACCACTGCAGCTCGGATGTTGTTGAAGAAACGAAGCAGGCCACGAGATGAAAGGTGACAACCATCCTCCGCAAAGTTCGAAAGTATACAGTCAGGTGACCAGAACCCCTTCAGACGCCACAGGTAGGTTCGCCCATTGGGTGAAGAATTGAGCCATTGAATGAGTAGCCTGTTCATTTCATCAACTCTGGTGTTGAACCATTGAGGATCCACTGGGTAACGTGTTTGACAGGTAGGTAAGTGTCGATGAAGTGTTTGCAAGACTATAACTTGAGATATTCCATCAACATAAAGAATCGTGTCCACTAGATCGCGAATTGCCGAAGCCACGGAAAGTGGTGATTGATGTGGTTGATAAAGATCATTAGTCCCTATTACCAGAATCACTATGTCCGGATTAAAATCCAAGATTTCTTGTAACTTGCTGTGAAGACGATCAACCGTGGCACCGGGAAAACCCGAGTATTGGATAAACGGACAACCCGCGAGACCCAAATCGTACCGGAGTGACGAATCATAACGAATGAAGTCCTTCAACCTGCTCACGAAAGAGTGCCCGAATACCAGAATCCTCTTCGGTATGGGCGCCGCCATCTTGGATCTCGTCACGGGAGACTTCTTTCCGAGACTTCGTTGTACTGAATATCAGCTAACAAAGGTTGTCACCTTTATCCCAAATTAACACAAAAAGTAATGGTCGCCGCCAAATGAAATGTAATCCATTGTAAAAACGAAGTGATAATGCGTCGTATGGTATAAAGAGTAACTATGAAATAACCGCTAAGACGCGTAAATATTGAAAATAATCTCAATTTATTGTATTAGCAGCTGCAAGTAGAAAATCCGAGCGCATAATGGCCAATATCAATATTGATTGGCCAAAGGGCTCACGTGGTCTTATAACTTAAGCCGATTGGTTAATAACATAGCGTGGCTGGGATAGATTATTATTGGTTAGATCGGTCACGTGATTAATCTCTATAATTAGACTAGAAGGCGAACAATCACATAAATTTTTTTATGTATGCATAAAATATTATTTATAGCAATACATTATAATGTATCACTACAGTCATATATGATATATATATATACATATATCACTTACTCATTTGTTAATTGAATAAATTAATTGGGTGGACAAATTAAAAAGTTATCATAACTATAATATACAATAATAGATCAAACAAATACAAATATTTGTTGTTCTATACAAATAACAACAACATTCCTATGTTTTACTTCTTATTATAACAACAATTACAATTGTTCTACTTTACACTTTAGTTCTATATAACAACAACAGCATTTATTCCGCAATAAAGCTTATACAAGCCCGCATTATATATGCATTTTCAATTTATAGTATATATCGCATACTTATTTGTTATTTGATTAAACTAATTTGGTATTATTCATATTAATTTATATATAGTAATCAAATATGATTTCTTTCAGTGACCTCAACGATGAAACCGTCCACGATGTCGTACACCTACCGGGTACATGAGCACCTACATACACTGTGGTGGATGGTGGTTCCAAGAAAGGTTCGCGGAAGCTAGTATCCAGTGAAGGCTATGCGTTTGTGTTGTAGAGAACCCTGGTCTCTGGTGTGACGGAGTGGCGATGTAGCGTCCGAGGAAAGGGAACTGGTTGTCCGGCGGTCATCAAGCAAACTGGGTATGCGTTTGTGAAAGGATCACGGGGGCACAGTCACCCAGCAAATCCCGGCCTTCTCACTGTTGTTCAGAACGCGAAAGAGGTAATTATATTTAATTTATCTGTCATAAAATGTCCAAACATTTTTATTTTATTAGTTCAACGTCGAAAGTATACAGGACTTAAAACTAATCGAACTCTTTATTATTATGTGTTCCGCTTTTAATTACAGAATTAAATAAAATGTTCAATCATTTTTAATAGTTGCTAGTATGTGTTTCGCTTTCAATTACATATCAAGCGGCAGCTCGAGGTGACGTGGTTGAGAGTGCACTCGTCATTGTCCGTTGTGTGTTGGAGGAATTAAACGACCCAAACCTACCACCCGGTGCTCGAAAGAGTGAGCAGACGTGTAAATATATATTTCAACTGCCACCAGTCTTGTTGTACGAATATAACTCACACAAAAACCCAATAAACCCATCCTGACGGACGCCACAATGTGTGTTTGTTTAGAAGTATTCTATATAAATGTGTGTCTGAAATTGATGTGTATTTTGGATGTCGATATTATAACAAACAATAAAGGAATTTACAAAGGTATCCATATTTGTGTCCTTACATGCTTGAATGAACATGAAATACTACAATTTTAATATTTTCTTAAATTTATTCATACAATATTGAAGGAACACGAAAGAAATATTTATAAAAATATGGTCCGTATGCTTCCCAAATCTGGGCCGTATGGTCCGCAAATCTGGGCCGTTTAGTCCGATAATCCTTACACGTTGAAATAATATAAAACATGCTTTAATGAACATGAAATACTACAATTTTAATATTTTCTTAAATTGGTTCATACAAAATTGAAGGAACACGAAATAAATATTAATGAAGACATGATCCGTATGCTTCGCAAATCTGGGCCGTATGGTCCGCAAATCTGGGCCGTACGGTCCGATAATCTGGGCCGTATAGTCCGAGAATCTGGGCCGTATGGTCTAGGCCGTATGGTCTGTACAGTCGAATTCGCCAGCATGTTAATAATGCATGTACGATGTGAATCTTAATTTAGTTTAACGGTTCATTTTAAATTCCTACAACGATATCTATTCATACGACGCACGAACACTAACTAAAAAGACGAATGTATAATTGTAGGAAAATATGTACGAAATATCTTCTTCACAATCAGCTCGGAGCGCTAATTTGTCTGTGCTGCATTTTATGAAATTCGTCTTCAATGTATAATTTTTCTTATCTATTTTGCACGGTGATAAGGCGATTTCCACAACTATTCCGCTCACCGTCAAAATTTTACACTTCTGATAATAGCACCGTATGCTTCTGACGAGAAGAAACATGGATGACGAAGCAATATCAGCTAAGTGGGTGACAAAAGTTTTATTATAAGACACTGCAAAATGATTGCCACTAGCGAAGCACTCCGCCGAATTTCTGAACCAATATGTCGTCTATTTAAAAGTTGACCAGTCGTGAAATGTTAAGCATTACTTTGAAATAGTGTTTACAAAAAGTCGTGTCGCGCTCGACACCATTTGTACTTGTGAGAAAAATGTAAAAATGAGATGATTGTCGATATGTCAGACCCGATGTAACAGACTTAAATCATTGTATACATAAAAAGAGCATGCAATACGAACCTGTTTGTTTCAATATCTGTTAAAGGCCTAATTGACATGACGCCTTATCTATGATCGCTCCGCCCACTAGAATTGATCCACCAATCAGCGATCAATTAATCGGGCGCACTCGTTCGCAACGACCTGTCCGCCATTTTCTAGACAAGCTACATGTTTAGGTTCACTTTTATTCCAACGAGTTTCTTTTGTTTTCCTCTTTAAAAAAAACGATTAAAAATGGTTAAACGGTGTCAATGGGGATTATGTAACTCGGACAATCGATGTCCTGACAGATTAGTTGGTGGCATTGAAGTTATTTCGTTTCCAAATCCGATGGATGGATAAAGGCAGATCTCATTTTTAAACGAGTTTCATTTATTTTGTTCGGATTAAAAAACGGAAATGAAATATGACAAAACGGTGTAAAAAAGGGTTAATGTATCTCTGACATTTGGTATCCAGAAAGATAAGTTAGATGAATTAAATTTATACCATTTCCAACGCGGCAATGCGGTCTTGACAAGAGCGAGTGGAAGCTTCAAGAATTACCGAGATCCCCTTTATAGAACATTAATTTATTTCACAAACTTGAAATGTCATATAAGCAATAACTAAGCATTATTAAGTTTGTATTATGTCACGTGTGCATGTAAAATAATTGAGAATTTTGGTACCCAATTCGTGTAACTTTACGAAATCCCCGTTAGAAATCGCGTATCTGTGTGTGTCAGAAACAAGTGAAAACCATTTTGTTATTTTTTTAATAAAGACGTATCGATAAATGCTATTGTAAAAGAGTTATTATTATTGATATTAGTTAACCAATAAATGCGGTAACTTCGGGGAAGTCGGTACTTGCGCGAGCGTCTGATATTGGTAGCCTTATTAATTTATAATAGCCTGACCGTATTCCATTTCGTACAACCCTAATTTTATATATAAAAATGTCCAAAGTTCCTGTGTTGTTTTTTGCGCTTTAAATTATAGTGATTGATAAATGTTCCATAAGCAATGTTTAATATGATTACTTTTATACGCAATAACATGTGGGATTGAGGTACCCACCCGGCGTCAGAAAGCGCGTAAAACTTCACCGAATTCCCAGTTATAAAGCGCTATTTCGTGTCAAATACACGGGTAGGGGGGAATATTTCGGTAATAATTTTGTTAATAACACGGGTAAATACCGATGAAGTGTTAATTTATTGCAAATACCACCATTACACGTAATAACGGGTTCGATTTCGGTAAGCGCGCAAGCGTTTAAGAGCGTGTTTAATGTACCGATTTACCCGTTATAAATAGCTGATGTTCTCTTTAATCGTGTATATTTTGCATTTGCAGAATAACTAAATGGCATCAACCCCTTTACAAGTGTAATATGGTGTTAAACAAGTCCATAAAATCATCCGGAATATCGCGTAAATCTATATGCAGTCTATAGGCAAAGAAGCCATTTTGGTGTTAGCTTGTCTAGGTTTTCTTCCCGCTGTGCCACGTGATTAAGTGGGCGGAGCGATCACTAATAAGGCGTCATGTCAATTGTTTGGTGAAAACATGCATCACTTACATAAATATCGATGCACCGCGCAACATTATATTCCGTGTCACTGAAATTCGTGGCATCGCTAACTTCTGCAAATGGTTTCAAATGATAAGCTAGAACGAGCCATCGTGAGCAGAATTTATTTACGATAATCTTCCATTTATAAAAGTTATATGTCCCAGAATTAATATTGAAAATGATGGCATGCTTGCACCAAAAAAGGTTCACCGGGATCGATTGTCTTGCTTTCCAGTACGTGGAGGGCACATATTTAAGTCTCATGTTTCAATTTATCTATATTGTTGTGGTAAAATACAATCGTTATTGATAATTATTATTGATTAATTTCAGATTCATAATGTCCAGCTACGATTATGAAAAAGTATAAGCAAATGTTGGTGTAAAACTTACCGAAGGAAATAATAAGTCTAGTTATCAGGGGGTCACGCGTATACGGGAGCTTACCGCGTTTAAGTGAGAAATGTGTTGCAAAACTTCAAAGATGGCGTCGTTTAAGTGTTTTTCGTGAAGGAGTAGCGGATATTTTCACCCGGTAAGCTAGTTTATATTTATATTTCTTTTAAATGAATAAGCCCTTTCGGCTCTACGGTGTTTGTGCTCACCTCGGTTTTTTGTTTCAAAACCGTAGACGTCGGAATAAAAAAGTTATTGAAGCAAAACCGTCGACAAATTTGTTGTTTAATTTCTTGACCTTCGAGATGTTGGATGTTCGAATATCATTTTTTCTCATAATAAACAGTATTTGCGCATGTGTACAGTAAAATATAACATAAATCACGAATATTTTAATATCTCGACGCGTTGCTATGTCTATTAATTCATTTAATTCCGAATTATAACGGGTTAACCCCCATTTTTGGAACTAAACTTCCTTTTAAGCACATTTTGGGACCTGACTTCCAATTGATTAACAGCTCTTTCCTATGTTACAAGGTTTTATGCGAAATAACTTTCGTGAATGAATTCCGCATTGGTGCGAATGTCTTGGAAAACATTTTCACTTGAAGAAATCAAGAGTTTTCTTTTTTCGATTAAGTGTTTTATTATTAATTTGTATTATTATATGTTTTATCGCGTACTTAACGTTAACATTAAGTGTGTGTAATATAAGACATTCGACGGTATTATAAACACAGTGTAATTCTTACCTGTTTATTTTAACACATATGGACATACTTATGTTTGAATATGCATCCAACGGAATACTATGCTTACTATTTCCAGATATCTAGACGCCAGTTTATATGTTGAGGATGCCAAGATTAAAAAAGACGGCGTAACGAAGTGTGTACCGTTCTAGAATGCGATAGGTACATGAAAACCCACCAATCAAACAAAAAAGATTACGTCGAAGTACCTTGCCAAACAATCACATATACGTGCAATAAAAATGTAATGAAAAACAGAAGAGGGTAAAGCCGGTTTGATACTAGTATAAGGTTGGTGTAACCAAATACTGCCATTGTTGCGATTCGGAATACATGAAGCAATTTGGAATACCTGACATCTGCTTAGAAGATGCATATCGGTGGATGTTTTTTTATGATACTTAAATATGAATTGTTTATTTAATACAATGACATTTGACGCGTTTTACCATAACGATACTGATACATGTATGTGACTTTGATGTGACACATTTTGGACGACCTTCTTTTAAACCAGTTCTGAGTTGGTCACTATATTATAATCGCAAAAAGTGAATGTGTAGTGAATAGAAAGATTTGTGCAAATGCAATACACGATATGATTTCAGTAGAAGTGATCAATATAATTTTTATACATGTATGTTTTTTCTCTTTTATACCTATGTGAATACATATTATTTATGACTGTTGTATTGAGGGAATAAAGTAATGGTTCACTTAGAAAGATTATTTCGATTGTTCCTAACATTGCCTTCTAATCGTTAGTAATGTTAATATGTCAAATGCATAACGAATTAAATCCGACCCAAATCTTTTATTTATCATGTATGTAAGTGCTGAATACAATTGAAAATTTATGCAGAGACATCGTAGGAAGAAATGACGTAACACAGATAATGGTTTATTTTCATAACAAAGTGAGAAACTAGCATCATGACATATACGGAATAAAACGTGTAAGAAAGTAGCACTCATAGCAATTATATGTCAGACGTGTCTATGTAGACTTTATAAATAAAACAAAAACACTACAAACATCAGCTGTACATGTTTTGTTATGTTCGTGTTTTTTATTTGCTGTTTTAGTCCGGCTCTGTTGAAGGATTCTTTTTTGCATATTCTACATTTAAACTCATGTGGTCCATGAATGGGGCATGATATCTCAATCCCCCCCTGATGTAAACTTCCTGATTACATATACTGCAACGAAAGATGCACTTATTTTCGCCCTTTAACCTGCATCATCTGAAAAGACAGTAAAAGACTTTTAAAAAAGTTCATAGCAGAATAAGGTCGACACGTCATAAAATACATGGAATTAATTATAATATTACTGAAAGATAAACGTTCTATTATCTCGTACATCAGCCACCACACAACCCATCTTCTTGAAAATAGGTGAATTGATTCAATTGGTCGGCAGGTTTTTCGAACAGCATTATTATTATTCTACAGTAAGTAACGTGATTAAGGAAACACTTATATTTCACCACGTACCATGCTATAAAACTTTAATATTGAAGTACACATATACACTTTATTTAAGATGGGTAGGTTTATCATGTCAAGCTCTTTTACATATGTAAGAGCTGTTTGTCATTTGGAAGTCAGGTCCCAAAATGTGCTTAAAAGGAAGTCAGTTCCAAATAAGGGGGTTAAACCAATAATGTTTGCCAATAAATTAATTATCAGTGATAAAACGGCGTCGGTAAAATGAAATAATCATGATTTTATTTATATTTTACTGTTCACGCGTGTCAATACTGTGTATCATAAGAGAACATGATATTTGTACATCCAATTTCTCGAACGTCCCGTAAGTAGACAACATATTTGTGGACGGTTTTCCTTCAATAACTTTTTTTATCCCGACGTCTACGATCTTGAAACAAAAAACCGAGGGAAGCACACACACCGGAGAGCCGAAACGGCGTATTCATTTAAAATAATTATAAATACAAAGGGGCTTACCGGGTGAAAATATCCTCCCTTCCTTTAAGAAAATCCAACAAACGACGCCATCTTTGAAGTTTTGCAACAACTTTCTCACTTAAACGCGGTAAGCTCCCGTATACGCGTGCCCCCCTGAGTTATGTATAGAGTGTACAGAGTGATGTTGCATTGGTTAAATTTACTGAAATATGAATATGGTGTTTGTGGCCAAAACCTAAGATATATACCAAAGATGCTCTCGCCTACTTATATCAGAAACAAAGGGGTTACAATTATTAAAAAAAACTTTTTTGAGACTGTCTATAGAAGCTTGTGAGTGCATGTCTCCATGGATAAGACATTACAGCGCGGTCTGTTTTAACGAGATGTAAAGGGTTTGAATCATATATAGTTATTTCCGTCAAGTATTAAAAAAACAATTATTTTCAAATATAAAATATAAACCAAATATTTTCAAAGTACATTGTAATATTCAGCAACCGGAGGAAAGAGTCTCATTTTCTTTTTGTTTTTGTGTTTGTTCAAACATATATTTGAACGTCTCTTCCTTCTGAAAGAAAACATATCGGAATAAAGCGGTGCCAAAAAATCATAAAGATGCGGTGCTTTAATGGACATTGTTGAGCGGTGTTCATATTTCTATAATGTCAGTGTTGAGTGGTGCATACTTGCTAACACGTGTAAATGTAAAAATCAAAGTTATATTCAATAAAGCATGCCATAATGTGTTGTATATTGATTCTTTTACCATAAAATACCGTTTCACAAAAAAATCTTTCATTTAAAATGTTTAAAATCTGCAAAAAATACGATTATTGGCGTCATTACAGTCACTTCTTTCCCGACATGCTCACATTGTTTTCACTATTTTGAAGTTAATAGCGACTCAATTTTGATGCGGTAAACGGCATTTAGGTGTAAAGTATATACTTCGTTTGGTGGAATACCTTCTTATTACAAACTTACCTTCTTTTCTCCTTTTTTTCTTTCATTTCTGGGCTCGCAAAAATGTTTGCGGCCATGTTTTCGACAGAAGGATACGGTGTTCTTGTCATAAGTATAAAATTTCGACGGTGAGCGGAAGAGTTGTGGTATTCGCCCTTTCACCGTGTTTTGTGTCATTGTAAGATATTTTATCAATATATTACAATTTCACACATATAAAAAAATTGTATTATCTCGCTTTAAATAACGAATTGTGTAGAATGTTAATTATACTTATGAATTATATTGGGTTTCAATATAACATTTATTGTTTATTTGGAACAAAAGCATATTTAATTGATACCGATATCCCTTACACTACACATTTATCGGTGTTTTTCATAGCTTGTTACAATGATTTAATGAATATTCATCTTTTTATTATGCAGAGGAATTAGAATTTTTTATTCAAATTAGCAATATGTTAAGCTTTTTTTGGTAGTAAATCACGCTCTCCGAAGTTTGCGGGGGTACCGTCACCCGCACGTGTATAATATATCAGGTTACCTTTCTTTTGGTGGTTTACACCCGCTGGTGTTTGGAACCTCTGTAGTGGCCTCTTCTTCGTTCTCACTATTTACTTATCTCAATGTGTTACTTCCGGATATAATTATGTTATATTCAGTTTTATAGTCACACATCTTAGGATGATCAGTCAATATTTGTCCAGGTGTCTTTTAAATGTGTCAGTGTTCTTGGCTATAACGACCGCACTTGGTTATTTATTCCACACGTTTACAATACGGTTTCATTTGAAATAAAAGTTCTTAAAATCGTCACGTTTGCATCCGTGTTTTAAGTTTCAAAGGATGACTTCTACGATGTTAATTTTCAATGCTATCTATGCCTTTAATTTTAGATGGACTCCATACGCTATTAGCATATTGTACATAGTCCAGTGGTCGATAAATCTGAGGTTGGTTGATCGGGCTCCTATAAATCCAAACTGTCCATCACTGAATAAATCATTAAAGTTCATATGGTCAACTACCGGGTATACGTTTACGGATAATTTTGTTTTCATCAATTTTAGAGTACACTATAAAGACTGTAGTTTGAAGTTTGTTTTTGTATCGCCTTCTTAAAGGATGGTACAATCTAGCCAATCTTCCATTAAATAGTCACAATGCCTGACTTGAAGGAACTATTGAATATATGACACAGAGATATATGGATTATATCTTACAGCTTTGACAATACAATCGAGTGAACTTGGTCTGGACCTGGAGACTTGAATGTGTTAAGTTGTTTATTCACTTCTTCTGTTTTAAATTCATCATCATTTAATAATTTCTCAATGTTTATGTTCTCCATAGTATCTTTTTTATCAGTTTATTCTGTAAATACACTTGTAAAGAATGTTGCTATAAATATACCTTTTCTTGTTCCCTAGTAGCTATACAAATTTCCCCCTTTTTAGTAGCGTGTATCTCCGATATTCCACTTCGTGTTTTCGTTTTCGAGTTAATTTATGTTTAGAAATTTCTTCAATTTTGTATATATGTTATTACTAATATTGATTAGATGCATATGAAATCTGAGTGTGCATGTTAATAAAACAGTTGTTACATAACAGCTTCGAACTTCATACCTCAGCCGTTTGTACACCTCCTCTTGATAGAGATACCTTCTTCATCTCAGTAACGTCAACCTGCTTCAGTCAACTACACACTAGCAGCCCTAATCAAAAACAGAACCTCCTCCACAAAACAGCTCACATGGAAACTCCAGTGAACAGCATACCACCAACCAGGTCACCCATCGGAACAAGACAACTCTACGTTTGTTAACCGCGAACTGTTGCGGCCTGCGTACAAATAGATCCGAATTCATAGCAGCACTGGACTATATCAATCCGGACCTAATATGTGGCACCGAGTCCTGGCTGCGCAGTGAAACCGGGTGCTGACCCTGATAAACATGCTATCCTGTCCAGTGAAGTCTTCCCGCCAAACTCGACTGTCCACCGTAATGACAGATCCGAAACCGTGGGAGGAGGAGTATTCACTGCTGGGAGTGCCAACATCATGATGGACGGTCAACCACATCTCACCACTAATTGTGAAATAGAAGGGCAAGGACGTATACTTATGCTCCTTTTACATGCCTCACTGTTACATCACCATCATCCATAAAGTAGATGAATCCATACGTCAACTTTCATAAAGTGCAAAAGAAAAGTACATAATGCTAGCCGGCGACTTTAACTGCCCAGACGTTGACTGGTCCAACCTTACTGTAACGAAAGAAGCCCCTTATATAGACGTACAGCAAGCCCTGGTTGACCTATCCATAGAACATCGCCTCACCCATGACCAACCTTCTAGTAACAACAACTTACTTGACCTTGTGTTTACAACTAACCCATCTCTGGTGAAAACGCCATCCTTAGTTCCTGGCATCAGCGACCATGGTAACTGATATAGATATCATTCCCCAGAAGACTAAACAAAGGCCCACAAAGATTTTTATTTTCTTCAAAGCCAACTGGGATAGCATCAACCAGGATTTGCAACATCTCTCAGACACAGTCGTCAATGAAGCTAAGAGACAAGACTCAGCCATTAAGTTATTGTGGGACACCTTTAAAGCTGGAATCGAAAAATCAATCAATAAACTTTTACCGTCTAAAATGAGTAACAAGCGCAAGGCTCTATCATGGCTTGACAAAAACCTGAAAAGGATGATCAGACGCAAAACAAGACTTTATAAACACGCCAAAAAAGCAAACAATTACACATCTTCAAGAAAGAATGTAAAAAAAAAACATTTAGGAAAGCACAAATAAACCAAATCAATAACACAATACAAAAAGACCTCGATGAAAACAACACCAAACCATTCTGGAGTTATGTGAAATCGCACAGACAAGATGGCTACGGTGTTACCCCACTCAAAAAATTGGGTGGACGTGTGAGCGATAGTAAGGAGAAAGCCCAGTTGCTGTGTGAACAGTTTCTTTCAGACACTACGAAGAAACGTAGTATACAAAAACTTTCACTAAGCATCAATACAATTGGCGTTGAGAAACTCCTTCGTAGCATCAACCCTGTTAAAGCTCAAGGACCAGACATGATTCCAAACTTAGAATTGAAGACCTGTCATAGCCAGTAAGCACCTGCTCTATCAACAATCTTCCAAATCTGCATAAACTTAGGAAAACTGCCCCAGGATTGGAAAGATAGATGCTTTTGTTTCACCTGTTTTCAAGAAAGGCTACGTCCACCTTACCGAAAAATAAAGACCCGCCCCCCTTACATGCGTAACATGCAAGCTCCTTGAACATATTATATGCAAGCACATCCTAAACCACCTGGAGAAAAAAAATCAGCAGCCTAATTAAACTTTACCATGGCTTTCGTTCTGGTTACTCATGCGAAACGCAATAACTGACCACTGTCCACGACCTTCTTATCAACTATGACTCTGGCGCGCAGATAGACATGGCTCTACTGGACTTCAGCAAGGCCTTCGATATTGTCCCACATAAAAAGCTCCTAAATAAACGGGAGCAATACGGCATCAATGGTAACATTAACCACTGGATTGAAAACTTCCGTACAGACAGGAGCATGAAAGTTGTTGTCGAAGGAGAGAATCGGATCCGGCAACAGTCGACTCCGGAGTACCACAGGGCACAGTCCTTGGCCCCCTGCTATTCCTCTGCCACTACCCGACTCAGTCAAGTCCTCAGTCCGCCTATTCGGATATCTGTTTACTGTACCGCACCGTCAGAAATCTTCAGGACCATGAAATTTACAGCCGGGTTTGAATAATCTAGAAATCTGGGCCAACACATGGGGCATGAAATTCAATGCCAAAAATGCTATATCCTAACCATCAACCAGAAAACCTGCAAATTCTACCAGCTTAATAACAATATCCTTAAAAAATCCCATAAACCCCATACCTCGGAGTAAGTATATCAGATGACCTATCATGGAGTTCACATATAAACAAGATCAATAAAACAGAAAATTCTAAACTTGGCTTCCTTAGACGCAACTTGAAACATTGCCCGGAACACTGTCGAAAAGCAGCATACTTCGCCCTTGTAAGGTCAACTCTAGAATACAGCTCAATTATCTGTGATGCACACCTCCAAAAAGAGGTAGACAAAGTTGAAAAAAACCAAAAGCAATCGGCGATATTCATCACTGGAGATTATACCACAACAAAACTGGCTGCGTGACAAATATGCTAAAACGTATGAAGATCCCATCCCCCAAGGAGAGAATAAAAGTCCAACAGACTGATCTTCTTCTATAAGGTGGTTGAAGGGCTGGTACCAGCCATGCCTAGCCAAGACTTCCTTATCCCAGTCCGGCAATCATAACGCAGAGTTACCCCCAAGACTTTCTCTGATTTTAAAGCGGACAAAAACTCTAAGTGTTTCATACCAATCAAGTGTAAACCTCCATAATATAAAAACTCTTTGTTTTCCCTAAAACAAGACATTAATAGCCCGGAACAAGCTAGAAGAACGTGTAGTGCGCGCAGACACAGTTGGCAGTTTCAGGTCAACTGTCCTACAGTGGGACTAACCACCCTCTCTACCGTTGAGCCGATGCCGAAAGGCCCTGCAACGTACCCATCTAGATCCAGATAACAAATAACAAAATAAACCCAATGATGCTTGTTGTGTTTGTGCTATGTTAAGTTTATTTAGTTTCCAATATCACCCCCATATGAATATCATAAGTATATGAAAATAAACACTTAAATAATTATAACATTAGTTTATAATCAGCATGCACATCTTACAATAGTGATTCCGCATCAAATACATAAAGAAGCACAGCAGTATTCACAAAGTAATTTTAATCAGTCAGTTTATGAATTCGTAATTATTTCTGTTTTGCTCATGATCGCCCTGGGTCGTTTTGCCCTAATTCCTGGGTCTTTACGCCCTAGTTTTTATACATACAGCGATTTAAAAGGATTTATCTTTAGCTTGTCACAAGCGGAATGGGATATTGTTTTATACAGTATTATATTATTTGTATTACAAAATTATAAAATTGTAGTAATGACTTGTTTGATGGGATAAAATAAGTCCAACCTATATTCCCTGATTACCGTATATACAGCAGATATTAACAGAAATTTTCATTACGGAAACGGAAAATAATGAAAAATGTGCTGATCTCCTACTTTTTCCTTTTTCTCACTTTTTTAAATGAGTCTCTTACTTTAAAATTTATAAAACCATTTAAAAACAATTCTGACAGCAACGACAACATGCAGACAAATAACGTTGACGCGAAATATAAATAAAATATCAGGCATTCCCCAGGATTTTGGTCAAGCACAGCGGCAAGACATGGCGCAATGGGGGTTGATTCAAAAGGGTGCCATTAAGCTTTCTTTTTTTCTACATTTTCTTAATCACAATACACAATACTTAACTTAGGAGCTATTTAACCACGTTTTTCTTCATGTTCCTATATAAAATACACTCTGATTTGGAGCTATGAAAACATTAAAACAAGTTTATTGTTTATTTATTTTTCCTCAATTTATTATATTAAAGTCATATGTTATATTATAAAATAACAAGAAAAATAACAGTAGGCAGTAGAACGCACTAAAATGATTGAAAAAACACCACAATAATAAAGTTACATTTTTTACCACACGTGTACATATATACAATTTTCACTTAAAACGCCTGTTCCCCGAGGCATCTCCTGGTGCCAGGCATCCACCATTCTTCCACTGCCTCATTGTCTGGTCCTTCAATGCTGACCATCACCAGAGCATTGAGGACAGCAGACTTCAGGCGAGCAGAATTTTCTGTTTGTTTACCCCCTTTCATTGTGCTTGAGCCTACTCGCAGTCTGAAATACAAACAAAATGTAAAATTATTCTGAAATTAGAATGTTAAATCTCATTGACTTAGCTCTAAGAGATTCTTAAGCAAAACATCATTTTTCGTTTGTTATTACGTATATTATTGACAGTCTAGTCAAGTACCCAAGGAGCAGTACCGATTTTTTTTCTGAACGCACTGATCTGCACATGTGAAGAATACACATACAGCACAATAAACCTACACAAGGGTGGATTATTTTTCAAACAACTGTTTTATTTTAAAGTCTAGTATATGTTTATAAAGTTACGTTAAGATATGCTTTTATATTAAAATGTTATCATCGGTAGTGTCTAATATTTCATTCAACACAATATCTGTCTGTTTTTAATAATTATTCACGTGCGATTTCATTTTGCGTTGATTTCACTACATACTTACAAAAAGTTTAGTTGGGTAAAGATATTCTTACCTCCCTCAACTTCTGTTCCCCATGGACAACATTGGACAATATTGCTGCCACTGACTCGCTGTTTGAGACTTTTGGTTCGTGGGTTGGAGGTCTCAGGATCACTAAAACGTCCTTGACATTTTCACTTATTTCACTCTCTGACAGCGACGATAATTAGTAGTACTGACAAAGAAATGTGCAATTGCAGATTTCCCAGACACAGGGACTGGTCGTATATTCGATCGTATCATTATTTCGTGCATCAAAACTAAAGAAAACTTTGTTGCAGATATTTAGCTTTTCCCGAAAATATCGAATAAGCTATTTGATGTGAACTGCATGTTAAGTTGGCATGATGTTAATTTAGTCGCGTTTGACAAAATAGTGTGAGAACATTGTAAGTTTGCGGGAGAAATCAAGTTAGACGTTTGACTTTAATTAATTGTAAATATAACTTAAGTTACGCTGAAATGTATACCGTGTTTTACTAAAATTATATGATTAACGCGACATGAATCTTCTTAATCACGCTGTGTTTTGTTATACTGCAAGTAATAATAAAACACGTGTTATGTTCTGTTATTCAAGTACGCACTACCGCAACAAACAACGTTTACTGTTTATTTTGTGAATAGTCGTGTGCAATTAAAATGAAACAACAACAAAATCGAGCATACCTTCAATTGCTTCTACGTCACGTGTACCGGTAATAATCGATCATTATAGACCATTATTAGGGGATACACACCAAAATTGACCCCTATAAACGACCCATAAAGCGTGCTCACGTCTTATCAAATCTATTATTATGAACATTAAACTTATAAGGATTGGTCGATGCCAGAATGCAGACAGCATTCGGATCAGAGCTTGCAATGGCTTGTAAACTTTCAAGCATTGCGACGTCATTATCTGAAAATCAAGCGCCGCGGCGCAATAGATTTTTAAGTCCAGGCACCGCGGGCCCGCTGTGCTTAAACCGTCTGGGGAAATGCAGCTAAATTTTAATATATAAGCATCTCGTACCTGTATCACATGTCCGAATTGTTGCCATCTGTCACATAAATCACACGTGATGGCATATTGGCGAGGTGTGACTATCTGATCACACGAAATACATTGTTTATAAAAACAATATAACGCCTTTATAATATCTTCTATTAATGTTTCTGTGCTAATCATCTGATCACACGTCTTCCCATCTTCCTATCTAAGATTGTTTGATAATTGTAATTGGTCCCGAAATTATGTTGATTGGCAAATAAACGTATGATACCTCTGCCTAACTAATTAATCGTGACACTTTATTAGTTTGTAACATAACGTATCATAATGTTTCCGTTAAATAACGGATAACTGCGCAATAATCAAATTTGAAATAATCAAATAATCATTTACGTTTAAAAAGTACTATTCAGATCGAAACAAACATTAACAAAACCATAATATATTATTAGAATTATTAGAATTAAATAAGGGCGAAACAACCCACTTGTATGGGCGAAACGACCATGGGCGAAACGACTCAAGGTGAACTAGGGCGAACAGGTTTGAGGGCGAAACGACCTGAGACCAAAATGAAAACAGAAGAGAAACCCGAATTTCCACACATTTTAAAGACCTAGTTGTGCGAATGTTCTTATATGGATGCGCTAAGGCGAGGCCTCGCTGTAAGTCTTTGTCAATTCATGAAGCTCGAGTTCACTTGAGTACCAGTTGACAACAAAGGCGAATTGACGTCGGTACGAATAGACTGGATATCAGGTCGACAGCGTCTAATAATTTCGAGAAATCATAACAGAAGGAAAACAACAGCAACAAAACCGAATTTCCAAACATTTTGTGATTTTTTTTTATTTGAGAGTATTTATTTTTTTACAAGGTTAGTTAGATCAAAAAATTTAGAAGGACATTTCAATTTATTGATTGTTGCAGCGTGTCTTTAAATATTTTTAAAATGGAATAGTAATTCGGATGCGTAGAGGCTTTGTTAAACAATACATACATATATACACATCCGGTTAGGGCTGCAAGCTGGATCAGCTTCTAATAGCCCCCTCATGTTCGTTAATCCAGGTAGTCTCCGGTATAACTGAGTACATTTTGTCACCAATTTATTTGTCCAATCTGTTCTTAAAAGTCTTCAGGGATTGCGCAGTAACAACGAATTCCGGTAGATTATTCCACGGATCTATCACTCTCTGAGAAAAGAAGTATTTTCTTTCTACAAGATTTCTTCTTGAGTTTGAAACAGTGACCCCTTGTTATAGTATTGTTCATTAAAAAAATCTGTCAAATTCAATGTCTTCTTTTTTATTCAAGATTTTAAAAACTTCAATCATGTCTCCACGGAAAGGACGATATGACAAGGATGGTATTTTCAAAATTTTAAGTCTTTCAATGTATGGCAAGTGTCTAATATAGTATACTTATTTAGTCGCACGTTTTTGTGCTCGTTCCACAACTTCTATATCTTTTTTGAATCGTTGGTACCAAATTATATTACCATATTCCAAGTGATGTCTGATAAACAACTTGTGTAATTTCCTTAGTTGTTTTGTATTAATGTGAAGATTAGTCCTATTTGGCTGTTGGCTTTATTTATACACTGGTTCAAATGTTCTATAAATTTCAAATCAGGACTAAATATAATCCCTAAATCCCTTTTGTGTTTTACTTGAAATTTTATTTCTTCGGATCCTGTTCCAAGCAAATAAGTCTTCTTAGGGTTATTTTTTCCATAAGGCCACGACTTTTTTTTTATCGGTTTACAAAAATTATTTTAAAAATGGTCCATCGGGTGGTCGAAAAAAAAAAAAAAAACATTGGAAAAATAAGTTAATACTAATAACATTATAACAAAGACATCATATCTTTTACAACCTTAACACAGAGACGAAAAATCAAATTATGCAATGAAACACATCTATATCTTCAAATGAAATGAGTCACCTAAAAGCACCTTTTGTAACATCAGGCAATTTTAAACACTCCATTAAATGACATGCGTTCTTCTCCCATTAAAACGAAAAACTGCGCTTCATTTCCGTAATTCGATGCGCACCATTACGCAATGCGATGCCCGTTGCATAAATCTTATATAAGATAAACTACTCATACACAAAGTATGTGTTTGCTCTTATTGGACTTATGACATCGTCCATGAAATAAAATCGAGGTAGATCGATCCCCGCGTCGTCGCGGTAATGTTTGTTAAAGTTGTTGTTGTCATGAAAACTCGTTGATTTACAACGCAAAACGTCTTATTTGAACTGACGCGAATTAATACAATCATATTTGTCAACTTGGCTTTTGCTTTATTTTGATAATTTAATCCAAAGTTTAATGTTAGCAAGTGTTTTTATTGGAATTGTAAACAAGGAGCCAGTTAAAGTCTTCCGAAAATGTGCAGTCTGTGTGAATTGACAGTTTGACGTCATCGAAGGAAAGCCGCTTGCTGTCTGAAGCAATAAAGCGACAAATTTCGCTACGACAAAATTAGCTTCCTTTGTCTAGCAATCAACATGCCGAACCAATTGTGTGGTTGTTTCTCAATTGCAATCCTCCAATTTGATAATAGCACGTGCATAGCTCCGCCTTCGTATCTTTTGCAGAGAACGGAGGCGGAGTTTAACGGTTAATTGAGCTAGTATTTTACGCAAGTTGAGTTCCCATTTGCAGAAATTACTCGGCCCTAAGCATTAAAACGACAAATACATTTATCAATGATTTTCCGAGATATACCGATTTGTTCCGATTTCCAAACTTTCTGTACAGTTCCTATAAACTATGGCGGACGTGTTTACAAAATTCCAAAACATATATATCGTAAATAATGGCAGTGTTTTATTGGATTATTTATACTAATTATCAAATTGCAAGGTAATACTTTTTTATCTACTATAATATTGGGTTTGTTTAATATAATAAACATGTTAAACAATATAGTTGCGTCACAGACTCGGAAATAAATTTTGATGCGTTCGACATTTTACTGACGCTAATTTTCCTATTGTCTGTAATTAAATAAATTTTGAGAGTGCCCATAAAAGGACTGGTACATACTGTGTCACATTGAAAAATATCCCGATCTCTGTAATATATGTGAACCAATCGTTGATTGTACTTACTTGATTTTATTTGCAAACGTACTCAAACCGGATCGTTTTTTTTTCTCGCTTCGCTCGTTTTTCAGTGCGGTCGGGAATAAAAAGTTTCGCTCGTTTTTCAGTGCGGTCGGGAATAAAATATATAAAAAAAGACGACTTTCCGATTTTATTTTTTTTCCCATTTTCCAAAAATTAGGGTCGGAGGTTTTGTAAACCAAGAAATATAAAAGTCGTGGCCTAATGTATTACTCCACATTTTTCAGTGTTAAATTTTAGAAGCCAAGTATCACTCCAATTACATAATTTGTCATTGTCTCTTTGAATTTGGTCCGTATCTTGTTGTGATTGTGTAATATTGAATAGTTTTGTATCGTCTGAAAAAAGTCTAATGGTACTTTCAATTAAGTCCTCAATGTCATTTATGTAAACTAAGAAAAGCGTGGGCTCTAAAACACTTCCTTGTGGTATGCCGCTTGTAACATTGCACCATTCAGATTTACTTTTATTTACAATAACTTGTTGTTTCCTGTTAGTAAGAAAAGCTTTTACCCAGTTCAAAATTTTGCCATTTATACCATAAGACTCTCATTTCTTCATCAATAGGGTGTGTGGTACGGTATCAAATGCCTTGCTAAAATCATAATAAATACAGTCAAAGCTGTAACCCTCGTCTATCCATTCAGTCCATTTTTCTTTCACGTCTAAAAGTTGTAGAGCACACGAACGTAAAGAACAGAAACCAAATTGAGAATTTGAAAACATGTTATTTGAGTTCATGTATGAAACTTTACAGTCTCTAACAAGTTTTTCCATCATTTTGCAAGGTATACAAGTAAAATTATGGGTCTGTGGTTACCAGCTTCATCTCTGACACCTTTCTTAAACAATGCTTTCACAAATGCAGTTTTCCAATCTTCAACAACAGTTTCAATTTCATAAGATAGTTTGAAAATCATTGTAAGTGGGACGACTAAATTGCTTCTACATTCTTTCAAAATTCTAGGATTAATAAGGTCAGGTCCATAGGATTTCAAGGTATTTAAATTTTCTAGTAATTTCATAACTTTATTTTCATCAATCATCAGTTCACCAATGTTTAAACCATTACTCCTGTCATTTGCATCTGGAATATTATTCAAATCTTCAACTACAAATACACTTTTGAAGAATGAGTTCAGTTCTTCTGCCTTCTCTTTATCATTTTCAGTAAATCCTCCATTAGTCCTTTTCAAGTTTGAAATTCCTACTTGCACTTTATGCTTTGAGTTTGCATACTTATAAAAAGCTTTTGGATTGTTTTCCTCCGATATATTATTTTCAAAGTCATTTCTTGCTTGCCTACATGCACGTGTAGCTGTGTTACGGTCCCTACAATAATATTTAAAATGAATGTGTTCTCTAGTATTTATATACTTTTGCCATGACCTATGTTTTTTTCTTATGGCTTTAAGAGCCAATTTAGTCATCCATAGTGGTCTGTTCTTTTTCGATGTAACTTGAGGTTTATGTCTCTTTTTAGGAACATGCCTTTTCTACACATTTCGCTAGTATCTCTTTTATTGATGACCAATTTTCATGTATAGTTTTGTCTATGAACTCTTCTTTCCAATTTACACTTGACAATTCTTCATTTAATGCATCATAATTCCCTTTATCGTACAAAAATGTCTCTTTTTCAACATTATTTACCTGATTACAACAGTCTATAATGAATGAAATAACAATGTGGTCACTTTTACCAATAGGGGAATAGCGTCTCAATTCATTTATAAAAAGTTCATCACTTGAAATTACAAGGTCCAAAATACTGGGCTGTTATGAATTCCTAAATCGTGTGTGAAAGTTAATATGTTGGTGTAAGAAGCTATCTCTCACTGATTCAATAAATTCATGGCTTATATGAGTTTCAGGTGCAGACGATACCCAATGATTCCAGTCTATGTCTTTATAATTAAAGTCACCCATTACCACTTTTTTCACATGATTTTCATTTTCCAATGGCTGCCATTAGCACGTTCAACTTATTATTGTTTTCATTTCCTGAGTTTGGCGAACGATAAACTAAACCAACAAGAAAAGTTTCATTTTTGCTTATCTTTACTTGACACCAACATGACTCTTTACTAGAAATTAAGTTCAGTTTCTCATAGCTTTCAGCTTCAATACCATTTCTTATAAATAAAAGTGTTCCCTTGAAATTTTTACCAATAAATCTTGGATAAACAAATTGCTGATAACCCTGTAGTTCAAAATGTTCAATATTCAAAGAGTCACAAGTTTAAGGAAACGCTTCTGTGAGTCCAATGATTTCAGGCTGGTGAATAAAAACAAGGGTTTTCAATTCAGACCATTTATTTCTTATACTATCCGCATTTGTGTCAATGCACTTTAAACATTCATGTTTTTCAAAACTAAAGTTTGTACTGGAGTTTGACGCATTTTAAGAGGAAGAATTCATATATATTTCCGTAGAGTTTGAGTCATTATGTGAAGAATCCATGTACAATTCAGTATCACTTGACACAGAGTTTATACTTGAACCGCTATGATCATTTGAACTTACAGTACTTTCGTTGCTGCAAATGCTGCTTTCATCATCATTCAAAACCAAATGAAGATATTCATTTTCAACATGTTTTTGGATTTCAAACAAATTAACATCAGATAAACTATCCGAACTTTCACCTAACGTATTTACATTTTCAAAACTGGAACAATTAACTTTTTTAACTGCAAAACAAGAACTTAAAACTATTTTAGAGTCATGTTTTAACGATGGTCCGTCATTGGACATCTTTATAGCAATTGAATAAAGACATCATTGCTCATTCATCGTTTTGCACTGTAAACTTCAATGGAAATTTGAAACAGAGCTTGCTGGCTGTAGGGGTTGTTTACATTTCAAACAAGAGGTAGTTGCAATTATCCAACTCCCAGCCACAGGTATAGACCAGTTCACGCATGACGTCACGCACACCTGTGAGTTTACACTGGACTGCATTGGTAGGCAAAACAAAGACACAATCGATGGGGAGAAATATAGCGTGATCATTTATATTTAAAAGATTACATTTAGATTTTATTTTTCAACATGCCAACAAACCACATATAAAAATTAACCCTAATGGTTTTTTTTTGGAAAACTAACCCGTTGACACATTAAACAAGAGACTGCCACACAATATGGCCCCCTACTGGTGAAACTCCACTGTTGTCATTAAAAAAATAAAATATTTTACATTTGTTGCCATAGCAACAACATTTTTAGCTCACCTGAGCACAACGTGCTCATGGTGAGCTTTTGTGATCGCTTTTTGTTCGTTGTCCGTCGTGGGACGTCTGTCGTCAACATTTTGCCTTGTGAACACTCTAGAGGCCACATTTATTGTCTGATCTTCATGAAATTTGGTCAGAACATTTGTCCCATTGATACCTCGACTGAGTTCGAAACTGAGTCATGCTGGGTCAAAAACTAGGTCACTAGGTCAAAAAAAAGAAAAACCTTGTGAACACTGTAGAAGTCACATTTAATGGCCAATCTTTATGTAACTTTGTCAAAAAATTTGTCTAAATGATAAGTTGGTTGAGTTCAAAAATGATTCCGGTCCGTTGAAAAACATGGCCGCCAGGGGGCGGGGCAGTATTCCTAATATGGCTATAGAGAAACCTTGTGAACACTATAAGTCACAATTTTTGCCCAATCATCATGAAACTTGGTTAAAACATTGGTTTCATTGATATCTCGGACGAGTTCGAAAATGGTCCAGATCAGTGAAAAAACATGGCGGCCAGGGGGCGGGGCAGTTTTCCTTATATTGCTATAGTAAAACCTTGTTAACACTGTAGAGGCCACATTTATTGTCCAATCTTCATGAAATTTGGTTGGAAGATTGGCCTCAATTACATCTTGGATGAGTTCGAAAAATGGTTACGTTTGCTTGAAAAACATGGCTGCCAAGGGGCGGGGCATTTTTCCTTATATGGCTATGGCTATAGTTAAACCTTGTGAACACTCTGGAGGCCACATTTATTGTCCAATCTTCATGAAATTTGGTCAGAAGATTTGTCCAAATGATATCTTGGATGGGTTCGAAAATGGTTCCGGTTGGTGGAAAAACATGGCTGCCAAGGGGGCGTGGCATTTTTCCTTATATGGCTATAGTTAAACCTTGTTAACACTCTAGAGGCCACATTTATTGTACGATCATCATGAAACTTTGTCAAAAGATTTGTCCCAATGATATTTGGACAAGTTCAAAAGTGGTTCCAGTTGCATGAAAAACATGGCCACCAGTGGGCGGGGCATTTTTCCTTATATGAATCTTCATGAAACTTTGTCAGTATATTTGTTTAAATGATATCTTGAATGTGTATGAAAATGGTTCGGGTCTGTTGAAAAACGTGGCTGCCAGGGTGTTCACTATAGTCATGATAGTTGGTAAGAACATATTGTTCTAATGACATCTTGGGCTGTACAGAACAGGTCAGTTCCTTTGAATCTCAGGTGAGCGACTTTGGGCCTCTTGTTTGATGTAGGAACAAAATGAATTGACGTGCACAATCTCCATATTGCCATCTGTTCATGTTTCAAGTTTCATGAAAAAATATGAAGAACTTTTTAAGTTATCACAGGATCCAGAAAAGTGTGACGGACTGACTGACTGACTGACTGACAGACTGACACACAGAGCGCAAACCATAAGTCGCCTTTAGCGTACTCATGCTATTGATAATTATAATTTTATAATCAGATGTATCAATATTGTAATTTATTGAAGCTTTTCTGCAAATGATAATACGGCTTATGCATAAAGCTCTTTGTTGTGTCAAATTGTCGGTCTTTCAGTCTTTAGACAATCTTTACTTTGATGTTAATGACGCCTTCTTTTAAGATGCAAATATAAATGTATTAATAAATTCTTTTGGCACTAAATATCATATTTTTGAAATATTATTTAGTTGTTGTTTTTTCGGAGTTTCTTTTCTGATTTATTGACTAAACAAGTGTCGTCATCCATATGTTTTTTGTTACTGTAACCCATGGTTTTGCCTACCAGTGCATCCTGCATGCGCGAAAATCTGGAATCAAAACAATTACAATGAATCTATTGGGCGCATGTCCAAGTCACTTTAACACTATCAATGTGTCATAAAACAACTTTTTTTATCCAAAAAAAAATCTGATATAATATATATAAACAAGGTAGGTATCTCTTGACACAGGAAAATCACCTACATCAACATTTTTAAGCCATTAAGTGCCTCAATGGCGGTAAATTTTCGTTAACTATGTACAATTTTGTTGAGAAAGGATGCCTAGTGACGAAAAATGACCACAAACGGCTACTTGCCAACATAAACTACAAGAAAAACGTCTCGAACTTGTATCAATGCTAGGTCGGCTCCGATCTGACTGCACGTTCAGATAAACTTTAAACATAGGTATCCTGAAAACAACACAGTGACAATAACAATAGTGTTTATACGTCGTTACTTTGACAAAATGCATATATTACTTACAGAGTATGAGCTACTCTAGACCTCTCTCAGCCTTGGGGAGGTTGGCGCTGTGACTTCTGTAATATTAATTTTATATTTCAAGGTGAAAGTGATGCGCAACAACCAATGCAAAAGTTATTGACAGTTCAAAAAATTTATCAAAAAGGAAAGAAGAAAATAGGAGCAAGTTGGGCCATAAATGCAGGAAATACACAGGGACTGATACCTTTAAACAAAGATGACCATACCTGTCACTAAGATGTTAGAATATATACAAGATTCCCATCGATATTCGAGCCTTCAATCTGAAAACGTAAAACCCAGCATAATAAACAGTGTAGAACTAGTCACAACCGATACACCACCCTACATACAAGAAATCGGTTACAAAACACAAATTGTATAGACCTGTTACACTTTTAAGCTCACCTGAGCACAACGTGCTCATGGTGAGCTATTGTGATCGCCTTTTGTCCGTCGTGCATTGTGCGTCGTGCGTCGTCAACATTTACCTTGTTAACACTCTAGAGGCCACATTTATTGTCTAATCTTCATAAAACTTACTCAGAACATGTGTCCCAATAATATCTTGGCCGAGTTCGAAAATGGTTCTGGTTGATTGAAAAACATGGCCGCCAGGGGGCGTGGCAGTTTGCTATAGTAAAACCTTGTTAACACTCTAGAAGTCATATTTATTGTCCGATCTTCATGAAACTTTGTCAGAACATGTGTCCCAATAATATCTTGGACGAGTTCGAAAATGGTTCCGGTTGGTTGAAAAACATGGCCGCCAGGGGGCGTGGCAGTTTTCCTTATATGGCTATAGTAAAACCTTGTTAACACTCTAAGAGTCACATTTTTAGTCCAATCTTCATGAAACTTTGTCAGAACATGTGTGCCAATAATATCTTGGACGAGTTCGAAAATGGTTCTGGTTGGTTGAAAAACATGGCCGCCAGGGGGCGTGGCAGTTTTCCTTATATGGCTATAGTAAAACCTTGTATACACTCTAGAAGTCACATTTTTAGTCCAATCTTCATGAAACTTGGTCAAAACATGTGTCCCAATAATATCTTGGACGAGTTCGAAAATGGTTCCAGTTGAATGAAAAACATGGCCGCCATGGGGTGGGGCAGTTTTCCTTATATGGCTTTACTGTATGGTAAAACCTTTTTAACACTCTATAAGTCACATTTGTTGTCCAATGCTCATGAAACTTGGTCAGAATATTTGAACTAATAATATCTGGGCTAAGTTCAAAAATGGTTGAGATCAGTTAAAAAACATGGCCGCAAGGGGGAATGGCATTTTTCCTTAAATGGCTATTTACTACAAAACCTTGTTAACACTCTAGAAGTCACATTTAATATCCAATCTTTATGAAAAAAAGATCTGAACATTTGTTCTAACAATAGCTTGAGTGAGTTTGAAAATGGTTATGGTTTGTTGAAAAACATGGCCGCCATGGGGGGGGGGGCAGTTGTCCTTATATGGCTTTAGTGAAAACTTGTTGACACTAAATAAGCCACATTTATTGGCCAATCTTCATGAAACTTGGTCAGAACATTTGTCCCAATAAAATTTTGCCAGGTCACAAGGTCAAATATAAAAAAAAACATGTTAAAAGTCACTTTTTTGGTCCAAAATAATCTTCATGAATCAGCTTGCATTTTTTCAGAATAGTCTAGTTCCTTTGGCTTTCAGGTGAGCGCCTTAGGCCCTGATGGCCTTCTTGTTTACTTATAATGTTCCATTTTTACTTAAATAAAATTTTAAAAGGGTGTAAAACGTGAGAAATAGCTATTAATTTGAAATAATAGTATTTGTTCAACTATTTCCAGGTAAATCTAACAGTCATGACGATAGCAGCATATCCCACGCAAGCAGAAGCTTTTGCTGCTCTTAAAAAGCATGAAATTGATACTACAACCAGATTTGTGACCGGCCAGGCAACTAAAAATTTTGGAAAGCTAGGTATAACTTTAGTGTCTATACTTTTTTAACTGTCTAGTTAATAAATTTTTGTCCGGAGCATAACTCTAAATCTACTGAAGGGATTTACTTAGAACTTAAAATATAAACAGAGGGCAAGAAGGTGAAGTGCAGTGACTAAGAACCATAACTCTATCTACCTTAGTTTTTTAATTATCTCCCGTTATTTAATTTCAAAGTAAATTTTTGTCCGGAGCCTAACTCTCAATCTACTGAAGGGATTTACTTGAAACTAGAAATATAAACAGATGGCAACTAGAAGAAGTGCAGTGAACATGAACCATTACTCTTTCAGCCGTAGTTTTTGAATTATCTCCCTTTTTTTAGCTCACCTTAGCACAACATGCTCATGGTGAGCTTTTGTGATCGCCTTTTGTCCGTCATCCGTTGTCAACATTTTGCCTTGTGAACACTCTAGAGGCACATTTATTGTTTGATCTTCATGAAATTTGGTCAGAAGATTTGTCTCAATGATACCTCAACTGAGTTCGAAACTTGGTCATGCTGGGTCAAAAACTAGGTCACTAGGTCAAAAAAAAGAAAAACCTTGTGAACATTGTAGAAGTCACATTTGATGCCAAATCTTCATGTAACTTTGTCAAAATGTTTGTCTAAATGCTATATTGGTTGAGTTCAAAAATGGTTCCGGTCCGTTGAAAAACATGGCCGCCAGGGGGCGGGGCAGTATTACTTATATGGCTATAGAGAAATCTTGTGAACACTCTAGAAGTCACAATTTTTGCCCAATCATCATGAAACTTGGTGGAAACATTGGTTTCATTGATATCTAAGACGAGTTCGAAAATGGTCCAGATCGGTTAAAAAAATGGCCGCCAGGGGGCGGGGCAGTTTTCTCTATATGTATTTAGTGAAAACATGTGAACACTCTAGAAGTCACATTTTTGGTCCAATCTTCATGAAATTTGGTCAGATAATGTGTTTTCAGGATATGACAGTTGAGTTCGAAAATGGTTACGTTTGCTTGAAAAACATGGCTGCCAAGGGGCGGGCATTTTTCTGTATATGGCTATAGTAAAATCTTGTTAACACTATAGAGGCCACAATTATTGTCTGATCTTCATGAAACTTGGTTAGAAGATTCATCTCAATAATATCTTGGACGAGTTCGAAAATGATGCCGGTTGGTTGGAAAACATGGCTGCCAGGGGCGGGGCATTTTTCCTTATATGGCTATATATGGCTATAGTAAAATCTTGTCAACACTCTAGAGGCCACATTTATTGTCCAATCTTAATAAAACTTGGCCAGAAAATTTATCTCAATAATATCTTGGAAGAGTTAAAAAATGATGCCCTTTGGTTGAAAAACATGGCCACCACGGGGGCGGGACATTTTTCCTTATATTGCTATAGTAAAACCTTGTTAACACTCTAAAGGTCACATTTATTTTCCAATCATCATGAAATTTAGTCAGAAGATTTGTCCAAATGATATCTTGAATGGGTTTGAAAATGGTTGTGGTTGCTTTAAAAACATGGCCACCAGGGGCGGGGCATTTTTCCTTAAATCCCTATATATGGCTTTAGTAAAACCTTGATAACACTCTAGAGGCCATATTTATTGTCCAATCTTCATGAAATTTGGTAAGAAGATTGGTCTAAATGATATCTTGGATGAGCTTGAAAATAATTAAATTTGCTTGAAAAACATGGCTTCCAAGGGGCGGGGCATTTTTCCTTATATGGCTATAGTAAAATCTTGTTAGCACTCTAGAGGCCACATTTACTGTCCGATCTTCATAAAACTTTGTCAGAAGAATTGTCCCAATAATATCTTGTTATCTCAGGTGAGCGACTTTGGGCCTTTCAGGCCCTCTTGTTTCTTTTATTAGCTCACCTGAGCACAACATGCTCATGGTGAGCTTTTGTGATCGCCTTTTGTCCGTCGTGCGTTGTGCATCGTGCGGCGTCAACATTTGACTTGTTAACTCTCTAGAGACCACATTTATTGTCCAATGTTAATGAAATTATGTCAGAAGATTGGTCTCAATGATATCTTGGATGAGTTCGAAAATGGTAACGTTTGCTTGAAAAACATGGCTGCCAACAGGCGGGGCCTTTTCCTTAAATGGTTATAAATGGCTATAGTAAAATCTTGTTAACACTCTAGAGGGCACATTTATTGTCTGATCTTCATAAAACTTGGTCAAAAGATTTATCCCAATAATATCTTGGACGAGTTCGAAAATGATGCCGGTTGGTTGAACAACATGGCCGCCAGGGGGCGGGGCATTTTTCCTTATATGGCTATAGTAAATCCTTGTTAACACTGTAGAGGTCACATTTATTTTCCGATCTTCATGCAACTTGCTCAAAAGATTTGTCCCAATTATATCTTGGATGAGTTCAAAAATGGTAACCTTTGCTTGAAAAACATGGCTGCCAAGGGGCGGGCATTTTTCCTTATATGGCTATATATGGCTATATTAAAATCTTGTTAACACTCTAGAGGTCACATTTATTGTCGGATCATCATCAAACTTGGTCAGAAGATTTGTCCCAATGATATCTTGGATGAGTTCGAAAATGGTTTTGGTTGCTTTAAAAACATGGCCACCAGGGGTCGGGGCATTTTTCTTATATGGCTATATATGTGGCTATAGTAAAACCTTGTTAATACTCTAGAAGCCACATTTATTGTCCAGTCTTCATGAAATTTGGTCAGAAGATTGGTCTCAATGATATCTTGGATTAGTGTGAAAATAATTATGTTTGCTTGAAAAACCTGGCTTCCAAGGGGCGGGGCAATTTTCCTTATATGGCTATAGTAAAATCTTGTTAATACTCTACAGGCCACATTTACTGTCCAATCTTCATGAATCTTTGTCAGAAGATTCATCCTGATAATATAAATGATGCCGGTTGTTTGAAAAACATGGCTGCCATGGGGCGGGGCATTTTTCCTGATATGGCTATAGTAAAACCTTGTTAACCCTCTAGAGGCCACATTTATTTTCCGATCTTCATGAAACTTGGTCAGAAGATTTGTCCCAATAATATCTTGTTATCTCAGGTGAGCGACTTTAGGCCTTTCAGGCCCTCTTGTTTTTTAATAGCTTATTTATTTATAATTCTAAATTATATTTAATTTAATTTCATAGTAAATATTTTAGTTTTTCAATTTTTAAAATCTCCCTTTATGTAATTTTTCAATATAATTATTAATATTTTAATTTGAACACTGAAGTTTTCACTGTAAAATGAAAAGATGAGTTTAAGGAAAAATGCAGTGATCAAGAACAGTAACTGTTTATAGTCTTCTTTTTTAATCACCTCCCTTTCTTTCATTTCCATATATTTTATCCTCTACAGCATAACTCCAACACTATATAACTAATCAATCCTTGAAATATAAATAGATGACACAGGTGCCATGTTTAACAAATATTATTCTACTGTCTATAACAAATGTTGTCATACAAGCAAACACTACTGTGACAAGCTCTTGTTAGTTTTGTCAGTCAATGTCTATCTTTGAGCGCCATGTGTAGTCAATTTGAAGCTGGTTACCTCTCTAAAGGCCACACATTTATGCCTCCAGTTCACTTGTATGTCTGTATGTCCTGAAGTTTGTGTTTTAAATTCTCTTGAACTACTGGATGAATCTGGTTCAATCTTTCACAATTGAATGACATCAGTACCTCAGCAATGCCAATTGTCTGTTGTTTACAGTCTGAAGCTTGTGTTTTTGACTCTTCTTTAACTTTTCTGTGGATCTCCCTCAATATTGCACAGTTTGATAACCTTTCAATTGGATGTCAATTACATAAAGTCTAAACTAGAATAATAAATTCAATGGGGATTTAAATAAATCTTAAACACTTTTAGTTTTCAACATTGAACAGAATTTGACACATGATTATCATGTCAAGGTGACATGTCATGAGCAACAAAAGAGTTTCTGGCTTTAAGGTCAAAGATCCCAATATTCACTTACACTATCATTTCTATGTTCATATTCCTTATATGGCTGTATTCAAAGTACATGTTCATGTCTGGTAACTAATATTATCAAGCATTTTAGGATTTGAAACAAGTTGGAGGTTATAATCCTTATGAAACAATTATGTGGTGCCCTTAAAGTCACAGTGGACACTTAAAGTTTGTTTTAAATCCTTATCAACTTAAGTCCTTTAGATGTTATGTGAATTTCAGTTCTATTTCTGACATTCTGTATATTTACATTTGAAAAATGTAGCAACTGTATTCAAAAGAATTGATAATAATTATATGCTGTATTAACTGTTCACATTATTTGTGTCTTCTTTCTGTGCTCAGTGACATAAAGTGATGGTATGTGTGTCCTTCTGACACATGTCAATGCTTTAACGTTAGCTTTGCACAGATGACTACAGACCTGTGGATCAACCTACATACAAACTTAGGGGTCAATAATAATAATATACTCTTTATTTTGTAGAGCAGCTGGACAAGACTTCAATACATAAGATATTTTGGGATTACGATATTCCATACGTAAGTTGTGGCCGCAAAGTATTATTCTGCCATCATGGAAAGGACTACCATAGAAAAAAAAAAGAAAGAAGAAGGAAGGTACTTCATATTATTCATATCATGTCCAATTTATGTTAAGGATTTTCTGATATGATGGTGAAATTTTATGAACATTTGGCATGGCGGAGAAATAGAATGTTCTCTTATTTTGGGTAAAAGGACTTCTTCACTGTTCCAAGATGCTTACACAGAACAGCGTATAACTTTGTATGTTTTTGATTACCGAAAATTTGTCCATTTGTGTGGCATTACATCATAAATATGTCATTTAATGGCATGTTAATGCATCCCCTCCCTCTAGTAAACAAAGATCATAAACAATATAAAATACCATAGTACATGTAGGTATCGTTGGGTGTCCAGAATTGGATTAAGGAAATCTTGTCATATTTATACATATGACCAGTGAACATTAATCCAATAATTGCTCAACTAAGTTGTCAGTCAAAATGCACATTTGAGCTGTGTTCTGGGCAACATGGCTGAATGCATGTGCGTAAAGTGTCATCCCAGATCAGCCTGTGAAGATTGCACAGATAGTCCCAGATCAGCCTGTGAAGATTGCACAGATAGTCCCAGATCAGCCTGTGAAGATTGCACAGATTAAAGTGTCATCCCAGATCAGCCTGTGAAGATTGCACAGATTGCTAATCAATAACAACACTTTCTACATTGACACAATTTTTGGTTGGGAGAGAAAGACAATTTACACAAAAGCAGAAAGTGTCTTCCCAGATTAGCCTGTGCTGACTGCACAGGCTAATGTTGGATGACACTTTGCAATCATGCATTAAGTCCAGTTTTCCCAAGACAAGGCTCATAGTGTGGTGTGCATTTCAGGGGGATGAAGCAGACCATTCTAGCTATATCAAACCACAGCTCACCCCAGTGACTCCTGTCACTCCACAGAGGGTTGTGCAAAGTAAAAAGCTGGACTGTCCTGCCAAGGTGGAGGTTAAGGAGGTCTTCGTATTCTTTGATTTGAAGGCATGTACTTTTTTTTTTAAATCTAACTGCGTTTGGGAAAAACTTGGCTTAATGCATGTGTGTAAAGGGTCTTCACAGATTAGCATGTGCAGTCTGCACAGGCTTTTCAGGAACAACACTTTCTGCCTAGGCTTGATTTTATTTTAAAGAGACTTCCTTTAATTGAAAAATTCTGTATAAGTGGAAAGTGTCCTTCCTTGATTAGCCTGTGCAAACTGCACAGGCTAATCTGGAACATCACTTAATGAACATGCATAAAGCCCAGTAAAATCAGAGTGAGGCTCAATCAAGTAACTGATTCTCATTGACTGTAACTCATTGTGTGTAACATGGAAATACTTTTGGTTTACAGTATTATAAAGTTAATTGCTATTTAAATACTTTGTATTGTTTATTTTTTAACAAACATATTCCAACTACTGTTATATCCATTCATTTTTGAATTTTTTAAACTGGTACATGTATAGTGGATATTTATGTAAACAAATCTGATCTAATCTAAATTTAGCTGTGTAGGATTCCTTGTCATGATACTTTGAACCCACCAAGCAATTTGACCCCATTTTATTTAACATGGAGGTTTCACAATTGCAAAACAGATAATTTGTGCTGCTTGCTTTATAAATAATATGCAATACTTAAAATATGAATTTGAAAATGGGGCACTTTTTCTTCTCATGAAGAAATGCTATTGGAATGTATTCTTGTAAAAATTATATACATGTATATTCTTGAATTATTGGTCATAAAAGAAATACCAATTATTTGTGTAGACTGATGAAGACCCTAGCAAGCACAAGAAAAATAAGAATTCACTTATTTTGCGAGAGAGAATTGCATCTGGAATCCATGGCGGGACAAAGAGATTTATTCTTACCTTGCCACGGTTGGAAGACCATAAAAACCATCCAATTGGAGAGGTGAGAGCAAGTGTTTTATGTCTCAGGAGGAGGGCTTATAGTTTTCACACCTTCAATGGTATATTGTATTTGAGTGTGTGCTGCGATTTTTCTTGCCTAATTGGGAAAAGTTCCAGTACCATTTCAAAATTAGCATGAAAACCCCCTCAAATTGGAAACATTTGCGTTGTGAAATCTTCAGATAGTGAATTACTTGGTTGTAATTGCATAAACCAATTCGAATATTTATGCGCATTCATTTTGGCTTGAAATGTTCAGTTTCAGTGCTCAATTTATTTGTTTACTTGCAGATAATGCATTTTTGGAGGAAAATTGACATGTTTTTTTCCTTATGGGAATTGTTGAGATCACAATTTGGAATTTTGGAATTTTGTAGCTTTCCCTTGATTTGGAAAGTACATTTTACAGGTACTTTATAAAAAAGGAAAAAAATCTCTGGTGTGTCCATCTGTCTGTATTACTTCCCTTGGAGGGTTTTAATAGATCTTTGGATTTTTTTCTCCGTATGATCATATTATGTGTCTTGAAGAACTTCAACGCTCCTCTGTTTAACTTAAACATGCGATAAAGATTTAAATTATTTCGTCAGATAAGCATCTCCATGACAACACACTGTGTTTTGTGCAACACCCGTGCTCCTTGATTCAAGGTCATGGTAAAAATTTAAGTACATTTCAATTTCAGCTCTGTGTTTTTAGACCATCTGATAACACAAGGTGCTCAAGATTAGCTATTGTGATCACTCTATGTCTGGCGTTGTGTGGTGTCCTGTGTGTCGTCTGCGTTGTCAACTTTTAGCTCGTTACCTCTCTAGAGGCCACAATTTGTCTTTCAATCTTGATGAAGCTTGGTCAGAATGTTTATCTGGACAATATATAGGCGGTTTTTGAATCTTGCTTACATTTTTATAAAACCAAGGTCACCAGGCCAAATCTTAGTAAAACCTTTTTACCATTACATGTAAAGGGGCTACATTAATGATGACACCATTTCAGAATCGGACAATATCTTGACCAATGTGAATCTGTGTCATATGCGTCCAAACAGTAGGTCACCAGGTCAAATTTTACTGAATTCTTGTAACCACTCTTGAAACCACACTTATAAATTAATCTTAATGTATAATCTATACTAATTACTGAAGGTGTAGATAGCATATTGAAACATAAAAGAACTTTAAAATGCTGTTTGGTGTTACAAAATCACCAAAATGATTATCCAACTTTGATGTGACATATTATAACTTTGTGTAGTTAATAACTGCAATAATTCCTGAGAAATTCCATTGAAACATAAAATCACCATGATGTGTAGATTTGCAAGATATCATTTTCACTGGTGTAATCTACTAAAGAAGAGCAAATTTTTTTCTCAATTGGGAATAATGGGTCTTTTTAATTTCTTGTTACTTAATTGCACAAATCCATCTGAATATTCTTTTACTTGCATTTGGTTGAAATGTTCAGTTTCAGTGGTATTTGATTTGTTGACTGGTAGATAATTTTGCGTTTGGAACTAAATTTACACACATTTCTCTACTTATGGGCATTTTTCTTACCGTTGCTCGGAATTTTGTAACTTTTCACGATTGGGATCGTCCCTTTTACAGGTACTTTATAAAGAAGGAAACAATCACTGATGTGCCCTTGATATTAGCGATGGGTATGGTTGTTTTTCCTGTTGTAAAGCATTGTATGGTGGGGTGTGCATGGTGGGATAGTGAGCCCTGTAGACACTGGGCACTTAATGCATGTGCTAAATGTTGTCCCTGATTAACCTGTGCAGTTTGCACATGCTTATCTTGGACAACACTTTCTGCTTATATGGAAGTTTTTGTTAAAATGAAGTCTCTTCTATACAAAAATCCTCTTTATGAGGAAATGGTCGTCCCTGATTAGCCTGTGTGGATTGCACTTGCTATTCTGGGATGACACTTTACCCTCATGCATTAAAACCAGTTTGCTAGAACGCAGCTTGTATGTCATTCAATATTGTAACAGGAGGCTGGATTAACTGAGCCTATTGACAAGGAGCTGATAGATGTTATAGTCCAGTTTATAGACGAGGGCGTGTACGATTCCCCGAGTATGAAGCAGCATCTAGAGCAGTACGTTCTGCGCTGCCATCCTGCCATCCTCCGGACCAACAGGCGCTTCTACCCTGCCATAAGGACCATACAGAACCATATGAACAAAGCCCTACGTTTGAAATTCCCCAATGGCGAGCATAAAGCCAAGGTGCTTAAAGATGACACATTTTGATATTTCTAATGAGCTTCGCTTTGAGAAATCTGGATTTAATGCATGTGCTAAAACATGCAAATACACATTAATATACAAGAAATTGTACTGAGCTCACCTAAGCACATACTCATGGTGAGCTTATGTGATCAACTTTTGTCTATTGTGAGTTGTCTGTGGTGCATCCTCTGTCATCAACATTTATCTTGTTAACACTGTGAGGCTGCATTTATTGTCAAATCTTCATGGAACTTGGTCAGTATATTTGTGACTTAGGGCACGTGGCCCTCTTGTTTAGAGTTTTATGTTTTTGCATAATTCAAGTTGCAAAATGCTATAAAGTATAATACAAATGTTAAAAGCTGGCATCTGCCAGTATCGTCATTGAGCAAACACTTTGTTTAACGTAACCTATTGAACTATTAATTTTGGTTTTGAAGAATAATACTTCAAAAAGGTATCAATAAATAAAATGCAACGCTAGTATGGTGTTATGAGAACTTAATCAGTCTCGTTGATTTTGCAAGTTGCATTGCACAAATTAACACAAGCAACTTGACTGATAGCTATTCTTAGAACATACTACTAGCATAATATTCTGTTGAAATGTCAATAATTGTGACAGGGTTGTCATTATTTCTCTATATGACACAAAAATGTACTTATCAACTTCTTTTTTACAGGTTAAAGGCAGCAGGCAAAGGGAAGAGGGTAGCAAACGCAAAAATAGAACGGTAAATATGTTCATACTTTGGTAAATAAAAGTACTTTTCCCAATTTATTTACTAAGTCAATTTGTATTGAGCAATGGATAATTTTATTTTCTGGAGCATTGTTGTTTCCACACTCCATAACTGTTGAAAGCCTCATGGTTTGATCATTATTGTAATATATGCATGTTATGTTATCAGGGTGTAACAAAGAAAAATGATCTCTCTACAAAAAACCAAACTAAAGTCAGACCACCAACACAATGGAATCCTAAGGTAAACGGCTACTTAGTATTTTTAAATGCTCTTAGTAAGCTTCATATAGCACTGTTTCAATCATGGAAAAATTACAAATTTCTCGTTTGATTTTTGCAAGGATGTATTGCTTTTTCATTTGAATATGTCATTTTGTGATGGAAATGAAAAGATTCACTTCTCTTTTAGTTTGACCATGCACACTTTGTCAGTTCATTCTTCTCAGTAGATTTTCAGGGAATAATTGCTTTTGATAATTAATTTCCATGTTTGATGCCAGGCACTTATAGTCCGAACTTTATTACATTTCATATGCGGCATCTCAATTGGGTGGACAAAATATTTTTTCAGGTTGTTCTGCTTCTAAAGTCCTTTAGTGAGTTATTGCCCTTTGTTCAATAATTGACATTGTCTAATGAATTATGTTTCTGTGAACGATCACAGGAACATGTGAACCCAAAATGTTGTAAATGCCCATATTGTCATGTTAATCTGCCATGTGATAGTGACTTTTAAGGGAGTTATTGCCACTTGCTTTGTAATTTGTTATAACACATACCTGATTGACAGAGAGCATAATATGGGAGAATCCATCAGTTTCACTGATAGTCATGGATCTCTTGTTAGAACTCTGAATAATTTGGGATCTCATATTTATATCAACATGTATACATTGTATAACATTTGAGATGAAGTGATAATCTGTGTTAGTGATTAAGGGAAAAACAAGTCATCTCCTGGTCTTATTTTTTGTAAGACTTCAGAACTCAAAAGTTTTTTTCTCCTTCCAAAACCATGAAAACCAAGGTCAGGCACCACTTCAGCTAAGTATCTCAAAAGTTACTTAAAAATATTCTCCACAAATTTGAATGATTATGTATTTAAAGCCTTGAGTTTAGATTATTCATAAGCAAGGGTACTTAGAAAGGGCACTAATTACAACAAGTGTTTTAGATTTGTAATGTTTAGCATATTTAAGAAGTTTGTTTATTGCATGTGTCATAAACAAATGTTGTGATTTGAATTATTTTGTGAGTTAAATCTTGTGATAAACAAGTGTAAATATGTTTCCTTTATATTAAGGTCAACACTGATGGTACCATGTTTCAACATCATTACATAGGTAGGTTTCTTGCTGTAAAATCTGTATATGAGCCATGCTCCTGAAAATGGGGTCTAATGCATGTGTAAAGTGTCATCCCAGATTAGCCTGTGCAGTCCATACAGGCTAATCAGGGAGGACTCTTTCCAACTAGACTTCTGTTTTTACGGAAAAAAAAGAAGAAAGTAAAGGGAAAGTGTCGTCCCTGATTAGCCCATGGCAACTGCACATTCTTGTCTGGGACAACAGCTCCCTAAACCAACACTTTAAGCACATGCATTAGACCCTGTTGCATTAGACCCTGTATCCCAGACAAGGCACACGTGTACAATGACATACATCCAGATTTAAGAATACATCATATAAATTCTACATAAATAGTTAAAAGCCTCACCTGCTTTCCAGTAATTGATACTGTAATTTTTATATTGCTAATATTACAGATCCATGTATATGGACATGTTTGCAATATTTGTCTTTGTTTCTGCAAGATTTAGTTAAGATATGAGATGATTCCCTTTTTGTGCTATGATATTTATCATTTCAATAATCTCTTCTTCAATACGATATGAGGTATTCCCCTTGTTAGCTCACCTGAGCACAACGTGCTCATGGTGAGCTTTTGTGATCGCCTTTTGTCTGTTGTGCATCGTCTGTCTGTCATCAACAATTGCCTTGTGAACACTCTAGAGGCCACAATTATAGTCCGATCTTCATGAAACTTGGTCAGAACATTTGTCCCAATGATGCCTCAACTGAGCTCGAAACTGGGTCATGCTGGGTCAAAAACTAGGTCACTAGGTAAAAAAAAAGAAAAACCTTGTGAACACTGTAGAAGTCACATTTGATCTTCATGTAACTTTGTCAAAATGTTTGTCTTAATGATATGTTGGTTGAGTTAAAAAATGGTTTCAGTCCATTGAAAAACATGGCTGCCAGGGTGCGGTGCAGTATTCCTTATATGGCTATAGAGAAACCTTGTGAACACTCTAGAAGTCACAATTTTTGCCCAATCATCATGAAATTTTGTCTTAACATCGATTTTATAGATATCTCCGACGAGTTAAAAAATAGTCATGATTGGTGAAAAAACATGGCCGCCAAGGGGCGGGGCAGTTTTCTCTATATGTATTTAGTGAAAACATGTGAACAGTCTAGAAGACACATTTTTTGCCCAATCTTCATTAAATTTGGTCAGAATATTTGTTTCCCAGATACAACGGTTGAGTTCAAAAATGGTTTGGATCGGTAAAAAAACATGGCCGCCAGGAGGGTCTTTTTCCTTTTATTTATATAGTAAAGAAGCTTGTGAACACTCTAGAAGTCACATTTTTTGCCTAATCAGCATGAAATTTGGTCAAAACATTGGTTTTGTGAATATCTCGGACGAGTTCGAAAATGGTCGTGATCATTTGAAAAACATGGCCGCCAGGGGGTGGGGCAGTTGTCTCTAATGCATATAGTGAAAACATGAGAACAGTCTAGAAGACACATTTTTTGCCCAATCTTCATGAAATTTGGTCAGAATATTTGTTTCATGGATATGACGGTTGAGTTCGAAAATGATTTGGATCGGTAAAAAAAAACATGGCTTCCAGGGGGTGGGTCTATTTCCTTATATTTATATAGTTAAAAACACTCTAGAAGTCACATTTTTAGCTAGATCCTTCGGGTCTCAAGTGAGCGACATAGGGCCCATGGCCATCTTGTAAATATGTGATATGGTATTTATCATTTGAATTTCTTGTTCAACCCCAGATGATACTGCAGACCATGAGGATGAGGTTGTACATTGCCCACCAGACTATGTTGATGAACAAGGTATGGCGCTATTGGGTAGTGTACAAAAGTGACAGGTTAAATTCCTGGTCTCTGATTTTGGAAGTTGTTCACTTTGACTAACATATTTTAGCATCACTTTCGGAAAATGGAGCAGATTGGCCTATGCAGTTCATACAGGCCTATATGGGAAAACATTTTCTGCCTTGTCTGGATTTGCTTATAGAAGAGACTCCCTTCAAATGAAAATTTCCATTTTAGCAGAATGTTTTTCCCTGATAAGCTTGTTCAGACGCATATGCATTAAGCCCTGTTTTCCTAGAGCATGGTCCATATATTTAATTTGACTACAGAATGATGGGGATTCATTCAGTCTATTGTCCCAGTGGAATTATATTTGAGGAAATTCAGTGTATACGATCAATTACAAATCGTGAGAAACAATTACAACTAGGTGATGTTCGAGACTTCAGTTTTCATTTTTTCTAAACATACAGTGTGTACATTTTTAGCTCGACTATTATATATGAAATATATATAGGGGAGCTATACTACTCACCCCGGCGTTGGCGTGAGCGTGCAAATGTTAAAGTTTTCGTACCAACCCAAATATTTCCTATGTCCCTTGACATATTGCTTTAATATTTTGTATACTTCTTTACCAACATGACCCCAACCTATAAACAAAAGCAGACAACTGTATCAAGCATTTTGTAAGAATTATGGCCCTTTTTTCACTTAGAATATGCATATTATTAATGTTAAAGTTTGCATCCTACCCCAAATATTTCCTATGTCCCTTGACATATTGCTTTAGTATTTTGCATTCTTCTTTACCAACATGACCCCAACCTATAAACAAGAGCAGACAACTGTATCAAGCATTTTGTAAGAATTATGGCCCTTTTTTCACTTAGAATATGCATGTTATTGATAAATCTATGTTTAAGTTTGCGTACCACCTCAAATATTGTCAATGTCCCTTGACATATTGCTTTTATATTTTGCAAACTTCTTTACCAACATGACCCCAATCTATAAACAAGAGCAGACAACTGTATCAAGCATTTTGTAAGAATTATGGCCCTTTTTCCATTTAGAATATGCATATTATTAATAAATCTATGTTAAAGTTTGCGTACCACCTCAAATATTGTCAATGTCCCTTGACATATTGCTTTCATAATTTGCAAACTTGTTTACCAACATGACCCCAATCTATAAACAAGAGCAGACAACTGTATCAAGCATTTTGTAAGAATTATGGCCCTTTTTTGTCTTAGTAACTGAATATTTTGTTAAATTTTGTGTTAAGATCCACTTGACTTCTAAAGAATGAAAGCTATTGCTTTCAATCTTCAAATATTTTCTTACTATCATGAGGGTACTGTACCTGCCAAGTTCAATTTGACCTTGACCTTTGAATGACCTTGACTCTCAAGGTCAAGAGTAAATTTTAGTTAAATTTCCATAACTTCTTTATTTATGATCAGATTTTATTAATACTTTGACAAAACAACACTTACCTGAATACCACCATGGATTCCACCCAAACAATACCCCACGCCCCAACCCAGAAACCCAGAATCCCTGGCACCCCTCCCCCCCAAAAAAAAAATTGTTTTGCCTTTTTTATTTTTGAAAGATCATCTAATTAATGACCACACCCCACATTATTCCCCCTCTCAACCCCCCTCCCCCCTTCCCCCCAATTTTTTTTTTCCTTTTTTTGTTTTGAAAGATCGTCTAATAAATGACAACCCCCTTTCAACCCCCCGCCCCCCCCAACCCAACCCAACCCAAAAAGAATATTTTTTCTTTGAAACATGGTTAAAAAAAAATTAAAAATATTTATTTACTTTATTTTTGAAGGACCGTCCAAACTTCCCACCCAAGCTATTGCTATTAAACATGAAATAAAATCTTATTAGTTTGTTTTATGTCTTTACAAATGTTCAATAGATTGCGGAAAATATACTTGAATTATTACCTTGACTTTATTGAATAATTTGAACAATTACCCCATGATGGCTTACGTTATACTGTCAAGCACTCGAATAGTCGAGCGTGCTGGCCTCTGACAGCTCTTGTTTATTGCACATGGTAGGGTTGCATAGTGCTATCGAATTGTCTGTCTGTCTGTCTGTCTGTTTGTCTGTCTGTCTGTTTGTCTTTCTGTCTGTCTGTCTGTCTGTCTGTCTGTCTGGCATTCTGTTAGTCATTCTGTTTCCGCAGTTTTTCCTTAACGCTTGCAGATATTTACCTGATATTTGGTATGTGAATCTTCCTGCATGAGTTACAGATCAAGTTCCAGTTTCGTTCTGGTCCCTTGTTTTTGTGGATGTAATTTTCTTAACAATAACAGTTTTTGGACTTTTTTGCTAAATACTTGCAGATATTTATCTGATTTTTGGTGTTTTGGTCTGTTTACATGACTGACAGATCAAGTAAGAGTTTTGTTCTAGTCTATTGAATTTTGACTAAGTAACAGGCGTTGGACTAACCATTTTCTTTTACATAATACTTTTCCAGATGTTTTTTTTTGTTTGAGAAGATTTCATATACTGTCCTTATTTTTGGTTTTTGAGTCTACCTACACGACCTAAGATCAAGTTCGTTTTGTTTCGGTCCATTGATTTTTGATGAAATTACAGGTGTTGGACCATAAAATTTTATCAAATAATACTTTTCTGTACTTTTGTGGTGAAACACTTTCAGATATTTATGTGATTTTTGGTGTGTGAGTCTACCTGCAGGACTTTCAGATCGAGGTTGAGTTTTATTATGTATGTGGAGTTTTGAGACAAAGAGGGAGCATCTGTGCCATATGGACACAGCTTTTTACGCTGATAAATAATTATTATAAAAAAAGTAAGACAACACTGTAGTTTTCATGTAGATAATAAAATTCAAAATTGGGATTAGCTTGCTTAATACAGATTGAGACTTGAAAATCCTACATATAAAACAGTAATTTTCCCTTAAAATAGATTTATAATTATAGACTTATAGTAGCAGTCTCAATTATATTGTTATAATTTTTACAATAAGTATGTTCAAATAAAATGATTGTTATGTACAAAAATAAATATTTGGAGTATTGACTCTAAATTTGAATAGATGCAACTGTAACCAATATGTTTGTTTACATATAAAATCAACAGCTATTTGAACATTTTTGTCAAAGGATTGTAAGATAAATCAACACTGCAAATAATTAATGCCTCTATGATACTGTTTTTTTTAAACTGTACGGGCAAACATTTTTTGTATTCCTTTTTAAATATATTATTATGAAACCCATTAAAAATAAGGTTTTTTTTAACTGCAAACGTATGAGTTGACTTTTGAAGATGCAGATGCAATGATGTTATTCCTCTTGTATGTAATTCCACTTTTGTTAACAGATTTTAAAAACAGATAATCAAGTAAATGTTTTCTTAAAACTGAATAATTTGCATTACTTTTAACAACCCTGTGGTAAAATTATGTATAACAAACTGGTAACCTTTAATTAAATTACATGTTTATTATCACCCACCATAGGCGGAGGGATATTGTTTTGGCATTGTCCGTCCGTCCGTCCTTCCTTCAGTCCGTCCTTCCGTCCGTCCGTCCGGCACTTTTGTGTCCTGAGCCATATCTTGGAAGTGCTTTGGCAGATTTCATTGAAACTTGGTATGAGTATATATATATAGGGATAAGAGGATGATGTACGCCAAATGGCATTGTACACCATCGAAGAATAACGGAGTTATGGCCCTTTTTATTTTGAACAAATGCTTTTTATATGTATCCAGAGCCATATCTTGTGTCCAGAAGTATACTGGCGGGGGATATCAATTCAACGAATTAGCTTGTTTGATTATACATTCATCATATTATTTGATTGTGTCAATCCCAGAACGTATGAAGATGACCAAAAATAGTAAAGTAAATTAATTAAAGCTTATATGGTTTAAGGGATATACTACCTTTATTTTGGTTTAACTTTGTTGGACTGTTTAATTTAATAATATAAATTGCCAGTTAAAAACTTGGTGTTAAAACTAGTTCAAATCTTAGAACAACTTTTTACCACTCTAGAATCTACATTAATAACTCAATGCTAAAAAACATGGTCAAAATGTTTTTAATTTGTCTTTAAAAACTCATTTATTAGAAAATTTGTAACTTTTTATGTGAATTGTTTGTTTTTTTTTGGATTAAGGAATCACTTTTAGTCATCAATTTTTATCAACATTGATCCTATCTTCCATAAATGTTGTGCATTCTCCATTTATATATAAATATCTAAAATGTTAATGTTGATGGAGTCAAGGCTTGGTTTGAATCTGGCTCAAGTGGGGTAAAAAATGTGTCAACATGTGGTGTTGATGACAATTGGTGTAATCTACGCTCATGTGAATGCTCTAGGGTTAAGAGGATTAATCTATTTATGAGCTTTGTTCTGGGAAATCCAACCTTAATGCTTCTTTATTAAGTGTTGTCCTAGATTAGCCTGTTCAGTTTGACACTTTCAGCCCAAACTGGACTTTTATGAAGAAAAAACTTCCTTTATATGAAAAATACCATAAAAGCAAATAGTTTTGTCCCAGATTAGCCTGTGCAGACTGCACAGTCTAATCTTTGGTGACACTTAACGCACATGCATTAAGCCCAGTTTTCCCAGAGGCTCTTATTATTTATCTGTCTTTTTCAGAAGTCCAGTCAGCAACTCAAGTAATACAAAACATCGCATGTGTGCTGTCATCTATGAAAGAGGATCAACACTTGTCAACACAACGCAAGAGGAAGTCAGATATGATGAGTAGTAAGATATCAATCCTTGAATTAAGTATTTGAAGAGTGTCATTGACAGTTCATTATTTGAAGCAATGAAGCTGATGACAGCATAATATTACTTCCTTGTAACAATTTGCTGAAAGATATGAACATACAATATTGGAGACAGATTAAATTATTTCATGAATACAATGATGCAACTTTACACATGGCATCCTTGATTGATGAAAAGAAATTAGACGTTTGTTCTGTGTCATGGTGGATGAGTACAAGAATTTGTTCACATTAACACTTGTCTTTTCTTAGAACATTTTTAGCTCACCTAAGCACAACGTGCTCATGGTGAGCTTTTGTGATCGCCTTTTGTCCGTCGTGCGTCATCAACATTTTGCCTTGTGAACACTCTAGAGGCCACATTTATTATCCGATCTTCATGAAACTTGGTCAGAACATTTGTCCAATTGATACCTCGACTGAGTTCGAAACTGGGTCATGCTGGGTCAAAAACTAGGTCACTAGGTCAAAAAATAGAAAAAACTTGTGAACACTGTAGAAGTCACATTTGATGCCCAATCTTCATGTAACTTTGTCAAAATGTTTGTCTCAATGATATGTTGGTTGAGTTAAAAATGGTTCTGGTCCGTTGAAAAACATGGCCGCCCGGGGGCGAGGCAGTATTCCTTATATGGCTATAGAGAAACCTTGTGAATACTCTAGAAGTCACATTTTGTGCCCAATCATCATAAAACTTGTTCAAAACATTGGTTTCATTGATATCTCGGACGAGTACGAAAATGGATCAGATCGTTGAAAAAACATGGCCGCCAAGGGGCGGGGCAGTTTTCTCAATATGTATATAGTGAAAACATGTGAACACTCTAGAAATCACATTTTTGGTCCAATCTTCATGAAATTTGGTCAGAACATGTGTTTTCTGGATATGACGGTTGAGTTCGAAAATGGTTGGGATCGGTAAAAAAACATGGCTGCCAGGGGGGGGTCATTTTCCTTATATTTATATAGTAAAAAAAGCTTGTGAACACTCTAGAAGTCACATTTTTTGCCTAATCATCATATTTTTTTTCTAAACATTGGTTTAATAGATATCTCGGACAAGTTCGAAAATGGTCATGGTGGGTAGAAAAACATGGCCGCTAGGGGGTGGGGCAGTTTTCTCTATATGTATTTAGTGAAAAAATATGAACAGTCTAGAAGACACATTTTTAGCCCAATCTTTATGAAATTTGGTCAGAACATTTGTTTCCTGGATACGACGGTCGAGTTTGAAAATGGTTTGAATTGGTAAAAAAAATATGGCCGCCAGCTTGTGAACACGTTAGAAATCACATTTTTTGTCTAATCATCATGAAACTTGGTCAAAATATTGGTTTTATGGATATCTTGATTGAGTTTGAAAATAGTTGTGATCAGTGAAAAAATATGGCCGCCAGGGAGTGGGGCGGTTTTCTCTATATGTATATAGTGAAAACATGTTAACAGTCTAGAAGACACATTTTTGCCCAATCTTCATGACATTTGGTCAGAACATTTATTTGCCCTGAAACGACAGTTGAGTTCAAAAATGGTTTTGATCCATCTAGTAACATGACCCCTAGGGTGGGGGGGGGTCATTTTCCTTATATTTATATACTGAAAAGGCTTGTGAACACTCTAAAAGTCACTTTTTTGGCCAATCATCATAAAACTTGGTCAAAACGTTTGTGTTATTGATATGTCAGATGAGTTTGAAAATGTTTGTGATCAGTGGAAAAACATGGCTGCCAGGGGATGGGGCAGTTTTCTCTATGTAAGTAGGTAAGAAGCATTTTCCTTATATACATGTATATTTTTTTTTTAAATCTGAGTATTAAAAACATGGCCGCCAGGGAGGGCGGTGTAGTTTTCCATATAGGCCTATTGTGAATACTTTAAAACACCTTATTAGCTCGGCGTTTTCGGAGAAAACCCGAGGTATTGTCATAGCAAGCTCATCGTCTGCATCCGTAGCCGAGCATGGCACCCGTAATGCGGTGCTCTTGATTTTTAAGTCTTGTCATACCAATAAGTTGAAATATTTGCTTGAGAGTTTCAATCATTGTTTCTTTCTATTTTAGTCTCTCGGGTGAGCGTCCCAGGGCCCTTTGAGGCCTCTTGTTTAAACTTGTAGCAGTTGCAATAAGATCATATCATGCTTTGTCTGATAAAATAAGTGCTGGTAGAAATTTTAAACCATATTGAAAAAAATATTAAAAACCAAATTGTAATTATATTGCACATTAACCCGACATTTTACTTTTTGGATGGGCAACACAATTACTTTCTGATATAAACAAAGTGAAACTGCAACTGAACCAGCAAGAGAAAAACCTTCTTTAAGATTAGACTTGTATGATTACACAATAAAAAGAAGGATTAAATGTGTTTAAGAAAGTTATTGTTATACCCCCCATTCAAAGTAAAGGGGATATATGGGGATATACTGGAATCACCATGGACATATGTCAGTCATTCTGTCTCTCCGTCCGTCTGTCCGTGCGTCCGTCTGTCTGTCTGTCTGCCTGTCTGTCTGTCTGTCTGCCGACACTAACATGACAACAGGTGTTTTCCTGCACTTATTAACTAACAACATTCAAATTTGCAGGCCTGTTCCTGTTGGTATTATATAACAATTGCCACAGTCCAAGAACAAATAAAAATTGTGTGACAAAGATGTGATAATTACAGCATTTGGGAGAATAACATATATTGAATGAAACAACTTGTGGTGGGATTAGTTTGAAATGTAGTATTTGGCATTTGTCCCCTTGGCAGTTGGCTTTACAAGTAATCTTAGCTGTGACTTCTTGTGAATGAGAACAATGAGCCTCTCTCTGGGACCATGCATGTACCTAAAGTGGTGGCCCTAATAAGCCTGTGTCTGTTTTTTTGTTAGTCTTTTGCTCATAAAAGAGATTGTATTTAATATTTAAATACCATGCAGAAAAGGTTATCCCTAAGCCTGTTGGGACTACAACTTAACACAAGTACATTAAGCTCTGTTTTTCCAGAGCCTGTCTCATATATTTGCTGCGTTTACCAAGGGAAAGTGTAAGTTTGCTATCTGGTCCTTACAATATGACAGAAATACTCTTAATAGTATTATCAGTGTAACATAATAATACCAAAAAACCAACATACCCATGTCTTATAATAAAATACAATCAAATAAATGAACACTGTCTTCCCTGCAGGTCCTGATGACTTGTACAAGAGAGAGCTCATCAACATTGAAAGAGAGATGCTGGAAGAAACAAGGACAAGAAACAGACTGCTCCAAGAAATGAACACTAAAATGGATACACTTATAGCACTTAAAAGAGTCAAACTGTTCAGCGAGAACCAATTAATACTGGAACATTAAAGGATGTTTTTACTTCGTTCCTTTCATCTCGTAATGTTTGATGACATTTTCATACCTCACTTAGAAGTGGATTTATTATTTCCACAAAGTGATGATACCTCAAAATTAATTAAACATTAAACAGTAAAACTTTTTGTATAAGGACTTGCATATATTGTATGGATATTTCAATTATTTTGTGAAAATGAAAAAAATATAATAAATAGGATTTTGGGTTGTTGGTACTAATTGATAGTGAAGATCTTTAATTGACTTAGTGGTTGGCTGTCTTGTATAGTGGTTTGTATTGTTTCGATAACTTTACCAAAAGTTAAATTTACTCCAAGATGTTTTAGGTCAAATTGCCACTACTTGTCTCGAATTGAGCTTGGCACGGATATAAATTACCGGACACACATATTAATAGCCACCAGAATGCATGAGTCAAAAGTCATAGAACTGGTCATTTTTTAATGTTGTACACTGAAGTAACATGTAAAACAGCTTTTTGCTTGTACAGCCTATAAACTTGTCATGAAAAGAAGTTTTTGCAATTGTTGGGTGCATATGTTTTCCAAACTGCATTTACTAAGCATGACTTTTTTTGAAGATCATGATGTATGGGTCAGTCATACAAATCGATTGTTAGCTTTTCTTGACTGTTTGATAAAGTAACATTTATTTAGAAAATGTGCGTCAGTACTTCCACACTTCTGTTCTGCTCTGTAACTTTGTAAAACCTTAAGTATTTGTTGTATTAAAGTCAAATTAGTTGCCAATATGAGTAGACAATCAGGCAATGTTTTTCATACATAAATAAAGCATGCGCATCAAAATTGATGAACAAAAGGAAAATTATTTGTCAAAGTAGGGGTTTCCTCACTCTCACTTTCCTCTCCATTAAATGATTTTGAAATACCGTAAAATCTTTGTTATTCGTGGGTATTAATTTTTTGTTTATTTTAGTTGATTGACAAATCCATGAATTGAACAAACGCAAATGACTGTAAAAAATTTATCTCTTTCATCCAAAATCAGAACCATATAAATCAACGTGCTTTTGAAAAAGGCAGATATCTTCCTGAAATGTCATGGTCATATTTGACATCAAACGTGTAAGTACTTTATTGTCAAAATAGCATATAATGGGTTATCAAAAGGGACAGCGGTAGGTAATACGACTTAAAATACTAAAAAATGTGAAGACTAAATAAATAAAGTTATGAAGACTTCATACATTAGAAAATTCTGTTCTTTTGAATTATGTGAAAAATGTGTGTGACAATATTTTTTCCAAGACGGAAAGAATCAATATAAAGAAGTGAAACTCTAGTTGCTTCAGCAGTATTGCATTTCTATTATAAGTTCAAAATCAAACCTGATATTTAGTTATGAAACATCCCTTTTAAGAGAGACATAGCCACTTACAATCATGTTGGTTGAAATATATATAAAATGTGTTGTTTTTTCTACAGATCGAAAAAAATAATGCATATGTGTGACAGGGCTATTACTATGCAAGTATCATCAAACATGGTTGTATTTAAACCAGGCATAACATTCACTGCAAATGCTTTACCAGGAGATGTGTTCATAATAAATGTATTAATGTGTTTGTATTTTATTGAATCTCATTTTGGTTTTTTAAGGTTGCTGAAATATGTTTCTAAATCACTTCAGTCTTCAGACTATTTCTGGTCAGATATTGGCTTTATCTAGTTAACACATCTTCAGATTATATTTGGCCAGATATTGGCTGTATCTAGTTAAAAAATCTTCAGACTATATCTGGTCAGTTGTATCTAGTTATCAAATATTCAGACTATCTGGTCAGATATTGGCTTTATCTGGTTATCAAATCTTCAGACTATTTCTGGTTAGATATAGGCTGTCTCTAGTTAACAAATCTTCAGACTATTTCTGGTCAGATATTGGCTTTATCTAGTTCACAAATCTTTAGACTATGTCTGGGCTGTATCTAGTTAACAAATCTTCAGACTAGATCTGGTCAGATATTGGCTTTATCGTAATAACAAATCTTTACACTACCTGGTCAGATATTGGCTGTATCTAGTTAACAAATCTTCAGACTAGATCTGGTCAGATATTGGCTTTATCTAGTTCACAAATCTTTAGACTATGTCTGGGCTGTATCTAGTTAACAAATCTTCAGACTAGATCTGGTCAAATATTGGCTTTATCTAGTAAACACATCTTTAGACTATACAGTCCAGAGAATCATGCCACGAAAAGCGCTCATTCAGGCTGGTCAGTTCTAACCATATTTACAGTTACATATAACGGCAAGATTCCCATTATTGTGTGTTGCGGTCAGCATCCCAGCATGATTAGAGTAATTAAGGGGCCATAAAAGTTGATAAAAAGTTGGCTGGTATGCCCAAACTTCACTTCTGAGGTACCTTCTGCGTTTCTAGTATTAAACAGCTACACAGTGTTTTATTCACTACTCGTGGAAGCACATGCAAAAATTGTCGGAAATCGAGATTTTATACCTTGTGCATAATAAACATTGCAAGGCAATTGTTTGAATTTTTTCAACAACAATCATTTCTACGGACATCTGAACACTACGAGGATTGCTTACATAAGGTATAAAATACATCCGACATTGTATCAGGAAGGATGGCCGAGTTGTCTAAGTGGTAGACATTTTACTCCAGAACTCAAGGGGTTAGTGGTTCGAGCCCTGCTGAGGGGAATCTTATTTTTCTTTTTTTAATGTTATTCTTGATTTTTTACTGTAGCTTTTTAGATACGATGCTTACATTTATCAATATAAAGCTTTGAATGACAAACTTCCAAACCTGCCAAAGTCTGTGAAAAGGCCACTTTAACAATAAATAATTATTGTAAGTTATGAGAGATAGATTTATTAATCTAACATAGTCTTGTATGTTTAACAGTATGCAATGAAAGAAAGTAGACTCATTTTAAATCAAGATTAGTGAATTGAAACATTTGAAATTATTACCATCGCAGTTCCACTTTTATTTTTCTCAGTTGTCTATGAATATTCAAATAATTTTTGTTTTGTTCACCTAAACAAAAATAACAAAAATGTGTATTGGATGAAAGGTAGCATAATTTATGCCATCATATATTTTTGCCAAGCATTGTTTGCTCATACATTAGAAAACATAGTTTAACCTAATCAAGTACGTCCTGTATAGTGGGGTCATATGGTGAAATGATTGTTCACTTTTTGATAAAAGCAACAAACTTGGCATAATGGTAGATTTAAGTATTTAATTCAATTTTAGCTATGGACCCATCTTCAATTTTCAAGATGGCCGCCATTTTCAAGATGGCCACCAAGATGGCCGCCAAAATTTAGGAAATTACATGTTACTGCCATATTTGATTTAAATATTCTGTTTTTGGCATTGAAATTAGCTGTTTTATGTTATTAATTAATTAAAATATGTTTCTACATGCAAACAATGAATTAAATATTGCATATAAGTCAAAATGGCTTTCAAAATGGCCGCCTAAAGTACCAAATTAGGATTTTCCTACTCAAATCTATAATTTCAATACTCACTGAACGTATGTTATGTAAGCAAGCGTTTTCCTTTTTTGTATTTACAGATACCTTCATTTGCATAATATTCTCAACATATTTTGTCTTTAAATAAAGAAATAACTGTATTCAAGGAGTTCACACTTTAAGACCTTAAAGCTGCCTTAAAAACCTAACCGCGGTCACAACCTCCACCCACATATGGTGCTTGTATTCAGTTTAACTGTTCACTTTTTGATAAAAGCAACACATATTCTCATTGGTGGTTTAAAGTATTTACGACAAAATAGGCTATGGACCCAATTCATATTTTTCAAAATGGCCGCCATTATCAAAATGGCCGCCAACCTATCAAAACAAGGAGAAAATATTGATTTACTGATTTTTTGTTGCGATCTTTTACAAATCAAATTAAATATTAAAATACTTTATTACTAATTATGCTGATAATCAAAAATCTTTGCAAGAAAAACATTTTTTATAAGTATTTTGTTAATTTTGTACTTTTTGTAAGGTCAAAATGTCATTTTTTGGGGGGGGGGGAATTATGCTTTTTTGGCAAATATGCATTTAATTTATTAATAAAAAATCCATAAAGCAGATTCTCATGGTCCGAGAGCCCACTGGTGTTTATTGCAAGTTTTGAGGCCAAGAATTTGTGTGTATATTTGAAAAGAGAATTTTATATCCTTCCAGAAAACCCATTTCTGAAGTGTCACAGCCGTGCATATCTATGATTTGCTTGGGTAAAATCACTCAAAATCGAAAGTTTTCCTTCTGATTTCTGGAATAATTAAATAAATAGACATTTTCAGTCATGGGAATTTACCCAGGGTTTCAGTTTTGGGGTATTCAATAGGTATCAGAAACCTTTCTGATGATTCAGTTAAAAAAATCCATGTATTTCTTTATGTTAAAAACCCCCAAATTTCGCATTTGTTTTTGTAAATTTGCCCATTTTTCAAATTTTAATTCTGCGAATTGTTTTACCAAGTTAACAATTTCCAACATATTTGTCTAATCAGTTTTTTTAAAAAACACACATATAGCCTCCTTGTTTAATTCCGGAACAACGACTTTTTTATCAACATCTATTAGTGATTTTGGGTGGATATGAATCACACACAAAACTGCTGATTTCTGGAATAATTTTATTTAATTAGATTTATAAGACATGTGATCATTATAATAATCAAATATTGTTCGCATATATACAATTGCATATTAGATCACTCTTAACAAACAATGCAAATAAGATCACTCTTAACAAACAATGAAAAGACTGCAGTGTTATTATAGGTCAAAACCACTATTTGTTACAGTTTATGTAGGTTAAAAACCTCTAAATATTAACTATTTTAGCTGTTTTAGTCGTCCATTTTCAGGTTTTCGTTCCCCGAATTTTTACTCAACTGAAATAATTTTCAAAATAGTAGTCTAACTGTATTAAAAACACACAAAAGGGTCTCGTGATTTAATTGAAACATGAACATTTTTGAACGACGACTTTTAGTGAGATTTCAGGAACAATATACGAAATCAAACACAACACTGTTGATTTCTGGAATAATTTGATATAGTTAGATTTATAACACATGTGATTACGATAATAATAAAAACTGTTCGTCTTTGTACATATGCATATAACATAGCTCAAAATAAAACATTCCAATAAGTACAGTGTACATGTAGGTTTTAATCCACTAACTTGTTTTTACATTTTCTCGCTTTTTGAATTATTTCACCTGATGAATTTGTGCGGTTTTAATACAACAATTGCAAACGTCGATATCTATCTGCTTACATTTAAAATGATCCATCATTAAAAAGGGCCACATCCATAAGCTGAAGAATGGGAAGGCGCCCGGCGACGATGGAGTGTGCCCTGAGATGCTGAAAGCAGAAGACACAGTGACACCGCAGCTTCTTTGCCAGATTCTTTAAAAGATTTGGGACAGTGAAGAAGCGTCAAGCGAATGGAAGACCGGCACCATCGTCAAACTACCCAAGAAAGGAGACCTGGGGAACTGTAACAACTGGCGAGGCATCACTTTACAATCTCTCACCAGTAAGATCTTCAGCTGCATCATCCTCCAACGCATCTCAACAGCAGTGGACGGTATCCTTCGCCAGGAACAGGCAGGCTTCAGGAAAGGCAAGTCCTGCATCGACCACATCTTTGTCCTGAGGCAGATCCTTGAACAGTCCCATGAATGGAATGGATCCCTCTACGTGGTTTTTGTGGACTTTGAGAAGGCCTTCGACAGCCTACACCGAGACTCCCTCTGGAAGATTCTGCGACATTATGGCATCCCTCAGAAACTTGTCAACGTCATCAGGTCCCTGTACGAAAACTTTGAGTGCAGAGACGTCCACAACAACCAGCTCACTGAACCATTCAAGGTGGAAACTGGAGTGAAGCAGGGACGTATCCTCTCGCCTCTCCTCTTTTCAATGGCAATTGACTGGATCATGCGCCGCACCACAGAGGGAAGGAGGCAAGGAATACAGTGGACGCTGACATCGCTGCTAGATGACCTGGACTACGCCGACGATATCGGTCTACGTGCTAGCAGGAACCAGGACATCCAGCATTAGTTGGCACTGTCAGCAAGCACCATAGGTCTCAGGGTCAACATTGGAAAGACTCAGGTCATGAGGAAGAACACCAGAGTGGGCGACCAAATTACCATCAATGGCCAGCCTCTGCAAGATGTAGACGAGTTCATTTACCTGGGCAGCAAGGTCACCACAGATGGAGACTGTGCAAGGGAGATCAACACGAGAATCAGCAAATCGCAATGCTGAAGCCCATCTGGAGGACCACAAGTCTAAGCATGCACACCAAGCTCCGCATCTTCAAGAGTACATAAAACAGCTTATTTCAATGCCAAAAACAGAATATTTTAATCAAATATGGCAGTAACATGTAATTTCCTAAATTTTGGCGGCCATCTTGGCAGCCATCTTGAAAATGGCGGCCATCTTGAAAATTGGAGATGGGTCCATAGCTAAAATTGAATAAAATACTAAAATCTACAAATTAGCCAAGTTTGTTGCTTTTATCAAAAAGTGAACAATTTCACTGAATACAAACACCATATGATCCCGCTAGTAGGAGCTGTCTGATCAGAGTATACTTATTTTTGGAAAAGTCTTTCAAGGCGTCTTAAGGACTGAAGTTGCTTAGTACTATAACTCTGTAATAGTGTAATGTGTAAGTTGTTTACTTGGCCTGGAAATTATCTCTTAAATAGAATATACGTGGTCTTTATCAATATTATTCAGGACTCATTTAAAGCAATACAAGATCATACCTTTCCATATGTGTATTAGAAAAGATTAATGTTTAGTAGAACCTGAGAAACAATTAAAGAGCCATTCAATGAGCTTTCCGTTGTACACAAAGTGTTGTATCTTTTGGAGAGTCTAGAACAGATTTAAGCTTAAGTTATAAATGATTGAGGACAATTTTAACTCTGCTTGTTTGTACATTTTATTGTTCTCGAAGTGTTAAAAAAAAATTCAACATGTCACTTAACTTTATATTTTAAAATTTAATAGATATAATATCTTATGTTTTAAATCTCGTGCATACAACATCGAAGGATCCACTGTGTCGATAATGAGCATTTTGTCAGTTCCTTGTCAAAATGTAGTTAACTGCCAGAGATTAGTGTTATGTCAGTGTTAACTTCGAATTAATATCTTAAAATGTGACCTTTTAGCATGATTAGCCAAACAATGCACACTGTTAGCTTAATTACTGCATTGATCTGTGAATAAACTTGTGTGACATTTTTTTCTGGATTTTTTGTTTTGTTTTTATTGCAAACAATACATTTTTAAATTAATAATGAAGCATAATGTCTCAAATGTCAATACTCTAGTACATATTGTTCATACATGTACCTATTTTTTATGAATATGAATTCTGAATTTTGAAATCTTCCATGTATTTTAAATATCTTGAAATTATATATTTTACTGTATTTTAATTAACTTATCAGTCTAAACATATATCGTGAAAACATGGAAAACTGTTTAAGGTTTTTATTACAAGAAGAATTATTAGAATACATGGTTAAACAGTACTTGGAAGCAACTTGAAACCACACCGGTCCTGTGCAGTTGTATGACAGTTTTATGGCCCCTAATTACCCTACCATGCTGAGAGACTGACCACAGCCCACATGTGACCCATCAGCGGTAACTGTTAATATGCTTCAGCCAAGCCAGCCTGAATGAGCACTTTTCGTGGCATGATTCTCTAGACTGTGTATCTGGTCAGATATTGGCTGTATCTAGTTAATAAATCTTCAGACTATATCTGGTCAGATATCGGCTTTATCTTGTTATCAAATCTATAGACTAATTCTGGTCAGATATTGGCTCTATCTAGTTAACTAATCTTCAGACTATTTCTGGTCAGATATTGGTTGTATCTAGTTATCAAATCTTCAGACTATATCTGGTCAGATATTGGCTTTATCTAGTTAACAAATCTTCAGACTGTATCTGGTCAGATATTGGCTTTATCTAGTTAACAAATCTTCAGATTGTATCTGGTCAGATATTGGCTTTTAACTAGTTAACAAATCTTCAGACTAAATCTGGTCAGATATTGGCTTTATCTAGTTAACAAATCTTCAGACTATATCTGGTCAGATACTGGCTGTGTCTAGTTAACAAATCTTCAGACTATATCTGGTCAGATATTGGCTGTATATTATAGTTAAATATTCTGAATTTCTGGGCTGATATTGGCTGTAATTTCTTGAAGACACTTCTATTTGGAGTTTATTCATGTCAAGTATGCAAGAATAACACAAAATATCAACCATTTCAAGTAATGTTAAAATTCACCCACGGTTCAATATTTATTCCCAAATAACATAATTTTAATAGCGGCAATGCAAGAGCTGATACCTTTATTGGGTGGTTTGTTTATTAGTTAAGATGTGAATTCAGCATAATATGAGCCCTTAATCTGTAGGCTCTTCTTATCGTAAGGTTTTATTAATAAAAACTTCAATTAATGAGATTTCCTGAAATTAATTAGATCATTTAATGACGGATGTGATGTATTATTTTGTTTATAAATAGTATAGTATATAGTTTGTTTCCAAAATAAATTTGGTGTTGAGTAGAAACATTGAGGTCTGTATTTTAAAAGTTAATTGTATGACATGTATTTTCTTTCAAGAAGCTTGAAGAATTTTGCACTTGATTCAAAATAAGTTGGTTCGTTTCAAATATGGATTTTATGGGATAACACAAATAGTTGGTTTGTTAATATATGTATTTATTTTAAGCTCATCTGGGATGATCATGCTCATGATGAACTATTGTGATTACCTTTTTTCACTGTCTGTCACCCACATTTATCTTGTTAACACTTTAGATGCCTTATTGATTGTCCATGAAACATGGTAAGGAGTGTTGTCCCTGTAGTATCTTTGCTGAGTTCGAACAAGAGGTGATCCAATCCTGATTTAAGTTTTCAATTATTATGCCCCCCTTCGAAGAAGAGGGGGTATATTGTTTTGCTCATGTCGGTCCGTCCGTATGTCCGTCCACCAGATGGTTTCCGGATGATAACTCAAGAACGCTTAGGCCTAGGATCATGAAACTTCATTGGTACATTGATCATGACTCGCAGATGACCCCTATTGATTTTGAGGTCACTAGGTCAAAGGTCAAGGTCACGGTGACCCGAAATAGTAAAACGGTTTCCGGATGATAACTCAAGAATGCTTACCCCTAGGACCCTGAAACTTCATAGGTACATTGATCATGACTCGCAGATGAATCCTATCGATTTTGAGGTCACTAGGTCAAAGGTCAAAGGTCAAGGTCACGGTGACCCGAAATAGTAAAATGGTTTCCGGATGATAACTCGAGAACGCTTACGCCTAGGATCATGAAACTTCATAGGTACATTTATTATGACTCTCAGATGACCCCTATTGATTTTGAGGTCACTAGGTCAAAGGTCAAGGTCACGGTGACCCGAAACAGTAAAATGGTTTCCGGATGATAACTCAAGAACGCTTATGCCTAGGATCATGAAACGCAGATGACCCCTATTGATTTTCAGGTCACTAGGTCAAAGGTCAAGGTCATGATAACTCAACTTAGAAAAATGGTCTCCGGATGATAAGTCAAGAACTCTTACGCCTGAAACTTCATAGGTACATTGATCATGACTCACAGATGACCCCTATTGACTTTCAGGTCACTAGGTCAAAGGTCAAGTTCACGGTGACTCAGACACAGTAAAATGGTTTCCATATGATAACTTAAGAATGCTTACCCCTAGGATCATGAAACTTCATAGGTACATTGATTATGACTCGCAGATGGCCCCTATCGATTTTCAGGTCACTTGGTCAAAGGTCAAGGTCACGGTGACTCAACACAGTAAAATTGTTTCCGGATGATGTCTTAAGAATACTCATAGGCCTAGGATCATCAAACTTCATAGATACATTGATAATGACTGGCAGATGAGCCCTATTGATTTTCAGGTCATTAGGTCTAAGGTCAAGGTCATAGTGACAAAAAACGTATTCACTCAATGGATGCCACTACAATTGACAGCCCATATGGGGGACATGCATGTTTTACAAACAGCCCTTGGTTATGTAACCAAACCAACCCCAATTTTTGACTAAACACAAAAAAACTGAAACGCCATCCACATAGCTTTAATATTTTTTTAGTTACTGAAGGGTCCTTATTCGGGTGGACACACGGTCAGACTGGTAGTTAACGAAAAGTCCCTTCCGGTTGCAACTGCAACTTCCGTTCCTTGGCAGTAAGAAAAAGTTCATCTTTATTGCCAGCAATATCCGCCGTTGAGTGATTAGGTGCTTGTTGTCTTCATGATGAGACTGCGCTTGTATTTGTTAAATATGTGTTATTAAATAACCAGATTGTCTTCATTGAAAAAAAACCCGCATGTTTATAGAACTTTTTCACATGGGTACGCACGCATTCCAAACTAGCAGCATTGGTTATTTTCTTTTTTGTAAACAAATATTAGTTTTAAACAAAAATGTTTTATATAACTGTTGACTATAATATTATAAGACAAATTTTACTACAAAATAAATATGAAAAACAAATATTCAGCAAATCAAGTGTTTCAAAAGCAACCAAATAAGCATTAATGCAACTCATTTTGTATAATAATGTCAGGAATTATTTCACATTTTAACGATGCCATGCTAAAGAATGTATGATCATCATGTTGACAATACATGATACGAGGGGTGTATATTACCGTAATACTAAAATGCGTTTACATTTTAAGTGGATAATCAAGACCGTTCTTCATTTCATGATATAAAACAAATTGAAAAGCTAAATGCAAAAGCAGTTTGTATATGTTAACGGCCATTAATCAAGGGCGCCACCTCTTTTTTGAGATGCATTAATACATTAGCCAATGCAACTTCCGAGGTGGCGCTTAGGCCCGGATGTTTTGAAATTTCATGGATAATTTTAAAGGGTGATTAGAGTTTATATGTTTTTTTTTCAGCAAATATCGCATTATTTTTAAAATCGGGCAATATAGTGCGATTCAGCGAAGATTAATTCATCGAACATGTACAGAAACGTACATTCTCAACCCTATAAAAAAACGTGCGGACCTTTATAAGTTGTGGCATGGTGAATTTTTTAATAGCATTTCGATGAGTTTGTCCTGTGCGTCGAACACATTTCCAGGCAATTAAATCGCTAACAACATGAAACGATTGCAAACAACATATATTAGATGATGCATGCTCAAGAAAAGTGGCTTCTTGTCGATCTATTAGATAATTTTTCCAAAAGAGATGTAGCCAATTCTAAGGAGGGGGTGCTAATGACGTACATTTTATAGATAAGGTAATTTGTTATATTTATTTTATTTTTCAACGTACATACGAATGCCCAACATCTTCACAGAACATAAAACAGGAATAATTTCCATTTATTATTGAATACAAAACGGCTAAGGTTGTTCGCTACCTCGTATCAAGGGACGCTAACAGGTTGCTAACGCCGAGGTTCTCCGAATTTGCACACGAGACATTTTCTGGAATGCTACTTCCTTTTCCGTCGAGACGAAATTCAGTTCAGACAGACTTTAAAGCTTTCGTATAAAATCGCATTTAATCTCAGTCAGCATGAGAGGTAGAGGCGCGCGACGAAAGACAGGGACGCAGAAGAGGCCGAGGTCGGTAAGACCGGATGGCAATAGGCTAAACGAAGGGGATAAAGGTAAAAAAGTTATCGATTTTGATTAACTACTTAGAGAGGCCGAGAACAAGAAAAAGAGTGCCAAATGGTTCAAGCACCGGTATCGTTACAAGTGAACCCCTTAATGTTAGTAGTTTACAAGTTTACAGCAACCGAGCCAGTCAAAAAAGCCCATCGCGTCAAACATCACAACAGCGAGCGCGGCCATGCCAAACATCCGGATAGTGTCGGATGACGTAGCGGCCCACATCCCCGATCAGTTAAAACAACACATCGGGCGGGTGAATTTGTCAATTTCGCATTATTGTTAAAAGGGTCCGTAGAGCTCCAAAGTCATCCGTCAGGGGCCACACTTTCAGTTTCAGCGGACGGCCGCCTGGTGGCGCAACAAAAAGAATGCAAAGACACGATTGGTTCGATCGAGAAATGGTCAGACGCATTCATTATCTTCATGTCTATGTATTTATCTTTTGATGATAACAAATCAAAAACACAAGAATTGCTGAAATATTTTCGGATCATAAGAGAGGCCGCGTACCGCCAGGGTGGGTCGACTTGGCGCACCTATGACGAGCAGTTCAGGCTCCGTCAGGGCATCTCATCCTCACCCTGGTCGGAAATAATGACCTTTGGTGGCGCTGTATGCTTGTGCAACCCGCAAACGCGCGCACACCGGGAACGTTTCTACACCCCTCACGCGATCAGTACATGTGTACTTATTTTAACCAGGGAAGTTGCCGCCTGGTAAACTGCCGTTTTCCTCGCAATTGCTCGCGTTGACGGGGTAACCATCCAGCAATAAACTGTCAGAGCGTAGCGGAAGCCTCGGGAGTCGCCCAACATCGAGGTTCGATGCTCCCTTTCGTGGCAGAAATAACCCAAATTCACACAGGTTCGGGCAGCGTCAATTCGGACAAAACCGAGGCAATTTTAGTCGATACACGCAGTAACTGTCAAAACAAAAACATTATAGACATGGCTCATGACATAAGGCGCTTTACACAAATTTCTACGAGGGTATGATAATGCGGAGGCAGAGTTTCTTTTTTATGATTTCAAATACGGATTTTCACTTCAATATCACGGGCCGCGACAAACACGCGTCGCAAAAAATTTAAAATTGGCTTACGAACACCCAAAGGTAGTTTCTGAAAAAAAATCGAAAAAAAGTTGTTGGAGGGGCGAGTTGCAGGCCCCTTCTCTTCACAACCGTTCAACGAACTCATAGTATCGCCAATAGGTCTAGTTCGAAAAAAGGACCCCGGGGAGTAACGCATGATACATGCGGTACTTACTCAGAAGGGGAATCCGTCGATGACTATATAGACCCATCTATGACATCGGCCCAGTACACACGTTTCGATAAAGCTGTTGAGTTAATACAACGTCTGGGTAAAAATTGTTTCTTATTTAAAATGGACATCAAAAATGCTTTCAAGATCATACCAATCAAGCCTGAAGATTTTCAGTTATTAGGGTTCCAATTTAACGGATAGTACTATGTTGATAAAACATTACCTTTCGGTGCATCAATTAGTTGTGCTACTTTCGAACGTTTAAGTACTTTTTTAGAACACTGTGTCGATTCCCGAGTAAACTCGGGACTGCTTAATCACTATTTTGATGATTTCTTTGGTGGTTATAAGTCTCGCTCACTGTGTGGTGATTTGATGTCCGTCTTTTCCAAGGTTATGGTCGAACTACGTGTCCCAGTGGCAGTTGAAAAAACGGAAGGTTCCAACGATGGTTCTAACATTCTTAGGCTTAGAGTTAGATAGCGCAAAAATGCAAGTCCGCATTCCAATGGCAAAGATACATGAATTGACGGAAAAGATCAGCCAAATTCTGTCAAAAACAAAAGCAAGGTTGCGCGATATACAGTCTCCTCTCATTGGTTCCCTTAACTTTTGTTGTCGGGCTATACCAGCAGGTAGACCGTTCTGTCGTCGGCTTATTAATGCGACATGCGGTTTAACCAAGCCTTTTCATCGAATTAGAATCAGGCGATATTTTAAGCTGGACTTGCGCATGAGGTTTCAGTTTTTTGCAAATTACAACGGGATATCAATGTTTCACGATCAGTTTTGACTGTCTAATGAGGATGACAATATTTTCACCGATAGCGCGGCGGGGATGGGGCTCGGTTTTGGTATTTATTTTGAGTCGCACTGGTGCGCAGCTAGATGGCCAGTAGACTGGCATACGGACGGACATACCAGCGACATAACGATCTTAGAGCTTTTCCCGATGTTGGTTTCAATTGCAATATAGGGATGTATGTTACAAAACAAAAAGATTTAGTTCAACTGCGACAATGCCGCTGTTGTAGGTGTACTTTACTCATGGTCTTCGAAATCGGACAAAGTTATGACGCTGTTGCGTCCCCTTACAATCAAATGTTTGGAATTTAATATTTTAATCCGAGCATCCCACGTTCCAGGTACAAAAAAAACAAAATGTGACGCACTATCTCGATTTCAGACGGCAAAATTCAAAAACTTAGCACCGGAAGCAGACGAGGAACCATAGAGGGTACCCAAGTACCTCTGGAATATCTTCAAGACAGAGCAATCTCTTTAATGAGAAAGTCGATATTACAAAACACTAGCGCAGCATACGAAACCGGTGTTAATGCCTTTAACGCATTTTGCGATCTTAACCATATATCCCAAATGCAACCAGTACCTGAACAGGTTATCTTATGGTTCATAGCATACTGTTTTGAGAAAGGCTTAGCGACCCGCACGGTCAAAACTTTCTTGACAGGACATTTGTTTTGTGTACACCCAAAATGTTATTTGCTATTGACAGAGGTATGGGTTCTCGCGGAAAGTATTCCTCAGCGGGCAGGAGCAAGAGCCAAAGAACGGGGGATGGAGAACCTGCGGCTGCCCTTAAGCATCGCATGGTGAGAATTGGCCGCCTCAATGACATGGTCATCATTACGGAGGTCAATAGAAGAAATCCTCTTCAAAGTAATACAGCAATTGCCAAACGTATGCTATAACTCGTATGAGGCAACTCTATTTGCTGCGATATTTCCCCTCGCCTATTTTGAGCTATTTCCTTTAAGCGAGTTGGTATCACCTAAACGAACAGAAATGTATAACCAAATCAGAACGTCCGACGTTGAATTGTCGTTAGACCAGTAATACATCTCAATCCGCATCGCCAAGTCAAAAACTCAACACAACGCGGCGGTCACACTCAAAATTCCAAAATCGGAGGAATCAATATGTCCTGTCCAGAGAATGCGCGACTATCTGGCTATGTCACCGGTAGGTCCTGCAGCATTTTGTCGTAAGGGGGGTATGCCAGTTACCAGACAGCAGGTTAACGCGGTACTAGCAACATGCCTCGGCCGCACTGAATTCGGCAACGCTTTCTTTAACACTCATAGCTTTAGAATTGGGCGCGCAACGGAAAGGAAAGGACTTCCTCCCGAAGTCATCGCGAAACTTGGGAGATGGACTTCAGACACATACAAAAAGTACATTAGACCATAACCCTTAAGATTTATTTAGGGCACAGCAGCTAATAGCTGTGACGTCACAAGTGATCCATCCCAGACGGTCGCGCCCATAACGAGCTGTCAAAACCAGTATAAAACGCAGAGAGGTAACTCTGTAGTTCACGTTACCGTTTCTGTAATTTGGATTCAGTGATTGGCTCCCTTTTATTTTATTATAAGTGAATGAGGATTCTTATGTTGATTTAATACTCTAGTCTCTTATTACTCAATACTTCCGAGTGGCAGCTTTTAGTAGTATGCTTATGCTTTATTGTATGTTGTGATTGTATATATGTTGACAAGACTGTAATAAAGTAATGAACCTATATTCGCTTAATTGGGCTACACCATTATGATTTACAGTAATATAATTGACACGTAGAAGACTTGTATTCGGATATACATGCTTATATACTAGTTTTATTCAGTTGCACTATGAGACCTTATAAATAACGTATACTAATATGAATAAACAATTGACCTTTGTTTTGTGTACACCAAAAATGTAATTTGCTATTGACAGAGGTATGGGTTCTCGGGGACTGTATTCCTCAGCGGGCAGGAGCAAGAGCCAAAGAACGGGGGATGGAGAACATGCGGCTGCCCTTAAGCCTCGCATGGTGGGGAATTGGCGGCCTGACATCGTCATCATTACGGTGGTCAATAGAAGCCAATGTGTTACAGTCCACACCGCCAAATATATTGGTATTACATCTGGGCGGAAATGATCTGTGCATCGACTCATGTTCAAAGGTACGGAATAATATAAATAGAGAAATTAAAAATTTAAGGACAGTTTTCGCAGACACAGCAATAATCTGGGTGGACATCATTGGCCGAATAAATTGGCGCTCTTCCCTCCCCAGGAAAATTATTACGTCAAAACGTCGCCGGGTAAACGGGTTTGGTCGGGTGTGTGTGCAGTGGACAAGCCGCAGCACCAGTATCACTGTCGACATTGATGCAAACACCCCGGTTTTTTTCCTCCCGGATGGGGTGCACTTGTCACCAGTGGAGCTGGAGTTCTATCTGGACACCCTGCGGGATGCCATTATGCAATTTTTATAACCCACAATATAAAGGGCATAATCATTTGTAAACATTGCAATATGTATCGACCAAGTGGCTAGTACTGGTGTGCTATCAGAATTTTGGGGAATAAATTGTTTCAATTTATTTGTGGCGTAAAATTCTGTGAGTACATGTTGTTGAATTTCTCAGCTCCACTCATTTTGGTTAATCAGTATTTATTTATAAATAAACAAGTATATTCTAGAGGTTTTGAGCTCTCCGCTGCCATTGTTTGGGGCTCCTTCGGGACAACACCGCAATGACGCAGTGGGCTCATAACCCATCTCTTAACGTAAACATTATAGCAAAAGGCTAACTGAACGGGGCGGTTTGGTTGGTTGGTTGCTTGCATGGTTGGTTGGTTACCCAGACTTGCAGGGGTCAGGTAGATTAGATCTTTCCGGCACTATACCCTGTAGGTAAAGTTCGGTGGTTACTGGCACCGCAGTTGGAGCCAGCGTGTAATTGTGTTTACCGGCGTGTGGTGTCATGGTTACTGGCAATGGTATAACTGGTGAGATATATGGGTTACCGGTAAAGGTTGGTGTATGCCAGAGGGTTATATAGTGTGGCTGCCAGAGGGTTATATAGTGGGTCACTGGCACAGGTATACATACGCGGTTTCGCTCCGTGCAATTCCAAATTAGTAACCACCACGGCTAGGAAATTATTATTAAACACACCAAGTGCTCACAGGGTTTTTCGCCACATACTGCGGCCTTTACGCCAATACTTATCCCAGTCTTTTGATAACTTTGACATACACTGATTTATTGAATGTATGGTTAGTTTCAACATAGTAATAAATACAATCCACGTATATTCTGGCTATTTATTGTATATCATAAAATAAAAACATTCTTTAATGAATAAGATGTAGTTTTTAAAATATATTAGTTATCAACTCAATTAAGAAGTCACCAAAATGAATAAAACATATTGAACGATATATACTAAAACTTTGTTATACTCAATAAAACCAATAACTGAATTTTCAACATTATTAAAATAGTTCATCGACAGAAATTTTTGTATACATTATGGTAACTCACGAAATAAATAGAAGATAACACCTCGTCTTGAAGCGATGATTTGTGTCTCTCAACCAAAATTCTTAATTTACTGAAAGGCCAATGTCAACGAATCTTAATTAGGCTCATATATTTTGTTTTTCCAACTATCAACTTTAAACAATGAAGGTCTTTTCCTGTACTTTTTTGTATAATACATTTTAAATTTTATTATCACACCGACGAACGTTTAAATTCATCAACCCCTAATTAGAAAATTACTTTTTTTCTAATTAAAAACGCACGCGACTCAAATGTGCTGAAGTACTAAACTTAAAAAAAATAAGCCATGTAAACATGATAAAAACCATTACATAAAATAAGTAATTTTAAATTAACTATAAATGTGCATTGGTGACACCGCCTTTTGAAAAATGCAAATTGATTTATAAGAACGGCTAAAAGCCGAGGTTTTTGTGACTGCATTAGCTTGTACATTTTCAAAGCAATCGTTTTATGTAATGAGCGATTTTATTGACTGGGAATGTGCTCGTCACACAGGCAAAAGACATCGATTTGCTTTTACGAACTCTACCATGCTTCAACTTATAAAGGTCCTCAAGTTTCCAAATGGGTTGTGATTGTATGTTTCTGTACATTTGTGTTTGAATTTATCTTCGCTGAATCGCAGTACATTGACCGATGTGTAAAAATAATGCGAAATATGTTGATAAACATATAAAACCTAATCACCATGTAAAATAATCCGTTAAAATTCAAAACATCCCGGCCAGGGCGCCACCTCTGAAGCAGCATTGGGTCATTTATTAATGCATCTCAAAAAGAGGTGGCGTCCGTGATTAACGGCCGTGATTTAATGGTATAACGAGTATACAAATCAAAGATTTATCTCTTTTTTTAACATAAAATGATCAACGAATTTGCACGATCGATCCAAAGCATATGGGATTTTAAATCGGCTTTAGGGCTAGCCGAACTTCCCACCATCACATAATTAATAACATACCAACCGCGAGTTTAAAAAAATTGTATTCAAATATACATATGCAGTCAGAAAACGAAAACATGAAAGCCAAGTAATGATGCCAAAATCAATATTACACATTGTCATGTACTTCTGAAGCGTTAGAAGCGGAAGTCTATCAAAACGACTATGGGATAGGTTTCAAAGAAACAGTACATGACGAAATGTGGTCAGCTATAACATTTACTTAATAATCAAATTTGTTACAAATCTATTATCAAAAACTATTAATGGACCTATCCTATAAGTGTCTTCCAATTATTACCCACTTACTTGCAATATGGTAAGATTTAATGATTTCATATCTCTGCCACAGTCTTCTTCCCAGTTCGGATCTTGTAAATTATTGTGATTTAATTGACGATTGGGTCTCAAACTTAATTGATCATGATTGCTAAATATAATTACTACCGTATACAAGCAGATACAGTGTAATTATAATTGAGCGATTAGGATAGGATACAAGCGTGATTGTTATGTCTTATTCTTGACATTGACGATCATGATCACAGCGGCAAATTGACAAGATAACGGGCCGAACTTACTACTGAACATATTGTTCCTTGCTACCACAACATAATATTAAAGAATGTTATATTGTGTGTCTACAAACGATAGTAATGTATCCTCATCACAAATAGAGCTGCATGGTTAGAAACTATACGTTGTAATAAGACCTGATATGATTAGCCTGATGGTCAATGTATTGCTGTTGTTTGTCTTTTTTGTGGGGAACGCTTGAACCATTGAAAATAAAACTAAACAAATTTGCCATGTTTGACCCCAATATGACACATGGGCCCGTATTCGCCAACGATGCTTAGACTCAAGGCTAACAATCAAGAATATTATTTAAATTGGAATATTCAAATACTGCTTTAATTCTGTGTCAAATTTGGCATTAACCACCACTATCTCTATTCTGTATTCATGAATAAATAGAATTATAATTATTAAAATAGATCAGCGTTTCAATCTGGGAGAAAATCGTGTTATGACCTACCATTAACTGCAGCATGACTAGAGGCTACTTTTTGCAGAAGTGGCTTTAGGCGACCAATGACTCTACATTAACTATATAGTTATTTATATTCAATGACTGATAAGTTGGGGAAAATTAAGACAATTATTTGAAACTTATAATAGTATTATGTTCAAGATTTAGATACAACAAAGAGTAAATCAAGTTTTATACGTTAGAAGATTAAAGCAATTATACAAAAACACCAAAACGGTACCTAAAGCATGGACTGGATTTCTACACATGTTACCAAACCTTTGAACAGATACTTTGGTTTCATGATGTTTTAGTATTAAAATCGCTTACCAAAATGCGCACAACTCTATACTTTCACTTATTGAGGCATTCTGTTTTCAGCTGACTGTAATGATGTCTTTTTTACTTCTGTTGGTCAAATTAGCCTGTCTGTTGTACCTTTGGCACACTAATACGAGCTTATCATATTCAATTTTCTAACACAGTAATCGTCTTTAGGACATTATATTGTATGCATAGGAAAAACAAAGGGTCTTCAATTAAAAACACACACGAACAACAAATAATGCATTCAATAGTGTATGACTATGATCAATCTATTTAAGTTGTGTTTTACTGAATAATTGATACTTAATAGTTGAAATATCTTGCACAACCTTACACAGTTTTACAATTTATGTTTTGCTGTCCTGCCTTTTTTGGGTGGGACTGCCTACTCTTATGGTAATAATCAGTTATTATCCTGTGTTTGGCGTCAGTCGTCGTGCGTCTAGTGTTGTAAACACAAACGTACAAAAACGCATATTTATAATAACTTGTCAATTATTTTGCATTTATGCTTGTATTTTTCTCTTTTTTTGCATTAGTTTCCGACAACCCAACTTTATGTATTTTGGTATTACTGGCTACAGTTTTACATGCTCGGAGTAATGTCATACGTCGCCTTGCGGTGACACACATCCATGATGTAAAATTGGGCAATTCAGACTGGGTACACTGGATACGCCTCTTGAAGTAAAGATTCCATGAATCATGGAACTGTGCAATATTAGACTTGTAGATCGCTACTCATGGGTATCAGAGATAATATACGTCATACACTGTCTCATTATGAGAAATCATGTTTATATTTGATTCTGAATGGCTTTAAATTATAAAAGTTGAATATAACCGCCGTTGATTTGTAAAATTGCGGACAATTAGGAAATCTACCAGGATAGTTTGGCGTGACTAACGTATTTCGTAGACACTATACAAAATTAGTTTTTATGATTGTTTTACTGGTCGCAAAATACATGACAATATAAAAAATAGCAAATTAGCAGACTGCTTAATGCTCCTTCCAATGGAAATATGTATTTGATAAGTTGATTTCACAACGGCTTGTCAATTATTGAAATATTCGTGTTTACATTGATTATTACCCAGATCAAACATTGTAATAAGGTGAAGAATGAATTCCGATACACATTCATTACTTTAAACAGGTTAAGCCTTTTTTTCGAATGAAAGTAAACCACATGTCCCATGATGTTCTTTTCTGTAATTTGCAATGTTCCTTAGAACTGACTCCTGATCTAATAATATTTGTTTGCAAACGCAATCATTAAAAAGTATAAGATGGTTTAAAAGTAATTATGGTGATTTTGATATAGTATATTTGTGAGTCGCCAAGTTACAAACTAAAACTGTGATGACAGAGCCAATATTTTAAACCATGCCTCTCTCGGTTGTAGAAGTAGTGAATTAGTGACCAACAAAGTGTGTGGGACATGTTTATATTCACTGTCACAGTACGATGACCTAAATATACTCCAACTACGTCTTCTATGAGATTACTTGTTGAACTCACTTACTGTCAATACACGATAGTTTTCGGTTTCGTCTTTGTTTGTCGATTTATTGCTCTTCTATGCACTTAGATCGCAATAAGTTGACTTATTGTTACACCTCTTATAGAAACGGTTCAACAAAAAGGGCCTTTAATCCCTTTTCGTCATTGAGAATATTAGACCGCAGAAAAGCAAAGTTCATCAGTGTATTGACTTGTTTTAGAAGCATTACAAAATCATTTTCATTTAAATTCTGCGTAATTTTTTCAACTTAATAAATACAATAATCGTAATGTAAAACCCCTTTGCCAATGCATTAGTAGTAACAATTTGTTATAATTTAGTGGCCTATCAATATAAAGCGTAATTATATACTATACAGAGATATGAGTATTTCGATGTTGGTAATATATCCATATATGAATATATATGCTTGCTTATGTCACGGAATTAATAACATATTTTGGTATGCCTTTACAAGAGCGGTTGTTCATGAACAGTTGGATATTTGTTAAATCACATCCTGTTCTGAATACTCCTTACGGTAGTGTATACTGGAGGGTATAAGCATCTTTTGCAAGTTAAGTGACACTTTGCGTCCCAACGAGATGACAGTCTCGGTCAGTAAAACATCGATAAGCAAATGTTTATCTAACTTTCGTACACTAGGAAAGATCTAAACATTATATATTCCCATACGTTTGAATTAAGCTATCAATACACCCGTGCTTTGCATACTTTACGAGCAGATGGTCTGATATTGTTTGAATATATTCGCTCGCTATTTTTTGAACGGACGTTTTAATCGAAGTACAGTTGTAGTTCAATTTAAAATTAGAAATCAAATCATTAATTTTTCAAAACATGTTTGAATTCTAGTAAGAATGAATTGTTACGAGTGCGTATGCCGTAGGGTACAAATTATTAACATTACATTCATACTATTGAGTTATTTTAATCTTAGGTTTTAATATTAATTGGAATACATTTCACTAGTCAAAGGGAAGCAACGTGGGGTTGGATTTGCGTGCAGGTTATAGGCAGGTTTCCGTGAAGGAGGAGGACAAGGCGAAGAAGGCTTTTTCTGTGGGTCTGTTGGGTTTTATGAGGCCAACCGGATGCCATTTGGGTTGGTAAACGCCCCCGCAACATTTCAACGTTTGACGGAAAGGTGCATGGGCGAGTTAAACTTGCGCGATTGTCTCATTTACCTTGATGACGTTGTTGTCTTTAGTGATGATTTCCAGTCCCATATATCAAAGCTAGATGCCATTTTTAGTCGCCTTCAACAACACAATTTAAAACTCAAATGCTCAAAATGTGAGTTTTTCAAGTAAAAAATAACATATCTTGGTCACGTTGTTTCAGAGAAGGGAATTGAGACTGATCCCGACAAGATTGCAGCTATCAAATCATGGCCTGTACCTAAAACGACCAAAAAGGTGAGACAATTTTTGGGATTCACCGGCTCTTACAGGAGGTTCATAAAGGGATATGGTAAAATTGCCCAACCCCTTAATGATTTATTGATTGGTCTTGCAACAAAGAAAACGAAATCAAAATTGAGTAAAAACAAAGCCGTGTTCAAATGGGAACATTCACAGCAAAACGCTTTTAATAAATTGGTCGAAACGCTTACTCACCCTCCCATTCTGGCTTTTGCAAATTACAAGCTTCCATTTATTGTTCATACAGACGCCTCTGCCTCTGGTCTAGGCGCGGTACTGTTTCAAAGGCGAGGTGGCATCGATCGTGTAATTGCGTACGCAAGCCGTAGTTTGAAGCCTTCAGAGAGACATTACCCGGCTCATAAGTTGGAGTTTGTATCTCTTAAATGGGCGGTTACTGAAAATTTAGTGATTATCTGTATGGTTGTCAATTTGAGGTCCTTACGGATAACAATCCGTTGACCTACGTGCAAACAACGGCGAAGCTTGACGTAACCAGCCATCGTTGGTTAGCTGCCCTAAGTAGCTAGGATTTTACTATTAAATACCGTAGTGGCATGAGTAATGCTGATGCTGATGGTTTGTCTAGACGGTCGGATGTCAACATTTCTTCCGAGCAAAACACCATTGAAATTCCTGTCGTAAAAGCGGTTTCTTTAGCAGAATCTGTCAGTAAAGATCAGGCTCCTTTAATTTGCAGTGTTGCTGCTCCAACTGATTCAGCAGACGAGAGTATTGTTGGTGATGTTCCATTAGACGTCATAGAGACAGAGTCTCTTACTTCTCGAGATTGGAGGAAGTCCCAGGCTAATGATCCTGTTATTGGACAGGTTGCTACTCATTTACAAAACGGAACACGACCATCCGCTAAGCGGGTCAATTCCGATCATAATGCTCTATCTAAATACCTCAGGTGTTGGGATACGCTTTTTCTTCGTGATGGTGTAGTATAGCGCCGTGGCAAGATAAATGACCAAACTTTCTTTCAATTGGTATTGCCCACTGTTTTACGTGATGATATTTTCAGGTGTTTACATGACGACCTGGGTCATCAAGGCCGGGACCGAACAACTTCACTTTTTAAACAACGATTTGTTTGGCCAGGTATGGATAGCTGGATTAAAAACAAGGTTGAACTATGCGATCGATGTATACGCAGAAAAACACTACCTTCCAATGCTAAACTAGTAAATATTAACTCGACTGCACCGATGGAATTAATATGTGTAGATTTTTTGTCCCTGGAAACATCAAAGGGTGGATACGAAAACATTTTGGTGATCACTGATCATTTTTCTCGTTACGCACAAGCCTTTCCAACTAAAAATCAACTAGCTAGAACTACAGCTAAAATTCTTTTCGAAAATTTCATTCTGCACTACGGTTTCCCAACACGTATACATTCAGACCAAGGACCAAATTTTGAGTCCGAATTGATTAGAGACCTGTGTGACCTAGCTGTTATTGCCAAAAGTCACACTACCCCTTACCATCCAATGGGAAACGGACAGGTAGAGCGATTCAATTCTACATTGTTGAAAATGTTAGGAACATTATCCGATTGTGAAAAAAGTGATTGAAAATCGCACATTGCACCGTTAGTGCATGCGTACAATGTCACAATTCACAAAACCACCGGATATGCCCCATTCTACCTGATGTTTGGGAGACACCCCAAACTAGCCATAGACGCACTATTAGGGTTGTCCTCGGAGACCGACGAGAACGTGTCTAAACACGAATATGTCCGGACACTCAAGGAACGATTATCCTATGCATACAAAAAGGCTGAAGAATTTGCGAAAAATGCAAATTCCGGTGACAAGAGGCGTTACGATACTAGTGCTAAGGCCACTTTATTAAGCGTCGGTGTCTTGGTGCTGGTCCGCACTTTATCTTTGCGTGGCACGCACAAATTAGCCGACAGGTGGGAGGAAACTCCGTACATTGTAGTCGGATAACCAAACGCCTACATCCCTGTGTTTGAGGTAAAGAAAGATTGCCCCTACGCAAGGAAAACAAAAATCCTGCACCGCAATCTATTACTTCCCTTACCATACAAAAACAATTTACAGGAAAAATCACGAAAATATATTATCCCGGCCCTTCGTAAAAATAACGAGCCGCCAAAGCAAATAAATGAGCGACCAACCCGAGATCGTTAACCCACGAAGTGGCAGCTCTCTGGAGAATACATGTTGTAAATAGTATTGTACAAAATGCGTTAAACATAAAATTGCATTTCAAACACAAAATCGATTTTTGCAAACGAATATAAGTTGTATTCATTGTGTAACATTTAATTGTTTAACACTGAAAGTATGTGTTTAGTGTATATAGGTACGTAAATTGTACCCATTGTATTTATCTTGCTTACGCGTGAGACTGATACGAAATGTTTTTTTAAAGATATTTAAATTGTTAATATCAGTTTATGCATGCACGATGTTTTCAAATGGAGTTTATTTTACGTATGAATCTGCGAGAAAAGGATATCGCGAGTAATTTTGCTGTGAGACGTCTACTGTCAAAACTTGTAGATTTTCAACATGATACTGTTTACACGAAGGTTTAACTGAGTAGAATTTATTTAATTCAGCAGTACTGTTATTAATTGTGCAGTAATAATATGAGTTATTACTAAAATGTATTATTACTCAATTAGACACGTAGTTGCGTTGAATTAGTAACGATTATCCATGTATATTGCCATTTTTTGTGTGTCATGAGATGTTGTTGATGTTGTTGTGTTCTGTATCTTTGTTGCTCATATAACCGTATTTCGAATCATCGCGGCAACAAAAATATCGCACTGCATTATATACTCATCAGCGGGATTATGTCGCATGTCTTAGAATGTATTGTTATTTCAAAATAAATGTCGCGGACGACATTTGAGAAGCAGCGGGAGTATGTCGTAGGGTACAAATTATTCAAATTACATTTATACTATTTAGTTATTTTTATCTTAGGTTTTGATATTAATTTGAATACATTTCACTAGTCAAAGGGAAGCAACCTAACAATTTAACCTTATGCATGATTAACTAACATAAGCGTTATCTTATCCTTGCTCGTGATGCACGTGCACATAAATTTCAACTGTCATAGATGGTCGTATTTCTATTTGTTGGAGGAAAAGTACTCAGGTATACTATTCCTTTTCTTTAGTTACTATTAAATAACATATTATGATATGTATGTATTATTTGGTATTGTTTGCAGTCCTTATAAATAATGCGTTTATTGTATTTTGACTCGCCGTACCTACTTTACTTGTATGTGTATTATTCTATCGTTGTGTAAGGATATGTATTCTTTTTCATTTGTTTATCTTATTTAATATTTGTTTCAGAGAAATCCTAAACGTTAACATCGTTAATACGGTCATCTGGAATAAAATCATTGACATTGCTTCTGTGTTTGGTCAAAATAAATCCTTGCAGAACACGAACTCCGAAACGTGGGTAGATACATACTGTGTGAAAATTACGGCACAAACTCCACGTTGTTATTGAAGTACACATTATCACACCTTCCCTAAATCTGTTAAGTTAATGATGTAAATGCAACTCTCATGAATAGGTGTTTTTTTACATTGCTCTAAGTATCGAGGTATCACTTTACATTTACCATTGTGTAAGGTGCAGACCAGTGCGTAACTCAGTTCCTTGTCATTACCATGGTCTGGTTGAAATACAAGATACAGCGAGACAGGTTATCGTGATTTAGACAAGGTTTCAACGTTAGACTTGCGTGTTCGAAAAATGCGAGTTAACTTTGAGAACTGTGAGTGACTTCGTCAGAATTCACATGATTTTTGCAAGTTGAAATTTGCTTTAATATTTTGTGTGTAATATCGTCTTATATTCATCTTTTATAATATGATAGCTAAGTTTGTTCAAATTATGCCCATAGAGTCAAAAGCGGACTCGTCCTAAAGATCACTTGATTGATATTGTTTAATATAGCACACCTATTTCTCTGAAACAATAAGAAGAGGAGATGTAATATTTCACATATAACAGAAAAAAGTCCAAATAAAAAAAGTAATCGTTTGAAGTGTAAACATTCTGAGAACATTACATTGGTTAATTACAATTAAATTTCTCTTTCCCCCCCCCCCCAAATCTTTGATATTTTAGTAAACTGCGCACACATACATCCTGGTAGAAAATTGCTATCTTACAAGATAATAACAATTATGTGTCAATTGGTTTTGAGGCTAGATATATGGCGAACGTATTTACTCCGGAAACGTATTCTTTGAAGAGTAAACAGGATACTGTCTTAATGCCTTATTAGTTATGATTATAATCTTAATTATGATCTCTGAGCTAAAATCAACATTCAAGAGTTTAGTAACACGTCGTTCTGCTAATTACCTCTCGACCGTGGTCTTATCCGCTTCAAGTACTTTAAGTATTCTTTTCAGTTCTTAGAAGTTTAGTAACCCGTCTTTCTGCTAATTACCTCTCGACCGTGGTCTTATCCGCTTCAAGTACTTTAAGTACTCTTTTCAGTTATTATAAACTCTAACTTATTAATTACAGACAATGTGTTCTAGGCGATTGGAGTTTGAAAAGGTTAAATACTGGTGAAATTGATCTGCTTGTACCTCTTTTTTGTTATTTCTTGTTCACAATTATTAGCTCCTTTACTGTGCACGTATTGGCTGTAAGTTCATTGTATTTATGCGTAAAAACTTATAAGGAGCTGGTTCCTTATTCATTTTGTTGTTGTTTCCCCTTTGTTAAGCTTTCGATGTTCGCATAGCCAAACTAAAAGCATTTATGTTAACGGATGTTGCAGAGTCGACCTAATTCTTCTATTTATAAGGAATTTTGCGGGTAATACAAATAATATTGTATAGTGCACATACGTGTTTTTTTTTACTTTTTCGTACTTGATAATTAATATAACTTTGAACATTTATCCAACTTTAACTATACTAAATACAGACAACGGCCAGAAAGTATGATTTGGATCATAATGCTATATCCCTGAAACACTCAGAGTTGTGTTCAATGCCGAAGTTTTGGTCAGAGTCGTTTTGACACCTAAGTCCGATCCTAGGGTAACACTGCATCAACACCAAAGTGTCAAGAGCCGGTTCGGTTTTTTTGTAACTTATTCGTGAGTTTAATTGGGCTAGCGGATTATTATTTTTATATAACTTCATTAATTATCGTATAATGCATTCTAGTTTGTTGCGATGATATTACTGCACACTATATAACTACATTGAATTTATATAATACAACGGCTTTCACATAATAATAGGAATCCGACATTCCGCCCACATACTAATTTATTGAAGACTGGTTCTTATAATTCAAGATGCCATGTTTACATAATGTTTCCTATACTTTCAAGAAGTCTACCAACGGGCCATTTATATGGTCAAATTTTACTTACTTATTTCTATATCGTCCATGTATCATTCTATTTAGATTCGCTTTAAAGCACAGTCATAATACAATTGAATCTGATTTGTTTTCTTCAAACTTTCGATTTAAAAAGCAAAAATTCAATTATGAAAATGAGTTGTGTCAAATTTCATTAAAATAAAGAATAATGGGAGTGCCTTCAACGCTTTGATTATCCTACAGAAGGCAACACGGAAGTTTTATTTGCGATCAAATGACAAAATTCAAATAGTGTAGTATCTATATATGTGTAGAAGGAAGTTCTCGAAATCAGTTTTACTGAACAGCATGCGCTTTATGCTTATTTTTATTATTTCTCGAAATCGCTTTAACTGTACATGACGCGCCTGTTATATTATTTTCAACGGTGTTTGTTATTATTTCACACAGAAGGAAATTTTATTATGTCTACACAAGAATGGCTTGTTTTGCTTATAGTTGGATATTTATTGGGAAGGAGCACAGCTGCAGGTAACTTTATCATCATCCGTTTCTCCACCTCATCATAATAATAATGGTATTATTATTATTATATTTATTATTATTATTATTAGTAGTAGTATTATTATTTCATTTATTTTTTATTAATCATGTAATTATTATTTTCAAATCATTAATAGTTTAATAATAATATCTGTTATAAGTAGTAGTAGTACTAGTGTTAGTAGTGATTGTTGTTCTTGATGATATTGTTGCAGTTGCTATTGGTGTTGCAGTTAAAAAAAACAGCAGTAATAGTTGGAGTTATTTTGGTTAACCGTTGTGAATTCAAAATAAAGTTATGTTGCGTTACCCAGATCACATATCCGTCTTATCACTATTTTATATACTTGAAAATGCCAATTCGATTATTGACGCATACAATTAAGCAACCGGGTTAGCGAGACAATATCGTAATTAGAGGTGAACTTGTATTAGATAACACTTGATCGGTTCAACGAACATATTGAGCGTTTTTATTTTAAAGACGAAGAACTTGTTTTCGGAATAAGCATACATACTACGTTTAAAGCAATTGAAAAATAAAGGTATTACATGCATCGTGTAATACTATAATGTACTTTACTATAGCGAAAATACAAGATTAAATTATACCAATAAACATCTATAATTTCATTTAAATCAAATATTCAAATTTATATGACCTCAAGATTGACTTGAGAAAATGCAAGTCATAATTGGAATTCTGCATTCACAAAAAGATAAAAATCATAATAAGCCCAAGGTTCGAATTACATTATATATCAAACTAGCTTAAAGGGGCCTTTTCAAAGATTTTGCAATGTTTTGTAGTTTGTCATTAAATGCTTTCTATTGATCAATGTAAACATTTGCTCTAAAATGCCCCAGTAAACATTCAAGAATAAAATTTATCAAAGGAAAAAAAGTTACCCTTTCCAGGGCTCGAACCACTAACCCCTGGAGTCCTAGCGTAAAAAGTCTCCTACTAAGACCCCTCGATCATCCTTCCGCATACAATGAACGACGTATTTTATACTTTATATAAGCAATCCTCGTAGTTTCACAATATTTGACGACAACAACAGAACTCTCTAAATTATTCAATCGTTTCGCGTTGCAACGCTTTCAAGTTTTCAGGTTTTTAAATCGTCAAAAGATGCATATAATCGCTATATTAGAGCATGGTAAATGTTCAGTATTAGGGTTTCCTCACAAATATCATAACTAATTCGAAAATTTGCGAATCTGAAACAACTTTTTAAAATGTTGTCAATTTACCAAAACATGAAAAGGCCCCTTTAATATAACAAATAAACATTATTATGTTAATTAAGACGGTATAAGTTTTCGGTAACGGTTAGTAAGTGGTTCGAGACATCCGTCGTGTTTGCAAAACGCCTGCATGCGTCGCTTTTGCAAAACGCCTGGATGTTGAGCTGCTCAAACGTTATGGAAACCATATGCAGCGACTGCAGTTTCTCTATACAGAAATGATATTTGGGAACGGTTGAATCTACGTAACGAGAGCATTCATGATGAACTAATCCGTGTTTAGGAATTCATGCATTCATAAGGGAGTTTTGTGTACGTAGATACAAAATTAATTGTTTTAAATTAAATCATAATTTAGTATAATATGTAATTTGAATTTGTATTCCATAAGTTAGAAGACGTTTAGATTAATATTATCATCTTACTGTATAAACCAAATCCAAAACGCTTTTCATGTTGATTATAATTATTTAATGTCACCATATATATTTTGAAGTGCATTACATTTTCTCTCCATAAATGATGGAATGGTGATTACTTTGGGTAGCCAAAGTCAATAATGTGGCGTTAAATACAAATGAAAGTTAAAATCGAAAGACACACCCCTATTTAAAATTGACTTGTTTAAGTCAATTAACTACTCTTCACATCTGATATGATAGCATAAAAAGTGTCATAGAAAGGGAAATTTGTGTTTGATCTCCAATTATTTTTGCACTCATCTGGATAACATTGTAAAAACGACAACAAAACGTTCAGTGACAAGAATCTTGAAATATGTCACTAGTAGTGGGATGAAATGCATATATTGTACATATTTATTTAACACAATCTGTTGTATACAAACTTAATGAATTTCAGGAAGTTGACCGTTTCTATCTCAAGAAATTACACTCTGAGTATGCCTTCTCCCATAAATTATCACGCTATGGGTTTCAGTATAAATTTGTATATCACATCTCTGTTGGAGGTTTTCTAGTTGCTAATTGAAAGCGACATTTATACTTTCTGATATATGCTAAAATGATGATAAATTTGGCTTAATATTGATATAAATAAACATTAGTAATACAATCTAAAGGTAACCCAATGTCCAAATACAACCCATGCATACAACCCATGCATACAGCCGCAATTCACGTCAAAATGTCAAGGTATTTCCAATCTCACATACGCAAGAAAAATATATTGTAATGGACACACTATCCACGTTGCCACCATTTATAGCCCTGTTACCATTAGCATCAACAGAGATGCCAGCAACTTTCTGACAGTGGGTTGGGACGACACTGAACACACATACTTTATGCTCAGTTTTCCCAATGCGAAGCTCGTTTTAACCCGGATCCACTGTACCTCGAACGGTAAAATAAGTCACACATTGCTTTTTTTCATGAATTCAAATATCCCGTTTTTAGTTTAATACTGACGCTTAATAGGATTTTTTGTTATGAGAAACAATTAATTTTAAGGACAACAAGCCCTTCACAAAAATACGATTCCTTAACCTAAACATAAAATAAAAACTGATGAATTATATAATACGATTAACTGTTGAAACTCGAAATTTATAACGTCTTGTACATGAGGTTTTTTATATGCTCATGCAAAAAATCCAAAAACAAGTTTGTATTACGTAGATCCGTTCTTCCAAGGTCGAAGGTAACTCATGGTGGCTCTGACTCAACGTGACACCATGGAAATCGTCTCTGGAAACTGCTCTAGGCAATGCTTCCACGTGACATCTGAATCATGTCCAAAATTTAAATAAAAAGAAATCATTCTGCAAGTCAATGTGTCAATAAGTCACAGAAATACATCATGCAGTTCTAAAAAGTCGGTATTCATAAGCTACAATTGATAAAAGAATTATTTGTTTATGCTGTGAAAAGTGAACAAAACATACCGTATAGTAATGTGTCTACAATAAACTGCCTTCATTTAACCGCAGAACAACGTTGGCTATTGGTATCACATTATTTTTGTGTGTTTTAAAACCGATTGGTCTTTTTACGCACTTTCTATTGCAACAAAATATCAACAGCCGTGACGTCATGAACGAAAAACAAAATCCAACGAATTAATTAAAATGAATTTTAAAGTAAATAAATCTTAAAAATATGAACACATTAGTTTGTAAAATAAAATCACACATTTATTTTGTGTTTTTAGCTCTTAATTAAAACGCACTCATTTATTTCGTGTTTCAAGTATTATTTCCGAACTTTGACGGAGATATCAAATCGTTGCCGAATGCTTACCGAATACGGAGTTATCGCCCGAATATTAACGATCTCATTAGAAATGCTACAGAATGGAAACACACTTTAGATTTTTAATATCTTTTATGCATTTATGCTCCAAATATGCCAAATAAACAAAGATGAATATCTATATAAGTTCCGAGGAGATGGTTATGAACCTTGTATATGGCATTTCTGTTTAAGACATCTGTAAATAAATAAATATTCATTCGAACACTCAATAATAGCAGAGTAACGTTCCACACAAAAAACGGACTCTGTACAACTTATTCTAAAAATAATTTCATTACTTAGGGATTGATACCCTGATCAACATACATTTCTATAGGGACAAGACTCAGTGATTCCTGAAAAAAGGTCTTTGTTCGCTGCACTTCCCATTTAAGTCCTCTATAAGTATAAGAAATTTCATCGGTTTTTATTAATGCTACGCACAAGAGGAAGACAATGACATCAATAATTAAACAAAGACAATATTAATCACGATTAGAGAGTATGATCTTGAATGCTTCATTTTCCATGAAGCCTTATGTTTTTGTTTAAAGTTTCGTTTGAGTGTCTTCAATACTTTCTTAAGTATTCTCCGCAAATGCTTGGTAAGCTGACGGACGGACAGATCGATTGACGAACTGTCTGACTGAAGAATCGATTATTACTTTTTTTCATACGGGGGATTCGACTAATATGAGCGATTTTCCCTTTCATTGCAGTATTTTATTCAATATAAATATATATTGAACTATTTGTTGGTAAAAAATACAAAATACTTATCATTTGACGTGTAAAATGCTGACTTTTGTTTTAATTTTTAATGAAAAAGTTGACTATTTAAAGAACATTCGTATCGTGAGTGGGTGGGTACATTATTAAGCATATACTGATTCAATCGGGAAATACAGATTGTTCCTTACACATAATTTAAATGAATGCGTTGCTAAATAATAATAATAATAATAATAATATTAATAATAATAATGCAATAATAATAATGATAACTGTTTATGCGGATCTTGTCATATTCAAGAATACACATGAACTAAATGAAGACTTAAAATAGTTCAGCGTCTCATTAGGCATGTACCTGGATGTTTGCTTAAATATGTTTTTATTTAATTAATTCTTCGATTTTGCACGAGTAACTAGTGCTAGTTTCAAGCGAGGGCCAAGTATGAAAAAGCATTTGTACCTATCTATGGCAGTTTTTTAATAATAAACATTTTGATGTTATTTTCTAACAATAAAGTGTCGATTTTGCAAGAAAATATCATGCACGCAATGCTGTGTTTGAATATATGATTATCTTATTCCAATTATGACAGATACCGTACAATAAACTCTTGTCCAAAGCAAAGAAATTGCATTTGTGTGTAAATGATGTTTATTCGTTAATAGAACATTATTTCCACATTATGTATTTCATCTTTAAATGTTTTAAAAATGTAAATACTCCCAACATGTCCAATAAAAAGATATTCGTTAAACATAACTACGTTTTATATCTGCAAACGAGGTTACATGTGTAAGTGCTGATGACATCTCGTAATCCAAAAAGCCGCTTTTGGCGAACCTTCATATACATAATTGTTTGATGAATGTGGTAAACTTAGGTATCCGAAATTAAGATGAATAACACGAATAAGCATCACTCCGTAGTTTCGCAAGTTATACTGCAGAATATGCATTACAGTTATTCACTAAATTATCTACCAATTCAGATCTTTTACACATGATATATATCTCTTTTTATAGTGTGCGAACAACATTAAAAAAGACATTCGTAACATAAACATATGCTTACTTATACAACGCAGACATACAATACATTAATATGTACATACGGTTTGCAATAAGCATATTTTTTATTTAAGTGCAGTAATTCTTGTATAATAAGAGATGTTTTGCTTATACTTCAGACCCCATCAAAATCCTTAATTCTTCAATCGCGGTGGCATCAGAAGGGAAACCATACAAAACCATGACGGCAAAAAATGTCAACGATGGTATTGTGAATAACCAAGGCAAGGCTGATGCTTGTGGATGTTGCGCAGCTCTTGAAAGACCATCATGGGTGCAACTGAAACTGAACAAGACTTATCTCGTGGAAAAGATTCTAGTTTATGGGCGTACCGATTACGGTGCGTAGAGATAAACGCTTATTCAATACAACATATGAAGGTTTGGTGACCTAAATATCAGAGAATAACATGATTGATCTAAGACTAACACACCCATTTGCCGTTTAGAAATCCGCTCTATTTATATAAATTATTTCCAACCAGGCATTGAAATAATAACATATTTACATAAATTATTTAAAATAATTAATAAATGGTATACATACACGTGCAAGCATACAATTAATTCATGTAATAAACTGACGTAATAATGAGCAAGACACTAGAATCAATATTATCATAGAAACGTTCATATGTAAATAATATGTCACAGTTTGAAATGTTCTGTATGTCAGTGTTTAGCTATATTGATTTTAAATGCTCCGTTCCATAGTTAAAGTACAAGCGAACGTATATTTGTCATCGCGCATGCGCCGACTTTTCCGTTTGTCCTCGAATGTCTTCGTCAATGGTGGTTTGTCCGTGTGACGTCTGCTGTTGTTGGGTGAATCGGAATACTTAGGATTTATACATTTAACAATGTATATCTACGAGGTCGGCCGAGGCTATCCAACTGCCGCACGTGCTTTCGTGTGAGCACTGTTGAACGTTTCCGTCCAATCGTTCTTTATGTTTTATGTTTAAATGAAAGAAAGATTGAGGGAAAATTTCCTATTGGGTTGTTCCTTCAGCCTTTTATTCCTTTCCCGCCGAATTCCTTCGTCCCACACAAACCTTGATAAATTTCTCAAGTTAAAATGCATAAATTAACTTAGAGATCTAGTTCTCTTTATAATTTCTTAAAAGGATATTTATTAATTAATCGGACACTGTGGTTAGCAATTGTATAATATTCTTTATATTATTAATGTATATGTATTGTTTTCCGCAGCGCGTCCCATTAAGTTTAATTGTGAAATTGATATATGTAATCTTTGTATTGTGTGTTAATGTTACATTGTTTTCATATATTTCTAAATAGCTGTTATACCTCTTTATGCCCGTTTTTATACGGTACAAACAATATAATTACGAACCTACGCCAGAACTTTGCTGCCCTTATAAAGCACCCCTGTGAAAAATATATTTTATAAGTATAACAACATTTAATTGTTAATATGCGTTTTTTTATATTAAATATGTTATTAATCTAACACTAACTATTTTCCATAGATTGCAAGCGTTTTCTTGAAGGAGAGTGAAATTTAGAGAACAAATATCTAAGCACCTAACATACCTCATGCTCAATTGAAGTGTACTACTATGCAGACAACCTTGAAAAGGCTGTGCTAATGTTTTGTACGTTTAAATTCGACAATTTAAAAATCAAACTAGTGCATTCATATTAAAACCATAACATGTTTCACTTACAATTACCAGGCAGCAGGTTTGAAAAGGGGATACTTGTTCAAGTATTGTATTGGATACATTCGTCAGTTCCTATCGTAATTTCAATACCACCGTAAACAAATCGTCCGTCTAGCCACCCTCAAATAGCAGCTTTTGGAACGCCTCTTTAGAATAATAGACAAAATGCAATTTATATAATTGCAGTTATTGCATAGACAGCCCTTGTATGCATAGGTTTGACCTCATTAATATGATGCTATTTAGTATGATCCTTACACAGGCCGAAGGCTTTTATTGTAACTGGCTATATCCGAAAGCGGTTAGCACTTCTTTGGTGAAATAAAATATTCAAAGATTCTGAAGTTACCCCAAATTAAATGGCGAAAATCGTCATAAAACAGGTGAGCTAGTCCTGAAAATCACAATATATTTAACTTTTGTTTAAAATATTACGTTTACTGTGGTACGGTTGGATCATTTGATACAGTTTTAATAAGATGGACGTTCATAAAATGATTAAATTTATTTTTGTTTTGAAAGCCCTTCATTTTGCTCCATCCCTAATGTAATTTGATAATGTCCACATATTTGAATTTTGTCTTGCATACATCCGCTTCTCAGCCTATGAATGTAAAACAGAAAAGTGGTTGGTAAAGAGTGATAGTGTCATTCAATAAATATGTGTGAGTATTTGTAAATGGCAAACTAGCTCTTTCACTTTTCAAGTTTGGTATAAATAACTGAAATATAGTTGGTTCTACTATTCCGTCCGGATCAAGGATGATTTTGTCACATACATTATTAACCTCGACCGTAACAGCTTTTGTTCAGCATTTCCTCGAATTGAGAAGCGCCCGTCGGATTATATTGTTCTGTGCAATATTGTCCCCAGTGTGTGCACAATATCCTCTATATATGTAGATCCAGCGAACACAAGCCCGCCCCATTGTAATTCTTTTTGCTCGCATTAATCATTTCCCAGAAAAACACGGTATCAAATTTAGTTACCGAAGTTTCTGCACACTTTCGAATAATGTCGTAAAATGATTATAAACTTCGTCAACCTGCATATTTAGTATAACATGTTAATCCTCCCTAACTGGTTATTGTAAAATCCGATGTTACAATTTCAGTACAGGTAATGTTCCGTGTTTAATGGATACCTTTGAACACCAATATTGTATAGTGCGAACTTTTTCTGACATGGAGAATATGGTATTCTAAAAACAAAAAAAAAGTTTTACAACCTATACATATCCAATAAAGAGTCAATAGAACTTCATATGCAAAGAAATCTTACGTATATTTGTATATTTCAGGTTTTAACCAGTTTAACGACATCACATTATCACTGGGAATACAGAATCAATTACTTGAGTACGAAGCGCTCAATGCGACAAACCAGTCTTTAAAGATGACGATACTGACTCCTCCACGCGAAGTAGATACAGTGCGCGTTTCGGCAGACACGAAACCAGGCGACTATATGACCATATGCGAGATAATGATATACCGACAAGCAGGTAACGCGCTTTGAAGCTGACGGCTTCTTTGGTTTTAAATAATGGTACATTTTATTTTGTTTTATATCAATTCACGCAAGTTTAGTTGGATTTGCGTTATAAAATCTCGTTTTATAATAATTTAAATGTCCATTACCGACTGTGGTAAATAGATACAGTGCGAGTTTCGGGTGACGTGCCAACAATTCAATATATGACTATATGCGAGATTATGATATACCGACAAGCAGGTAACGCGCTTTGAAGCTGACTTCTTCTTTTTAAATAATGGAACATTTTATTTAGTTTTATATCAATTCACGCAAGGTTTTTTTGGATTTGCGTTACGTCGCATGCAGTTAAGTCATTTTTTCATCGCTGATACTGGTTTTCAAAGGAATGATATAAATCCGAATCAGTAACACGAAGAGCTTAATAATTACAAAATCTCGTTTTATAATAATTTAAATGTCCATTACCGACTGTGGTAAAAGGAAGATAACCTACACTTATAATTTGTTACATATATTTTATTATATCGCGATTATTTTATCTCGTTGAAAAATGGCTACATGGATATTATTGATATTTCTGCTTATTTAGCCTTTTTTACGTTGTTTAAAATATGTACACGTTTGTGTATTATGTATGTCAGGCTTGTACTGTATACTATATCAATTTTCGTCGCGTTCATTTATAATATAGTCTATGTGTTTGTAAACAAAGGTAAACTTAGCATTTGTGTTAACTATACTATGCTCTTAAGAATACGATAAAATTCATATGGTTTGATTTAGATTGCAGATTAATTCGCGTGTTACGCACACATAAAAAGGAAATTTAGTGTATGATACCTATACAAATCTGAATGATACCTATAGCATGTTGATTACACCAAACAAACCGTATAAGCATGGGAAAATTATGCGTTCTGATCAGTGTTCTCAAGCTCTTAAGAATTATTACATTCACGGTTAATGAATGCGTACTTAATATCATTTTTATGTGTGCTCCTCTGTTAGAGGTTTACGATTGATTTTTAATTGGGACGCGTAATTTCCAAAAATATTGCCCACTAAATGAAACAGATCAACACGCATAATAACTTGGGCACCTTAATATTTGGCTCAGTGTGTTACTGGTGATAACCGGACGTATCCGGAGTGATGGCCTCTTTCTTAAGTAAACTATTTTATGTTTAAACTAATAGTTCACAAACATATAATCCAGAATATTTTAGTTCGCTGATTTCCGACACGCTTATTTATGGACTGCTTTTATTTTATTTGTTTTTAATTCTGTATCGCTTTACGCAAAACATATTCTTACCGCGTGATTTAAACTTTATTAACATAAAAAACAGCATGTGCATCTATATTCGTTGGTTCGCACCGAAGTAATGACCCCTTCAGTCGCTCATAAGTCAAAACGAAGTACCGCCAGAGTGCTGAAATTGAACTACCGGGTATAATAACAACCAACTTACTTCCTTATCTTGTTTTCAGTTTTTCCCTTGCTGTCAAATCCTAGGTTTCGACCTTACTTAATAGCTAATATTTATAATATTGAATATTATTCCCACCAGTAGTTCCGAATGAATAAATCGTATCATTGCATTTACTAAATTGGGAGCCTTACCACCAAACATTGGCTTCCTATCTCTGTTTCGGATGAATGGGGATTCATTTGTAAGTCAGACCTTTATCTTAATTTCGTTTCATGGTGTTTTTACATTTGAACGCACCTTTTTAATTCAATGAATTTATTAACCGATATTCATTTCAATCAACATTTCGATCGATTCCCTGGTTTAAATCTTACCTATCAGATAGAAGTCAAATTGTTAGTATGGGTAAGCGTTCCTCTAATTCTAACCCTGTTTCGTGTGGTGTGCCACAAGGAAGTATTTTAGGACCTCTTCTCTTTCTTTGTTACGTGAACGATATGATTATAAGCATAGACAAAGAATGCAAACTTGTTTTATACGCTGATGATAGTACAATTTTATTTAGTCATAAAGATCCTGATTTTATATCCCAAAAGCTTGGTCTCGTTTTAGAATGTTGTTCTGAATGGCTAGTGGATAACAAGTTGTCACTACATCTCGGCAAAACAGAGTATATTATGTTTGGGCCAATACGAAAAGTAAGCAAACTGAAAGTGTCTCCAGTAAATTGTAATGGCCATACGATAAAAAATGTTAAGAAGATTAAGTATTTAGGCCTTCAGATTGTTGATACTCTTTCTGGTGACAATATTTTATTTGATGCTTTCCGGTTGTTTATAGAGAAATATCAGTGAATTAAAACTGATAATTTCACTGTTAAAACAGTTTTACCAGAACTATTTTTTTTACCCCATTGTGACCCCCACGCATTCTTCCACCAAGAGCGATTACTCTTCAATGAATATTTATATCAACTTACAGAGTAACTTCCCTTGAACATACATGTACACAATGTCGTCTGCTTTTTATGCCTTTACTCTGAAACTTAACAATGAATGAAATGGAAAACGATGAAATTCATTTAATGTTCTAGGATATTTTTGATATTGAAGATTATTTTAATGAAAATACAGAAAATCTTAATGAGACATCAAGTTTAGCAGAAGAAACAACAGCAACAGTATCAGCAGCAACACAAGTATCAGCAACACTGTTATCTATAACAGAAACAAACCAAACATATGGAAAGGCTTCAGAAACAATTTCTGCTGGGATACAGTCATCAACAGCCACTGCAGCAATAACGGCCACAGCAACAACCATGAAACGGCAGTTCCGAGATGTCAATATTGACAATATTGAAAAAGAAAATATGAACACCAAAAAGAAAACAGTAAGTGACATGAAACTCTTCAACCAATTCCTTCTTTACAAACAAGACTCAAGAAATGTTGAAAATATTCCTGCGCATGAGTTGAGCAATCTGATTTGTGAATTCTTGTTGGGTGTCACCAAAAAAGATGGAAGTGAGAACGAGCCCACAACACTGCGAGGCATCATCGGCTCAACTGACCGCTATTTAATACACAATAACAGTAAATTATCACTCATGAATGACAAAGAATTTGCCAAAGTCTGGGAAGTGATGAAAAGTAAACAAAAGGCATTGAAAAAAACAAGGCTATAGGAATAAACCCAGAGAGGCTGTGGTACTTACAAAAGAGCACATCGAGGCAATGTATTCAGCCCAGACTCTAGGAGATTCTAGTCCCAGCGCCTTGATTCATTCGTTGTGGATGATCTGCACAACCCATTTCGGCATGAGGACGGGAAAACAAATACATAAACTCTGCTGGGGGGACGTTACACTTGGTATTGATTTTGAGTCATGCGAGGAGTACATCACACTCGATACCGAGCGCCAGACCAAGACCAGAACAGGGGAAAATCCAAGAAATACCAGGTAAATTTCTATGTCTGAAACATTGAACTAAATTCATCAGATCATGTATTGCCTTTTAATGCAAGTATTTAATTTAATAGTCATAATTATAAGTGGCTTATAAAATTTACATGGCAAAATTAATGTAAATGTAACATGCTTATATTTATAAATTATTTTAAATCAACAAAATGGTTAACTTATTAATGATATAATATTTTTTATGTATTTAATAATTATGGCTGACTCATAAGTAACAGAAGATCAATAAATTAATTATTAATTAATGATTTTAATGATTAATTGCCAAACAAAAGCCATTGCTATCATGTTTTTATATGGTTTAAAGCAACTGAGTGGAAACTTTTGAAATCAGTATTACTATTTTATACACAAATGAAGTTTAATTTTGTTAGGTCAGTCAAACCAAGGGCTTATGCAGTCCCCGAAGAGCCCAACAGAGACCCAGTTCATCTGTATAAGTTGTATGCAGACAAACGGCCGGTGGAAATGAGAGGAGATGACAGTCCGTTATTCCTTATACCATGCAACAGCACACAGCTTGGCTGGTTCAGTAGGTCAGCAATTGGTATAAACAAGCTGTATGGCATCATGGCAGAGATGAAGACGGATGCTGGGATAACAGAGCCCAGAATCATCCCATACAGGTAGAATTAATTGACATTTAACTCATTTGCATATGTATGGTGGCACTAAGGTGACATCAAAGCTAAAAAAAATTACTCGTGAAAACAGACTTATTTTGTGCTTCCCCGACTTATATTTTTTGGAGCGCTGATGTCACCTTAGTGCCAGCGTACATATCTCAAATAAAAATAAAATGATGACTTACCTTTAAATTAGCAATTATCACCATTTGTTCAAGATTCCTTATTTTCATCAGGATGCCTTTCTCCGATTTTCCAGATCCATGCACTGTATTCTTTTTTGGATGAAGTTTTTCAAAGGGACACAAAGCAATTACAAAAGCTTTATTTAATTGTAATATGCAATGTTTCCTTTTGATTTTTTTTCAAATTTATAGCCAAGACTATCAATAAAATTACTTTTTTACAGTGCAAGAAAACACTTAATCCAGACATTAAATGATGAGAACATCCCAGCTCACCAGATCGTACAAATTTCAGACCACAAAAATGTCAGTAGTCTAAATAACTAGTGGGATAAACAAGGATCAATCAAAACAGATTTTAAAGATTCTCTCACATTCAAACCAAACTGCTGTAGCAAAGCAGAATCTTCCTCCATCTGCAACTGCAACCACGTCAATGAGTGATTTACCGATGGGAAGAGGATTCTTTGTAAACTCAAATTTCCACGGCAACGTTACTTTCAATTTTCAAAGCTCTGAAATGGGTCTGTCACAGAAGAATGTGTTTAATCAACAAGTGAAATCTCCTACACCAACACCGGATGTTTCGCCTGATTTTCCTGATCAACCACGCTACAAGCGTATTCGCATGATTCCAGACAGTGAAAGCGATTAACTAGTTTGTGATAAAATTGGCACGAACACTTACTGTTGATTTTTTTTCCAGTTAATTCCATTTAAGTGTTAACACTCCTTTCATGTGCATTTTGTTAAAAATGGCGAAGACATTGTTAGCGTTATTTACGCTATAAATAGACTCCGCATATTAATACGCCAACATGACATAAACAAATTTTGTCATCATATGATTATTTATTTTTTAAATGATGTTATCGGTGTTTTTTTCTTTTCACTTGATATGTGTTGCATTGTAAATACAAAACAGTTATTGTTTAACGTTTGTTTTCTTGTGAACTATTTGCAACGCTTATTGTAAAAGCGGTAATGATATTTTGGGGCGCCCAATGGGAAATTGGTTTGAACGGATTGGCAAACGTATAAAAATATGAATTTGTGAGCATAAAATAAAAAGAAAATTTGTTGGATTGGGTGGAATATCGATTTTAATTCACTCGTGATCATAGAAAAAATATATTTTCTAAGATCACTCGTAAATTAAAATCGATATTCCACCCAATCCAACAAATATCCTCTATGTGAATAACATCGTTTCTAAAGTTAACGCAAAACTTTTATACAGACACAAAACTTGTTTAGATTTTAATTTTATAAAACTTTTAAGTTCAGCTCTTTTACAATATCATTTTGATTATTGTTGTTCATCTTGGTTCCATAGTTTAAATAAAGCCCAAACGAAAAAATTACAAATTATGCAAAATAAAATTATCAGGTTTATTAAAGATTACGAACCAAGAACCTCCATTACCAATGATGATTTTGTACAATTGAAAATGTTAAATGTGGAAAACAGAGTGAAACAACTTAAGTTAAATTATATGCATACAATTTATATGGAAAATGTCCTTCATATCTCAGCGAAAACTTTGAAAAATAATCAAGATCTGGAAAAAGTAATTTCATAATACCAACTGTGACAAATACTTATTTAAAAAAACATTCAAATACTCTGGGTCTACAGACTGGTATTCCCTCCCAGAAGACATAAAAAAAGTGGAAAATTTTGACAAATTTAAAAGAATGGTTAACAAACATCTACAAAGCAATGAAACTGAGATAAGTGAGGACATATATAATGTATTATTAATATATGAATATGACTGTGATATAGAAACAATTGGAATCTGTGATATACTATTTGAATTGAAATGTTTCCATATTTGCTATAATATGTATTTAGTTAAACCTCATGTTTGGTAATGTTTTTCATTTTTTGGTAACATTGGTTTAGTTGTGTAATTGAGACAAAACGCTAGGTTATTCACATGTTTTCTCTCAATCAAACACCAAAGTATATGTGTGTAAGTTAGATCATATAACAACTTGATCATTGTTTTCTCGTACTTTTAATGGACCCCATTGGAAATAAGCTTTCAGCTTAAAGGGTTATCCATAGGTCAAAGATTGCATTACAATTGATAACTAATTTTTATAACTGTTATAATATAGATTTGAATTTATTTAGATATTTATATATTATTTGATAACTACAGCTGTGATAATAACAGTGGTGTTACTATGTTTTTATGCTTTTATGTATTGTGATATTTTTATTTTATGCGTTTGACCTAGAATGTTAAATACATAAATAAATAAATAAATAACACCAACATATCTCTAATTTACGATTGCTTATATACCTGGTTATTACATGTATGACGAAGCTAAATCCCTCAAACACTCATGAACATGACTAGTTGGTAAATCTGCCAGGTTTATTATTATATATATATATATATATATATATATGTATATATATATATATATATATATATATATATATTTTTATGATGAATTGTAAACTTTTAGCACAATATTTTAGTGTGACTATTTTTTATACGTTTGACTATTTTCTAATATATATGTTTATGATCACATTAACACCTGATAAACATGTCTTAACCGGCAGCGCAAATCTAGGGTAAACTTCATCAAGACATGCAGATTAATTAAACATTACTGTTTTAGACAATACTGGACACAACTGTTTTAGTACATTATAAATACTTTTTTTCTGCTGTGACTATAAAATACATACTTTTATTATTTTTATTAAGTAACCCATTGGTGGTATATATAATGAGAGTTTAATAAATATATATTAAGCATCATATATTTAACATTTACCAATATTTAGTGGAGTGTCATAAGCATTTGAGAAATGGGTGCTTTAACACTATTTAAATTTTTATTTTCGAAATAACAAACAAGAATAAGAGCCTAAAATAACACACTTATACATCTTAAAATAACTAGTATATTTAAATTACCAGGCAGCAGGTTTGAAAAAGGGATACTTGTTCAAGTATTGTATTGGATACATTCGTCAGTTCCTATCGTAATTTCAATACCACCGTAAACAAATCGTCCTCTACCAAATGTATTCAAATTATGCCCCTGGGGTCAAATTTGACCCTGCCCCGGGGTCACAAAATTGAACATATGCTTATATAAGGCCTATTTTGTGAAAACTTTCAAAATTTTCTTGTCCATAAACGTATGGCATAGGGCTACCAAATTTGGTATGTAGTGACATGTAATAGTTCTCTTCTTAGTTTGTTCAAATTATGCCCCTGGGGTCAAATTTGAAACTGCCCCAGGGGTCACAAAATTGAATATATGCTTATAAAGGGCTTATTTTGTGAAAACTTTAAAATCTTTCTGTCCATTACCATTGGGTCTAGGGCTACCAAATTTGGTATGTAGTGACATCTTATAGTCCTCTACCAAGTTTGTTTAAATAATGCCCCTGGGGTCAAATTTGACCCTGCTCTGGGGGTCACAAAATTGAACATACGCTTATATAAGGCCTCTTTTGTGAAAACTATCAAAATCTTTTTGTCCATAAACATTGGGCCTAGGGCTACCAAATTTGGTATGTAGTGAAATCTTATAGTTCTCTACCAAGTTTGTTCAAATTATGCCCCTGGGGTCAAATTTGACCCTGCCCCGGGAGATCACAAAATTGAACATATGCTTATATAAGGCCTATTTTGTGAAAACTTCAAAACGTCTTGTCAATAACCATCCAGCCTAGGGCTATCAAATTTGGTATGTAGTGACATCTTATAGTCCTCTACCAAGTTTGTTCAAATTATGCCCCTGGGGTAAATTTGACCCTGCCCTGGGGGTCACAAAATTGAACATATGCTTATATAATGCCTATTTTGTGAAAACTTTAAAAAATGTCTTGTCCATAACCATTGGGCCAAGGGCTACACAATTTGGTATGTAGTGACATTGTATAGTCCTCCACTTAGTTTGTTCAAATTATGCCCCAGGAGTCAAATTTGACCCTGCCCTGGGGGCCACAAAATCGATTATATGCTAACATAGTGCCTATTTTGTGAAAACTTTAAAAAAAATTTGTCCATAAGGCATAGGGCTACCAAATTTGGTATGTAGTGACATCTAATAGTTCTATACAAAGTTTGTTCAAATTATGCCCCTTGGGTCAAATTTGACCCTGCCTGGGGGGTCACTAAACTGTACATACGCTTATATGGGGCCTATTTTGTGAAAACTTAAGAAATCTTTCTGTCCATTGGGCCTATGGCTACCAAATTTGGTATGTAGGGACATCTAATAAACCTCTACCAAATTTGTTCAAATAATGCCTCTGGGGTCAACTTTGACCCTGGGGGGGGCACAAAATTGAATAAACGCTTATAAAGCGCCTATTTTGTTAAATCTTTAGAAATCTTCTTGTCGAAAACCATTCAGATTATGGCTACCAAATTTGGTATGCAGTAACATCTTATAGTCCTCTACCAAGTTTGTTCAAATTATGCCCTTAGGGTCAAATTTGACCCTGATCCGCAGGTCACAAAATTGAACATTATATACGCTTATATCTTGCTTATTTTGTGATAACGTTTTAAGATATTATTGTTCTTAACTCTAGCACCTAGGGCTACCATATTTTGTATGCACATGTAGTGAGATATAGTAGTCCTCTGCAAAGTTTGCTCAAATTATGCCCCTGGGGTTAAATTTTACCAAGCCCAGGGGGGTACAAAAGTGTACATGTGCTTAAATAGGGCCTATATTTAAGTATTTGCACATGCAGAGAATATTCGTTTCAGCCTATTTTTAGCAGTGGAGCGATACAGGGCCATCATGGCCCTCTTGTTTGTACTTCCCTTTAACAGGGGACATATTGATTTTCCTTGTGGAAAATGGGACGCATCCGTATGCCCGTCCGATGTTTGAGTCGCGCTTAGTTTTGATGGTGCTGCTATTTGGATAAAGTTTAAAAAAAACATACCTCTTTCGAAACAATTATAGATCTCTGACAAACCATTTGTTATCCACCTCGCTACATGTATTTGAGTTAATACAATGTTGTGTTGTTTTGTTAATTGTATTTGCCGTGGCCACCTATATGACTAGAGTTATCGTGAATAATAGTGATTTTGAGAACACATATTTTAATTTTGCATAATTAACATAATTTTACATTATGCCGAATATATTGTTTTAACATAATTGAAGTTTCAGACAAAGCATTCGTGTGTTATTGTTATAATTAACACATTGTTACAGTTTACTGCTTCGCTGTTATCTCTATGCTTTGAACAAGACATCGATTTATTCATCAATACAATCACATTGTCGGACTATGTGTTATTGACGTTTGTCGCCCCGTCACTATTTAATATATTAGAGATACTTGTTATTTAACAACATGTTTAAACTATTTAAAACTAAAAATGATTCCTCCGAGTTATTCGAGTCCGAGTCGTTCGTTAAACTTACAATTTACTTCCAAAAAAAACTAAACGGCCATTCCTTTGCACATTTAGTGTGAGTGTCATTGGGCCTTCTTTTATATATTGCATATATAAGCAACTTTTTTAATGCAGTTGATCATGTAAAAATACTACCGCGAAAGTGATAGTCTAAACAGAACACATTAAACAACTTTAACATTATTATTGTATTAAACGTTCAGATCAAAATCGGTATAGAGTATGCAGGCAGCTCCTAAACAGTTAATTAATCCGCATTAATGATAAATTCTCAATACTGGAATATACGTAGAATTCAAAATGTTTTTTATTCCAGACTGTCTACACGGAAGGTACGGTGCAAATTGTTCAAAAGAGTGTCATTGTCTTTCGGGACCATGTGAAAGTGTCACGGGTATATGCATGCCTGCTTTATGCAAAGACGGCTGGAGAGGACTCGCCTGCAATGAAAGTAAGACTTACTATATAATAATCAAGATTGTGATTGATAAACAATAATTGAGCACGTTTGCCCATTGAACTGTATTACACTTTTATTGAAATGTCACTAAGTAATGCTATTGAAATTAGTTCACTGAAAAATAGTATCAAAAAGCTCATTACTCTTTTGCATGCAAAAAAATATGACGCTGTCATAACAAGCTAGTGATAGAACTTACCATAACGCCAATCAGAGCCGTCGGACATCAACTTGATAAATGCGAAAATTATAATATGTAAGCAACTTGCTTTGATAAAATTTCCTTAATTGGAGCCACTATTCATGAATACAAATACATCTTACATTTGTTAGTGTGTCAAAACTATTAAAGATTGTACGTGAAATTGTATGCGTTATATCTGCTCCATATTTACCTGATGTAGAGCTACAGTTATGACAAACAGCAGTCCCCTAGCGTTCAGCGCTTTGATTGATAATATATGATCGACGTTTTATGATTGCAACCTGCAAATCTGGCACCTTTGGTTATTACTGCTTCTTCATATATCATTGTCACAAAAATGTAACTTGTAACCCTTTTGACGGTAGCTGTCTCAATAATCAGTGCTCAGCTGGGTGAACACATAAAAACTGTAGCGTAGATAGGTGACAACATGAGGATTATCATCTACTTGAATATCGATTTATTGTTAAATATTAATTAAAAAAAATAATATGTACTTGTAATTTAGTTGCATTATATAATCAGTTTGTTCAACTTTTTTTGTGAACAATTTATATAAAATAAAATTAAGGTTATGCTGGTTCAAGTGTTTGTTTTTTCTACAGTCACGTTAAACGCGTGACAAATATTTTTGCGTTTCGCTTCGTTGGTGAATATTATTGTGTATATAATTTTACTAAATTCTAATTTTGAATTTTGTATCGCAGCTTACGCACTTCTTGAAGACCTTTAAAGTATTGCTTAAACCTTTTTTTAAGTGGAATAGTATTGTTTAGTTTTGATCCAGGTTTGTTTGGTTTCAGCTGTGTCAGGGTGCAGAATCAACGGGGTTTTCAGGGGTTTTCACACGGACTGGGCAGAATGTAAACACACCGTTTACAACTTTAATTTGCAAATATCTCAAGTTATTGAAATATATTTGCAAAATCTTTAGTACATAAAATACAGGTTTTCTTGCAGTTTGTGCCGGTATCTTAAGGTATAAGAATCTATCATTTAATACGTCTGAAATCAGTGACACAATTTGACGTTGCGTGAAGCATAACAGTGCAGTTTACATGGCATTTTTTAACAAGAAGACATCCTTACTAAATAAAGTAATTATGTTGTATTTCAACTCACCATAATAAGCATTTAAATCTGTCTTTTATACTCTATTTGAAATTCTTAAGAAAATTTGTTTTAAAAAGTTATTTGAAAAAAACCCTACTTACCGATATGTTAACATCAATTAACGTTTAATGCGGAATCCCACAAAGTCACGTGATCCTGCACCCTGGTGTTTTTTCCTGCCATTGTCGACAAGGGGAGTATTGTAAAAAAAAAATTGTAAATGTCCCGACACGTGCGCCTGTGTGGATACAAAATAATAATAGCGTGGGTAAGATAGCAATATGAGGCATATGTCAGCTCTACGGTTGATGTTGGTGTTCATCATGATGTCTTGCGCGAGTACACATTCACGTTTGTTATAGTATGCAAATTGTATGTTTTACTTTAAAAGTTTAAATGAATACATGTTAGAAAATGCTGAATCAATTGTATTTCATTTCACCGTTGTGCTACTACCACCATAATAATTTCGTCAAGTACATAAACTTATTTTTTTTAGCTTCTATGTTAAGTTTACGGTAAACGCTATCAACAAAAATTGCTTTAGCACAACTGATAATGCCAATATACCTTTCATAGCTTGCGATCATGGGCACTTTGGCGAGAACTGCTCCTCTGCTTGTCATTGTTTCAACGGTTCAAGCTTTCACCATGTGTCTGGCCACTGTCCTGGTCAGTGTGAACCTGGCTGGACTCAAAGTAACTGCAGCGTAGGGAAGAGATTTATTGTCCATTGGTGCCTCTTCAATTATTATTCAGAGCATTTTAGAATATGTTTGCGAAAAATCGTTTGACTGTATTGTTACTGTAAATAATGAATGCTTCTCACCTTTATCATACACAGCTATTGTTGTTTCCTCTATTCTTCTACTGTGATGATCTCTTTAGTTCGCCTGTCACAGGTTGCAATTAAGACATTCCTGGAAAGAACTGTTCCTTCCGTTATAATTGCCTGCTTAAATCAAGCTGTTAGAAAGTTTACCTTTACTGTCCGAATAACTTATGTGCACCGGGTTGATTAAAAGCAAATGTAGTGTCGGTAAGATGTAATAACGACCCCTTATGACAGCTTAATAATTCATTATGTAGCATTTTATGACGTGAATGCATGTAAATTATTTGTTATAATATTGAATGCAATGCCAAGCTTCTTACAGATACACTTTATTTAAGAGATTATGAAATCTGTTTTGTGTGTCTTTCTAAGCGTGTGAAAAAGGCAATGTTGGTACCAACTGTTCCTTCAATTGTCAATGTCTTAATTGCAAAACACGTGACCCTATTTCTGGCCGTTGTTCTAACAACCAATGTGCGCCAGGTTGGACTCTTCGTAACTGTAGCGCTGGTACGATTTAAAATGGTCGATTATTAACTAATTGTTTCACGCGTGTTATGATAGTAATCATATGGGGCATGCATGTAAAAATGTTGCATTATAGTAGTAGAAGTAGTAGTAGTAATAGTAGTAGAAGTAGTAGTAGAAGTAGTACAAGTAATAGTAGTAGAAGTAGTAGTAGAAGTAGTAGTAGTAGTAGTAGTAGAAGTAGTAGTAGAAGTAGTAGTAGTAGTAGTAGTAGTAGTAGTAGTAGTAGTAGTAGTAGTAGTAGTAGTAGTTGTAGTAGTAGTAGTAGTAGTAGTAATAGTAGTAGAAGTAGTAGTAGAAGTAGTAGTAGAAGTAGTAGTAGTAGAAGTAGTAGAAGTAGTAGTAGTAATAGTAGTAGAAGTAGTAGTAGAAGTAGTAGTAGAAGTAGTAGTAGAAGTCGTAGTAGTAGTAGTAGTAGAAGTAGTAGTAGTAATAGTAGTAGAAGTAGTAGTAGAAGTAGTAGTAGAAGTAGTAGTAGTAGTAGAAGTAGTAGTAGTAGTAGTAGTAGTAGTAGTAGTAGTAGTAGTAGTAGAAGTAGTAGTAGAAGTAGTAGTAGTAGTAGAAGTAGTAGTAGTAGTAGTAGTTGTAGCAGTAGTAGTAGTAGTAGTAGTAGTAATAGTAGTAGTAGTAGTAGTAGTAGTAGTAGTTGTAGTAGTAGTAGTAGAAGTAGTAGGAGTAGTAGTACTACTAGTAGTAGAAGTAGTAGTAGTAGTAGTAGTAGTTGTTGTTGTTGTTGTAGTAGTAGTTGTACTAGTGGTAGAAGTAGTAGTAGTAGTAGTAGTAGTAGTAGTAGAAGTAGTAGAAGTAGTAGTGGTAGTAGTAGTAGTAGTAGTAGTAGTAGTAGTAGTAGTAGTAGTAGTAGTAGTAGTAGTAGTAGTAGAAGTAGTAGTAGTAGTAGTAGTAGTAGTAGAAGTAGAAGAAGAAGAAGTAGTAGTAGTAGTAGTAGTAGTAGTAGTAGTAGTAGTAGTAGTAGTAGTAGTAGTAGTAGTAGTAGTAGTAGTAGTAATTGTAGTTATATACTGTTCATCTGTTGAGTCGCGGTACTTAATCTTATTCTCGGAAATAAAACAACCAAACACAGCTTACCAATTAAATGAAATATTTTTTATTTAATTCCATCATTATGTTTATCAGAAATGATCAAAATAGCATAAAATTAACAATGAAAACGAAACAACGCTGAAATTTACGAATGGCTATCGGCCATTTTGTCCTTAATTATGAAATCACTTGAGTCGCGGTAATTAGGTCAAATATGTTTACCATATCATAGTTGAGGTAATTTTATACTAAATGTGCAAATTCATTACCCTATTTATTGCAAAGGGATATCAATGTTTACATGCTATAGTTTTTCAAGTTTATGCATACATTTTATTGTTTTATTTGATAAAACAGTGTTTGTCATTCATTCTTCGGGAGAACAGTGAATGCACAAAAATGTGCTGTCTCTTCTCAGGACCCTCACATCACAGCAGTATGTCAAGTGGACCCAGTGTTGGCATTTGTCACACTGGCCCCATTTAATGATGACCAGTGTGTGTATGTCCTTCAGCTGCGGAGGGGACGACCAGCCACATACACAGCATTAATCCGATTGATCCTCATCAGTTTCAGATTCATCAACTTTCCCATGCTGGTTTACCCGGTTGATTTGCAGTCCAGATGTGGTTGGCTTTGGGGATTTACATGTTGTTTGAGTTTTTGGTTGAGTTGATTTAGGCATTTTCTCCTTTTTCTTTGCGTTTTCTTCCAGCTGAATTTTCTTTTGATGTTGGAGTTTTATTTGTTCCATGTTTTCATCAGACATTAGACTTCCTTGTAGTTTATATGGTGGTGTGAATTTTTTTCTTGGTTTTACAGTCACATTTTTTGTTATTGTTCTCTCCATAAAGAAGTTTCGACTAATTTTACAAGTTGATGTTTTGGCCTGGTTGTCTGAGTTTGCAGCACTTGTACTTTCGGCATCATCTCTAAGCATTTCTGGTGGATGTTTGTAGATGGACGATGGTGCTATAGCTGTTGATGTGATCACATCGGGATTGAAGAAGTAAATACCAGCCTTTCTGAAGGCACTTGTTATGTTGTCTGGGGAAAAAGCTTTACCGTATGGTCTTCCAGTCAGCTGAGCCACTTCATATCTTGTGATTGACACCCCTGGGTTAGCATGCATGTACGCTTTGCACTCATTATTGTAATGGTGTTTCATAGGTCCAAACACACCAATATCAAGGGGCTGGGTGAGATGGCTAGAATGGGGTGGTAATACAAACAATACCACTGAATGTTCCTTAGCCCAATCAGTCAGGGTCAGTGACACATGAGATTTGTGACCGTCATACAGGATTAATGTTGGCTTGTCTGTGCCCTTTACCAGTCCCGCATGGTTGGTGAAATGACATTTCAGGTATCTTTCAAACAGGTCCCTATTCATAAACCCACTTTCAGTCATGCCTCCATGTGATCCAGGGGCAGCACCTTCTAGCAATTCATCACACCACCTTTTCCCTGGAAAAATGTAAAATGGTGGTATGTGGTTGCCAAGAGCATTCGCAGCCCCAATGACAGTGACTGTTTTCGTTCGGGCTGATGTTACTACTTGAGGTTTGGTCAGGTTGCCGCATACTATTTTGGGTGGTTTATATTCAGTTGAGAATCCAGACTCATCAATGTTAAAAATTCTTTGTGGAGATTGCTTCATATCATGTTCAGTGAGAATAGAATTTAACTCTTGGAAGTACTTGTCAATGTTTTCCTTGGATGCAGACTTAGCCCTTGATAAAGAGAGACATTGGGGCTTAACGACTTTTAGCTCTTCCCACCTGGAGAGGAAAGAATACATCCAACCCTGGCTAAGATGTTCTTTTGCTTTAACAGGCTTGTGAATAGACATTGCATAGTCCCATGCCATGTACTGGATTTCCATTAGAGAGTAGCCATACCCAATGTCTGCCATGTATACAATATGGTCAACCAATTTCCTTTCTTCATCTGTTGTAAATGGTGTGTTTGCCCCATGATGACAGTCGACCGCCACATTTTGTCTGGTTCTGTCCCTCAGTGTTGATTCAGGCACCTGATACACCCTGGCTGCACGATACACAGACATCCCGGACAATGTAGCAGCATATGCCCTTTGCAGATTATTTCTTTCATATGGCTTCTTGTCTCTGCATTGTTTCAATTTCTGAAAAAAATCAAACAGATCTGGTTAATTATCTTCCATTGTTAACTTTAATTTTAATGACATTGTCAATACTTTTATATTCATAATTTAATGAAAGTTTTGAGCCTGACCTATTAACAAAACTGAAAAAGGGATTAGTTTATGTTAACCGTTTTATAATGTGTATTGTCTGACCTTATTGATACGGCAGACGAACTTTTAAACATCGATGTAAAGGTTGACATGTACCAATTTGTTCTTATTTTCTTAGTTTTTTTACTACATTTTAATGAAAAACATATAAATAACGAAGAAAATTGACAAATTTACCAGTATTTCACTCATTTTCACCCAGAAAATAGCATTTCAATGAAAACTGAAAGTAGGTCAGCTTGTTGACAATGTTAACATCGGCTAGGTGGCGCACAACGAAATACCGCGAGACAAGTGATACCGCGAGTCAAGTGATGTTGAGTATACTAGTAGTTGTTTACGTAGTGGTAGTGGTATTAATAGAAAATAGTAGTATTGTTATTAGCAGTGGTAGTAGTTTTAGTATGATTATGATTATTTCGAAGCTACTATCTATTAATAAATCGACTAGAGTCGTATGCCTGGATAAGTATTTAAACTCAAAATAATTGGATTTTATTTTCAAGACTTTAACTTGTCAATTTGACGAAAATATATCTCAAATGAGTTATTGTAATTGCAATGAATATACTAGAATATGTATATCGTATAACAGTAATGACTTATACCATACAATAAACGCTATTCAAAAACATAGAACTGCATACTATTGTACAGTCGGGTCGCGCATTATATTTTTGTTTATTTTAAAGGGTATGTGTATGTTAATAGAACTTGATATCCACTGTATAAAGCATGTTCTATAAACACGGATTCGTTTCTCATACATATTTTTGATATCTCCGAAATATCTAGATTTTGCCCTATCAGCCGATGTCAGCGAGCCTTCATTAAAGTATAACTTTTATGAATGTGTTCTACTAAGCTATCCGCAATTAAGACCACACACAGAATAGAGCATCATCCCGTTTGTTCTTAAGTTATTATGCAGAAGTTGCATAAAGTGTATCACCACAAATTCTGATTTTCTACACATGATAACATCACTCCTGATATAGTGTACCTAAAACATTAAAATAGACATTCGCTACATAAAACTATTATATCTTATACATCGAAAGACATAGACTACAATTCAATATTTGACTGACATATACAAATTCACGGTGCAGTATAAACACATGGTTTATTCAATTCAAGTTACTTTTAATAATCAGTGCTTTTTGTTTGTACTTCAGTCCAGATCCAGATCCCTAATGCACACATCTCAGTGACATCAAACGGGATACCACACTTCGAATGGACTGCAGATAAGGTCAACGATGGTATTGTCAATAATCGAGGCAGTGCTGACTTGTGTGGATGTTGCGCAGCTCTAGAAAGACCGGCATGGGTGCAACTGACACTGGACACGACATATCTCGTGGAAAAGATTCTAGTTCTAGGGCGTACAGATAAAGGTGTGTAGAGATTTACTCTATATCAATACTAACATAAATTACGCCGGTTTATTGATATCAATTAACACATTAATATGGCAAGTTCGAAACTAACACACTCGATCGCCAGTTATAATCCGATTTATTTGATTTTTTTATCAAAAGCATTAGAAGCATATTTACATAAACTATTAACAATAATAAATGCAAAAGAAATGACACATGTAAGCATACAAATAACGCATACAATAACCAGAAGTTATGATTAAGAAGAAATCAAAATCAATATAATTATAGAAACGTTAATATTTAAATAATACATTTTATCTGTAGAATATTATTAATATTAATAAACGTTTTGCATAAACTATTTTAACATTTTACGCTATCCACTTCCCATGGATTGCATGCTAATTCTTGTACGAAAACAAAAGTAAATCACAAAGCTTTGTAGCCAATAGCCTTAATGTTTGATTGAAGAATACCAGTATGCAGACAACATTTGAAGATGCTGTGCGTTGGTTTTTTTAATTTAATACTTTAATGATAAGATCAAAAAATTGCAAACCTATCTAAATCGATGTTGTTTCACTTACATTTTAAAGTCAGAAACAGAAGTTTGAGGTAGGAATATTAAATTTAACTGGATACACTCATCAGTTCATATTGCCATTAAAATAACAAAGTTATAGACAGATTAATAAAAACGTACATATTGATTTGTTGAGCACATTTTCAGCAACATAACGGTTTAATCGTGAACGGCATTGATTGTAATCGGAAATGTCCGATGCACGCATAGAAAAACTCTCATAACAGCTTTTGGAGCGCTTCTTTAGAATAACAGAAACAAACGAAATGCACAATTATATAAATTCCACATTAATTTCATAAATAACACGTTTGTATGAATAGGCGTGACTTCATTATTCTGGCGATTTTTATTATGATCCTTATACAGAATGAAAGGCTATTGGTTTAACTGACATAAATCCAACAGCGGGCATCACTTCTTTGGTGATGTCAATTGTTCCCAGAGATTATGACGTTGAAGGCATCCCGAATTTAATTTAACTAGAATTGCGTTATCCATGCCTCATGGATATGTTCCTTTTTCGTAAGTGCGCTGTCATATGTTTTATGCTATAAGAACGGGTGAGGTCTTAAGGTGAATGCTGGTTGTTTGACTCTGAAGTTGTTTGTCCATTATATGCAACGACGACTTCGGATCCATTTTTTTAATAATCGTAGCGAATATAAATCATTTCATTTATTGCATGTTTTCAAATGCCACAAACACTATGTCACCAGTAACTGTCGGAGCACACATGCTTTTGCTGAATAGACATACATGTGTATACCCTTAACCCTTTATAATGTTTATGACCTGGCTTATCAGATCATTGATGGAGCGGTGACATCTTTTTGTTCTTGGCGAAGACCCTAAAGTATCGGATGCTCTCTCCTTTGGCGAGGAGAGACTGACGTGTTTGCATCCACGTAATTTCTATACGGGTCAATATTTGATAGTATTAGCTTGAAAAACAGGCCCTCATGTCGTACATGTTTCAATGCCTGTTAAACTTCCAACAAACTCATCATAAAACAGTCTAGCTACTTCTTAATCCACATTTCAATCTATTTTAACGTTACATATTGTAACGTTTAAGGGGTCCAGTAAGATCGTTTCAAACAGTTGTAATAAGTTGGACGTTCATGAAATGACTTATTTAATCATTGTTTGGTTAGCCCTTCCTTTAGTTTCATTCCTTGTGTACTTCAATTATTTCTCCGAATTTTATGTACTCTGGACTCATACAACCGCTTCTCAACATATGTTTGTACTTACTTGACAGTAGTTGGGCTAGAGTGATGGAACCATGCAATAAATGTGCATGCGTACTATTATCTGGTTGAAAAGGTTTTACAGTAAAAACTGAGAACAGCAGTCAGTCAAGGGAAATGGCCAAATTGGCCAATGTCCACAAGTGACCGCTGTTTTCGAATCACCACTGTTCAGATGGTTGGTCAGTTGGTAGTATTGCTACGTCATTAGCACACCCAGTCCTTTGTACACAGTGTTAAACAAAGGCTAATTGCCGATAACTAAGCATAATAACATAAAAAACTTTAAACGACAACAATCATTCTCACTCACAAAACTCTAATCTATCCATACTCAAGGTTGAAAGTACAATGTTCTAATGAGCGGTCATTAAATTAGCGATAATTACTTTTTACTTGTAATATACTCTGACATATTTTATTTTGAAGATTTCCCCCATAATTATCACTGGGCAGCAAACCCTATTATTTGTTTTCTCGCAGCGAGCCGCTTTTATCATATCAAAGGCAGTTACCGCTCTTTTATATTCTTTACCCGAAAACAAGACGCAAAAATGATGCTTTGTTTTGAACTTTTTGCAACTCGAAATGACTGACTCTAACCGTTGTTTTAAGTTCAAACATGACTTTCGGAGTGAAATATACTAGCCGTTTGCCGTTATGGACAATTGATCGTTAGTCACAAGTGTTATAAAGAGCGATTTTCGTTTTGGGGAATCCAGCCTGACTGCTGTCTTCAATTGACCGTTATTGTCAATTGACCGTCAATTGACCGTTGAGTCAGTTTTGACCGTACCATCATTTTCGGATCAAGGGCGATATTGTCAAAGGCATAATACACTTCCCCTGTTACAGCTTGTTTCCACATTTTGTCGGATTTTGTAGCGTCCGTTGATTTGTTTCAAAATTTCCTCCCGATATGCAGATTCATTGTCGGAATTTATCTTTCAGTGTCTAATATTTGCACTTTTTATGCTCCCCCAAAATTTTTTGGGGGAGCATATAGTCGCCGCTTCGTCTGTCCGTGTGTGTGTCCGTCAGTCCGTGCACAATTTTCGTCCGGGCTATTTCTCAGCAATTAATGACCGGAATTCAATTAAACTTTATGGGAAGCTTCACTACCAACAGGAGATGTGCATATTATCAGCCGGTTCTGGTCGGATGATTTTTCACAGAGTTATGGCCCTTTGAAATTTTCCATTAACTGTATATAATTATTTAGTGCAATTCGTGTCCGGGTTATTTCTCAGCAACTAATGATCGGAATTCAATGAAACTTTATGGGAAGTTTCACTTACGAGAGGACATGTGCATATTTTCAGCGTGTTCTAGTCAGATAATTTTTCACAGAGTTATGACCCTTTGAAATTTTCCATTAACTGTACATATAGTGCAATTCTTGTCCGGGCCATTTCTTAGCAACTAATGACCGGAATTCAAAGAAACTTAATGCGAAGCTTCACTACCAAAAGGAGATGTGCATATTATCAGCCAGTTATGGTCCGATGATTTTTCACAGAGTTATGACCCTTTGAAATTTTCTATAAACTGTACATATAGTGCAATTCTTGTCCGGGCTATTTCTCCCCAACTACTGACTGGAATTTAATGAAGCTTTATGGGAAGCTTAACTACCTTGAGGAGATGCGCATGTCATTTATGGGTTCTGGTTAGATGATTTATTTAGAGAGTTATGACCCTTTGAAATTTTAAAGTTGCTAAAACGTCCATCGTATTATTTTGTCCAAAGTTATGCCCCTCAAGACGTTTCCTTTTATCTGACTATATAGTGCAATATTGTGACAAAAAAAAACCTTTGGGAACCATCACCAGTCTCCGACGGTTTCTTGTTCCTCATGGCCGTCCGGCGCTTCGCCTGTTTCGTTTGCTCTCCTCGTATATTTTTTATAGAGCGGTAAGTTCCTCTCGGTCCAGAATTGGTTCAAGTTTGGTCTATACGTTTACCTCGGAACTTATGTTTCTACACTCTATAGAATAATGTCACAAAAAATGGTCGCATGATTTCGTCAAACGACATATTTGGTATTAACTCCTCACTAATGGCGTTATATAACTGGCCGTTGTCAGATCTTATGTAAGATTGTGTAACTATTTCCAGTTGACACTACTATTTTTATTTGGTGTTTAATGGCCGCTATATTACAACTATATTTTAAAATGATGTGAGCTTTGACATTATTTTGGTGATGTCAAGGAACGAAGATTATTTTAAAAAAAACTTACTACTATCTACTTAAGTCAATGTTTCAGAAATATGTACAGATAATGTTTGTATACTTGTTAGTTGAAGATTTCACTCAGTTTGACAACATCACATTGTCACTGGGAAGACGGAATAACACACTACAGGATAAAGCGCTCGATAGGCATAATCTGTCTTATGCGATGACAATACTGGCTCCTCCAAGGGAACTAGATGTTGTACAAGTTTCTAGCACGGGACAACAGGTCAATACATATATGACTATATGCGAGATAATGATATACCGACAATCAGGTAAAGTGCTTTGAAGCTTATTGTTGTTTCGACTGATAGTTATATTTTACTATTTTGTTTTGTTTACATACACGATATGTTCAGTGGCTATGCATGATGTCGCAACAGTAACGTGATATTTTCGCTTTTGATACATGTAAAGAAGTATTATAACCACGAACAAATTAATTTGCGGAGCGCTATTATTTTAAATTGTGGGGGGAACGTAAGATAGCCTTCATTATTCTTTTTTATATATTTTTCTTAAATCACGAATCTTTTACCTCGTTAAAACATTGCTAAAGAGGAATTGTATTTTTTGTTGCTTATATGGCTGTTAATATTGTTTTGAAGGATGTACACATAAAACAAAGTTGTCATATATATTCCTGTATGATGTGTGCATGTACATGTTAATCAATGTCAACTTGTGTTTTGTGTTTAGGACCTATATAATTTTTTCACTTCGATATTATTGCCCCTTATGTTGCGCATAATTAAAAATTAAAAACGTATTACCGCAAAAGAGCTGAAACAGTACAATCATATTTATCAGCGTGTAAAGCTACCTCCTAAAATTGTTTTATTTTTTGTTCTAACTGTCTAGCCCTAAGGTTTGACCTTAAACATAGCTAATAAAATGGTGAATATATTTCCAACAAGGGGACCCGAATTTATAAATCTAAACATTTCATTTTATTAATTTGGAGATAAAGACCTATCTCTTAGTTTTGTTTACTGTTGTGCGGTGTTTTTAATTTGAACACATATTTTTGTATTCATTGAAGTTCTTAGCCAAACCTCTTTCACGAAATACTTATAGATCTCTGATTTATAATTGCTTATTTTCCTTGCTTTAATTATATGTGTTATAGTTAATATAATTATATGTTGTTGTGTTGATTGATTTTGCCGTGGCCACTTGTATGACTCGAGTTACCGTACATTATTGCGATTATGAGAACACATATTTTCATTATTCATAGTTTTACATTATGTCGAATGTCTTATTTAAACATAATTGGAGTTTCAGACAAAAGCATTCGTCTCTTAACGACACATGTTTATATTAAATGTTTTGCTGTTTTCTCTATGCTTCAAACAAAACATACAATTATTTATCAACACAATCACATAGTCGGACTATATTTGTTTGTTGACGTTTGTCGCATCGGTCACTGAAGCTATTTTAATATAATGGTGTTTTGGTATATTTTATTAACGACATGTTTAAGCTATTAAATTTTTTAATGATTCCTTAGCAAGTTTCGAACATGGGTCGTTCGTTTAACGTCTGATGTATTTCCTGTAAAAAACTAATGAGCCACTCTGTAGTACATTTAGTGCGAAAGTCCGTGGGTCTTTTATTTTTTCATATATATTTTTTAATTAAGGTGATCATCAAAGAGGACTACCGCGAGAGTGCGAGACTAAAAATAGCACATTCAACTGCTTAAAAGTATTATTGTATTTAACGTTCAGACAAAGATCGATAAAGAGTATGCATGCAGTGCCTGAACAGTTAATAAGGCCGAAATAATTATACATTCTAAGTACTGGAATGTGAGCAAATCTCAAAATATTATTTGTTCCAGACTGTCTACCCGGAAAATACGGTGTTAACTGTTCAAAAGAGTGTCATTGTTTTAACGGTTCATGTGAAAGTGTCACGGGTAAATGTATGACTGATGTATGTAAAGACGGCTGGAGAGGATTCGCCTGTAATGAAAGTAAGACCAACTATATAATTATCACGATTCGACCGATTAACACTAATTCAGTGCGCTTGCCCATTGACATGTGTTATGGAATTTATGGAAAGTTATGCGATTGAAATGAATTGACTATAATACCAAATAGTTCATAAATGTTTTGCATGCGTGGTAACAAGATATAATGATCGCGTTTAATGCCTTTATAAATACGTTAGGAGTATTTTACTTTGTAATAAAAATGTCATCGCCACTGTCTTAAATGTAGCTTGCCTGACAGAAGTTACCATAACGCAAATCAGAATCGTTATACATTTCCTTGGTAAAGGCGAACTTAATAATATGTAAGCAACTTGCTATGAGTCAATTTCCTGAATACAATTCATTATTCATGAAGAAATAAAAATCTTCTGACATCTTTACTTCATGCAAAAATAAAGTTATCGCAGTCTCCCAGCGTTCAACGCCATGTTTAATTATAGCTGAATCCACTTTTATGATTTCAGCCTGCAACCCTCGAACGTTTGGTTTTAACTGCTCCTTCATATGCCATTGTAAGGAAAATGTAACATGTCATCATATTAATGGTACCTGTCCCAGTAAACTATGCGCAGCTGGATGGACGCATAGCAACTGTAGCGTTGGTACGTAAGGCATGCATTTTATCATCTAATTGACTTGAGATTAAATATAATTGCATTTTATTGTCAAAACTATTTAAGATTGTACGTGAAATGTTATGCACTAGTTATATCTTTTATTACGATTTTGTTTCTGCCCAAAAAATGTCCTGTAAATGTAGGCGTAATAAGTCAACATCTATATTATAAGTCTGTTCGATTTTTACTCGAGCGATTAAAATTACCTTTTTAATGTCTTCAATATAAATAGTCCAAAAGAAAATTTACAAATTGCGCATATCTAAATCGTTAAACATCAACATTATAAATGTTATATCTATCAGAAATAATGTGTTCAAAACTTACCATGAATGCATTACCTGAATAGTTAACCATTGTGAATGAAGAACTAGTTTTATTTAAAATCATCTTACATCTTGACTTAGTGTAGGGCTAAAGTTATGACAAGCAGCAGTCTTAGTGCGTTCGATGCTTTGATTGATAATAGCTTAATCGACGATTTATCTTTGCAGCCTGCAAATCTGGCACATTTGGTTCTAACTGCTCCTCCATATGTCACTGTCACAACAATGCAACATGTAACCATGTTGACGGTGGCTGCCCCAATAACCAATGCGCAGCTGGCTGGACGCATGCCAACTGTAGCGTAGGTACGTAACAACATTCGGATAATCATGTTATTAACAATTTTCATTGTCACAAAGTTTTAATGTATAGATTTATGCACAACCTGTATCTACTTAATATAAAGTGTCTCTTTAAAAAAATGAACGAGATATTTAGGTGTATCATGTAGTCCCGCAGTATCGCAGTTAATGTATTTCTGGAAGACTTTTTCATTATAACTTCAACCTTTTGCGAGTGGACTTATTAGTGTGCATCTTGTGATTCAGGTATGTTTTGTTTTTAATGCGTCTTTCAATGTCATTCCCCACAAGGGGAAGATTATGACCATTATTCTGTTAACTGATACCTACGGTATATGTGCGCCTGGGTGGATGCAAAATAAGTGTAGCTTGGGTAAGAAATGTTAGATATAAGTCAGATCAATGGTTGATATTGGTGTTCATAATAGTGTATAGAGCGAGTATACAATTTTGATATAGCCTGCAATTTTATGTTTTACTTACAAGTTCGTATGACTCGAGAAGTGTGATAATTATAATGTTAGGTACAATTATTGATAGTTTTCAGCTTCTATTTGAAGTTCACAGTAACGAAATCAACAAAAATGACTTATGCGCTATTAATAAATCTAAATATATACTATTTCATAGCATGCGATCATGCGCACTTTGGCGAAAACTGCTCGTATGCATGCCACTGTATCAACGGCGTTAGCTGTGATCCTGTTTTTGGCAATTGTCCTGATGATCTTTGTGCAACTGGGTGGACACAAAGTAACTGCAGCGTAGGTAAGCGATTTATTGTTGATTTGAAGCCAGCTAAGTTATGAATCGGGGCATTAATTAGCCTGTGTCTGTGAGAAAATCATTTAGGAGTATTGTTCGTATAAATATGAATTACAATTTGCTGTGTCATATACGAATATTGTTGTTTCCTCTACTCTTCTACTGTTATACCTTTGGTTCGGATTGAACAGCGTGCAATCTAGATATGTTTGGTAAGAACTGCTCATCCCGTTGTCATTGCCTCCTCGGAGCAAGATGTGACAAAAGTTCCGGTCTCTGTCCTGGTAACCTATGTGCACCTGGATGGACAGAAAGCAACTGTAGCGTTGGTATGATATAATTTTGACACTTGATAGAAGCTTAATAATTAACTATCAATACTGGTATTGTTTGTATGCATGAAAGCGATTTTTAATGATTTCGAATCAAGTGCGTACTTTGTACGCAATCATAATACAGATGATATCTACTCTAAGATATTTTCAATTGTTCGACTTTAAAAGCTTGTGATCATGGCTTGTTTGGCAACAACTGCTCCTTCCCATGTCGTTGTCTGCATGGTAAAAGATGTGACCATATTTCCGGCCACTGTCCAAATGACCAATGTTCGCCAGGATGGACTCTTCGTAACTGCAGCACTGGTAAGATTTATAGTTGTCGTTTACTTATGACGTGTTTTCCGCTTCTTATGCTATTAATGAAATGATGCATGTATAAAATACCTATGTAGTGATGTCGACTTGTATAGCCAAGTATACCTCTTACCGGTATAGTACATGTACTATAGACATAGTACTGCATTTACTTTTACATTGTGTTATCAATGTTACTCACTTTACTTTAACTTAAATTATTCTGTATCGTTTGCTCCATTTTAAAAGAATGCGGTCAAGGCATATATGGTTTAAACTGCTCCTCCCAGTGTTATTGCTTACCCGGGATAAGCTGTGACTCTATCTCTGGCTATTGTTTTGATTATCAATGTACCCCTGGGTGGATTTATCGTAACTGTAGCGTTGATAAGATTGCAACTATTGGACAGCCAAAATTTATATAGTATCGTTGCTATGGTGTTGTCTATGCATGATAAAAATGTATAATTACGTGCATTTTGACCCTTTTATTTTTTGTGACATGAATGAACAGTAATTTAGTTTAGTAATACTGTATAGCTCGTATTACTTCCTCTTGTTTCACCTTTACAGCATGCGATCAAGGGTTATTTGGTTTGAACTGCTCCACACAATGTCATTGCCTACACCAAGCCAACTGTAACCATGTCTCCGGTAACTGCTCGAATGAGCAATGTGAGCCTGGGTGGACTCACAGTAACTGTAGCGTTGGTAAGAAAAGATACAAGAATGATGCTTGGACGATATTTATCTTTTATTTAGTATGTTTCTACTGCCGTTAGATAATATAGCCATGCTCATGCTAGATCAGCTTCCCGAGCATGCGATCAAGGCCATGTATAGCTCATCAGTATATCCTTGTTATATTGCATTTGGTTAATTTTATAAAAGAGTGACCAGGTTACATTTCGAAAGCTCTAATAGGTGTTTCATTAAGACTTCATAATCAGATATATATCATGAACGTAAGAGCATTGAACAAGAGCCGCAACTCTTGCTTTCATAATAACAGGGTATTGCTCTTTATTGATTATTTATAGTTCCGGTCGTGAGGGCGGCGAACACCGGTTTTTGTTTAGAATATAAAGAAGTGAAACTCCAGCTGCTGGAGCAGTATTGAATTCTCATTATATACAATTAGTTGGTCCTTTATTTAAGGCAAGTGACCAATTGCCAAACAGTAAAAAAAGGGCTAAAAACAGCACAATACAAAACAACATACATAACACATAAAGCTGGGGTCACTGCCTTTGAACGGTCAATGCAAAGCATTGGGGGTTTAAACCGGATTTAGAGCGCTCAACCTCACACTTGGCCCAGCAATATTCATGATACATTTAAGTGTAAATTTTGTTTCGAAGCCTTATATCTCGAAAATATATGAGGTACCAATTTGAATCTTCTGAGAAGATAATTCGAATAAAACCGACCTAGCAAATTTCGTCGGACAAAGCGACATACTAGGGAAATATTTTATGAACACAGTGACGTTTCTTGATGTTATTGGCTGATAAGTACTTTGGAAATATCTTCCCTACAGACAGTATTAACTTTAATAATGTATTTAATTTAAACGTAGACATGGTTTATGATAGTTGTTGCCCAAATGACACTTTCAAGCGCCTTTATAAAGGTGTGAATCCCAATTGGTGCACAGCACTTAATTCGTGTTATATTTGTTTCGTTAATCGGCGTTGTTGTCAACTTTGAGCTTTGACCTAGATTTCTTGCGATAATTATATGCAGCGGGAAAGTGACTTCCAATAGAATTGCGCAAATATCCATGCACACTTTCGTTAACGGTTTAAGGTATTTATTGACGATTTTAACGATTATATAGCATAACTGATAAATTGTTTATGAAATGTACAAAAACTACACTGAAATTTTACACAAGTATCGGCCTGTGAAGTAGGAAGTACGAAGTTGTATCAACGCGTCATATCCGAGTACTAAATTGATCATGCTTTATTGTCAGAACTAAACATTATAAATGGTATATGTTTCAAATAAATAGGGAAAATATAATAGTAAATTGAATCATATTATAGTTCCTATTGTTATTGTGTGGAACTGGTATTTCATTCTGAAACTGTCTTACCAACACAAGAATTTATATAGCTGGCTAGTGTGAAAAACAGCTAAGAAGAGGCAGTTTTTTTCTATAAACAAAGCGCGGCTATGTTTATACAAACGCGTTTACTTTATGCATGCGCTAATCATAAATTTTTCGTCGTGCTGTACTATGTATTAGGACTTATAGACATTTGCAACTTTATAATTCTTAACGCGGGTTGGAATAAAACTTTGTGAACATTTACAATTCGTCGAAATGTAAATATATTCTTTGCATTTAAAGAACCTAGCAGTCATACACAAGTTTCAATACGAATGATGCGTTCAATATACTATTAAACTTTATTAAATATAAATAAATTTGACTTGTTTAATTTACCCTAACGCTAATAAATCAATTAACAATACTGTAGTGTTATGAATATTTTATCTGATGAAAATAAGATGGGTGGGGGTGAGCGGATATGATCGCATTATTAACGGTTAGGATATTAATAATGATGAAGCTGACTTTTTTTAATGGTAATCAAGCAAATTAAGTGTATGTATAGCTTGTGAACGATAATCGGGGATCAAATCTTTATCCTGTACTTGTTTATTTAAAACAACACTGACATTTATTTCAACGCTGATTGTATATTAGTTTAAAAAGATTTATTGTTTGTGTATTGCTTACTCTCAACATTATATCTGTTTTCCTGACTGTTTTTCCAGATTAATCCCCCAACACTTTCCAACGCGGAAATTTTAAACGTGTAAACATTTTTCTGAAGAAAGAAGTTTGCTTGTGTGCGATTAAGTACATAAGTAATTAACCTTTGCCATTTATATATATTTTTTATGATAATTATAAATAAATGGATGTAGACATTATTAGAAACGACTGATCTCTTAAAAAAAATATGTCGAGTAAATTATATTTGATTTGTTAATTTGTATAATGGCACTTTCAAATTTATAATTGAATCATTTACTTACGTTAAAATCTATGAATTCCTATGTTTTCATGTATTTTATATGGACTTGTACATATTTTTTTCCTTCGGTAACCTTATGTCCAGAAGGTTCAATATATTGATATGAACAATATACTGTATCAAATACCCCGTAGGTCAAAACTGGATATGCCCCAAAATCAAATGTTACAACTTGCTATGTATACAAATACCTGCGGTGTCGAGGGGTAAGCATCCCACCTGTGACAATGTTAGGTGTATAGATTCTTAGTATACATTCTATTCAAACGATATTCCTTCTATTTTTGTTACACAGCCTGCAAATCTGGCTTCTACGGACAAAGCTGCGCCATGGACTGTCACTGCGACACGTGCCATCACGTCACTGGATCGTGCGTAGAGTCTCTTCAATGCCATGATGGGTACAATATGGACAATGGTTTCTGTACACGTGAGCATATATTGCTTTCATTATTTACTTTTAATGCTCCAACAAAGTTTACACTTACTTTATTGCTACTAATAGTACTTTATCGACTACAACTCACATATATAACGTCTGATATTAACTTTAATTCTAGCGTTGGTAAGATGAAATGATAATCAATGCCAGCATAATTTTTACGTCCTGTATATGTCAAAATATGTTCAAATATGTTTCAATGTTTGTCTTTCGTCCACAAACACTCAATGACACTTGCATGCACATTTACGGACAACTAGCATACTAAATATTCGATTTAATAGGTGATTGGAGAAAGTCCATTTGCATAGTCGTGTTATTTGATGTTTTAAGTACATAAGATTAACATTCAAAGGCTTTATTATGAACAACTTGTGGCCTATTGGTTATGGTATAGATCACTGGGAGCGTTTTTTTTAGATCGCTCTCTATAAAGAAAACGTACTCGAGAGCGTTTCAGAAAACTTTATAGCTAATATAGTTTAAGACATAGCTCAATTTGATATACCCCTTTCATAGAGAAACTCCCAATTTTGTCAGATACTAAATTATAAATAAAATAATAACTGTTTATGTTTTTGGTCCGAGTCCATATCACTTTGGCGTGAATTGATCATCAACATGTAAATGTGACAACGGATAAACCGGTGCTTTGTTGTCGGCCACTATCCGGATGTTATTGTGCAAATGTAAAGAAACGCATTAATTTTTCCGTGGGTAAGACTGACATGAACTGCGATTATTCAATCAATAATCAATGGTTTAATTATTCATGTTGACATCGTCAGTTTGATCAAATGTAGGAAACGCTTAAATTCAAATAATTGGGTTGACATGTTTATGATTGTGTATTCTATTGAAATATATTGTAAAAACATTTCACATACAAAGATGCAAAGGGATTTGTAAAAGGGACGCTATGTTTTGTTTCTTTGAGTTTTGTTTTAGTTGATTATTATGAAGTATTGTATTCCGTAAACAAGGAGCTCCCAAACGTAATGTGATTTTGGTGTATGGAAATTATAACAAAGACACTGTGAACGACTTTCTATATCAGGGCGTGGCCCTTAATTAAAGCAGGATGTCAACCTTAACACTAACAAAGCGCGGTAAAGACCTACACGCACTTTAAATATTAATTATCCAACTTGAAAACGTATTTATTTAAACTAAATATAGTTATGCAGTTAGTTGATGTGTTTTTTTCTGTAATGTTTACATACTCGTGCGAAGTTTGTTGTTTTGCTAATAGTAGTGATTTGGAAAAACTACACATGAACCTTTGCAAAGATGATATTGTTGTTAAAATATTTTAAATTTTTCCAAATTAAAGGCAACTACATAAAAGCTCGTAAAAATTCAGACATAGCATGCTCAATTGGTCATTTTATACAGACAATAAAAGTGACGTGTTCAAATTAGGAAAGTTTATATTACGAGCACTCACTATTCGCAAATGTTATGCGCATATTAATTTATAAATGTGGAATATGTTAATTTTTTAATCAAAACATTCTGATGTTATTTGATATGCTTTATAAAATCATAATTTGTAGCTTTCATTTTCTGCCATATAAGATGTTGCTTATACATAAGCTATGAAAATTACTCGGTATTTTGCCGTTTCTACTTATAACAATATGTGATTACGAGTTGAAAATCGAATTGTATTATTTTTTATTTCTTCTAAATTATAATTATTATTTTATTATTATTTTATCTTAATGATTACAACGACATACGATACGGTTCCATATATACCTTGACACACTGTTGACATGTGAGATCAAACGAATTGTGTTTAAATATCTTTAATCGCATCCGTACTAGATTGTTAAAAAGCTGCACAAACTACGTATTATATTTATGTATTTGCGTTAACCTTAGAAACTGTCAAGTGTATTCGAAATAAAGTTATGTTCTGTTTTGACAATTAAATTAGGGAATTGCTTAAAAAATGCAAAAATCTCCAATTTTGACTTATTGTCCTATGTTCATTTTATAGTGGAATGTTGGCCGGGCATATGTTGAAAACAATAGGAGATATTCGTTGCATGACTATATGACTATAAATCGAACTAGCAATGTCCTCTGATTAAGCGATATGCTAGGGGTGTGTCAGGCAAAACGGATACATTTCTAGTTGTAAGTAGCTAATAATTGCTGTTCATTTACTAGATATCAAATTTGTTTCCCACACACATTATGAGCACACATAATGTATCAAGTTTTCATACAGACATACGTTGTTATACTTCTTTAACAAATGCCATTTTGGAGTGCGTTTATAACTGTGTGAATCCTAATGCGTGTTTCAATCTCTATGAACGTTTTTATAATGATTATATAACAAATAGCTATTTTATTTAGCCTACAAATAACGATAACGTGAAATTGGTATCATTTCTATATTTCTATGCTTTATGGTCAAAATGACGAATTATAAATTGTATGTTTTTTATTGTTTTTAAGTGAATAATGAACAAGGTAAATGCAATTGGACTCTTAATTATATTTACTTTCATCATTATGTTAATATGGTATGGCTCTTTGGAAATGTGTGAATATAGCGGTGAATTAAGTTTACCTTAAAACACAAACAAAAAGAAACAATCCTCCTGCAATGCATTTAATTAATCAATGAAGGTATTAATTATAGCTAAATTGTGGTTGCGCTGTACTTGCTATTAAAACTTATAATCCTCCGTGATAAATTCTTTACTTAAACACGATTCTATAAATAAGGTGTGGTATCAGAAAGGTTTTTCATTACGTTTTATTACTAGTATTGTGTTTGTTGTACGTGTGTTTCGTCTCTTGCTTCGGTGCTGTGTCAGAAAGTTAAATAATTGGTTCCTGTCCATACATAAAGGACAACGTGCTGTAAAACGGTTTCAGTTTTGCTTCTGCCGCTTGATGTTTTTCTTAGTTTATATTTAGCATTTGTGGAGATGAAGATATATTCATGGTATAAGGTGCACTGAGCATCAATACACAAGTTTTAATACGAATGATTGTTTAATATATATAGATCGATCACCTTTGTCTTGTATAAAATTATATTAATGCATTATTTATTTCAACATAATATAAATGTATTCAGTCTATATAATAGTTTATGATAGCCTTAATTAAACATGTTAATAAATTTGCCTGATAATTCATTAATCAATTTACATAACTGCAATGATAAGATTATTTAAATGACATAAATAAGGGGTGGGTATATACGGTACAGAAATTAAAATTCGAGAATTCGTGTTAATAGCTGATGGTGATACGATCTTTGGCAGGTTTTTAAAGTTATCAACATTTATTTAAACGCCGATTGTCCTGAAAAAAACACAACTTTTTGTTGGCATGTGATGTCTATTCAACAATGTGTTGATTACTCTAAATTAGTGGTCATTTGGATTTTTTCTGATTTACTGATCTCGTTAATAATCACAGATCCGAAGTAGGCGGGGATGTTCTGGAGTCACTATGTTTTTCTGACTGTCTGTCCGTCCGTCCGTACCCAGTCGCACGTTTGTCCTCCTATACCTTTCATCAAAAATACTCAAACGTGTATGAATGTTTGTATTTTAGGATAAGAAGTTGTTTGTCTGCGAGTTTTATTATCCTCCATTAACAATTTACACAATTGTGCATTTTACGTTTTAAAATAGTTCTATAGTTATAATGAATAAATTAATACCGGATATTGGCATTATTGGCAAAAATACATCTCTGAAATCACAAGGTTGAAGTAATATTTGGTATGTTACTATAACAATTCTTTGTTTCGTAGATTGTTATTATGCACTAGTATTCAAATGATTTTTTTAAATGTTGATTATCAAGGCCTGTAAACCTGGTTTCTACGGACAACGCTGCTCTAGGGAATGTCACTGCGACACGTGTAATGTCAATGGATCGTGCGTGATCCATTGTACTTTTACTCACTGAGCTCACATCTGAACATACCATATATACAATATACAAAATATGCAGCAGGTTACATAGGTAAAGTACACATTATCCATGTATTGTTTCAGCCCACGAACGTACTACCTTGAACGTGGTCGGAGTTGTTTGTGGTTGCCTTGCAGCTGTTGTTACCATAATTGGAATTACTTTACTAACCGTATATTACAAGCGGCGACAACTTCATTCGTAAGTTACTGCTGCTTGTAAAATTAGTATACTAGTCGCCGATGTTTATTGACTGTATTGTCAATAAAGATCTTATTGTTCAATAAAGATTTTGTTCCTGTCAAGTCATGTGATTTTTTAATTTCAGCGCAAAATGTCATACTAAATTATCTACACCGGATCAGAAAGAGACACGTTTCAACAAGGGATTCGATCATAGCGATCGGGCTAATGATGGCAAAAACGTCTTCGTACAAGAGAAAGCAGAAGTCGCCTCAAAAAGTACATGTGAACACATGTTCAAAATAGAAATGCATATAGCTCAATATGGTGTTTGCTTAATCAACACTAGTATTAGCGAAACTAAAAATATGTATTTGACACAAGACATCGTCAATAACATATTTCAGTCAAAACTATTAACGATCAACTGCACATATAAGTTGACACATACCATCACAAATATCTAAGGGAGTAAACACATGTGCAAAAATTTGATTTCAATAATCAAGTAGGGTAAACGAGTATATTAAATATACAATAATATATGCATCGAAAACCATACAGTTTCATATAATGTGTGATTTTTTTTGTTGAAATGATATATATCCTCTTGAATTGTAGACGTCAGCCTGTTATTGTCTGGCAACGAAAATCTCGTCCTATGTGATTACAATGATTACTACAGCTTTAAGACACTTGGCTCGGGAATAAAAATCCATGAACTATGGGGCTACATTCACGAGAAGTGTCAAAGTGGTTCAACATTCTTTGAAGAAGAGTTTAAAGTAAGAAACATTCGCAGTATTATATTTCAATAACAGTTAAATGCTTCATTATAAACCATTTCCGCATCATTAACAATCTTGCATTGTAGAAATTTAGAAGCGGGCTTATCCATAAGCATGATGTAGCATCGTCCGAAGAGAACAAAGGAAAGACCCGCTACAAGCAGATGTATGCATGTACGTTTAGTTTGATTTACATTTTGTCAAGTCCAGTAATGCAACATATTTAAAATATTTTAAGTACTTAATATTTTAAGTACTTAATAGACAGTATCGTAACATACATGCGACAAGTCCTTCTTTAGAGGAACTTACAATATGCATAAGTGTTGTTTATTAAAGCAATATGGCGTTTGATTGAGTAACGGTAATGCAAGGTATACTAGAAAGCTCATTTCATTTCAGACGACCATAACCGTGTGCCCTTGACCAAAGAGATTGATGGAGATTCCGAATATATCAACGCGAGCTATATACACGTACGTTTTTTTTAATTTCGGTTATATCATTATTATCCTGATCCTCATTATGATCAATCTGAGTGTCTTCTTCCTCCTAATTTAACGAATATCGCATTATCAGTAACGCTTAAGAGAATTTAAGCAAGAACAAATATGAAATATGAAATTCAAATTATGAAAATAAGATTAAGATAAGTAATTTGAAACTTAATTTATGTTTTGTTTGCATTGTAGGGCTTTGAAAAGGCAAATAAATTTATCGCGTCTCAGGGTAAGTAAAACATCTTAATAATTGTACAAAAGGTCAAAGTGTAGTTTACATTTGGTAAAAATTATTATTTCCATTCGGTTTAAACAAATATCGCAGAAAATATTTTATTAATATTAGCTCACCGGTAAGTAAAACATACATATGTTCAAGTCTGTTTTAACAGGACCTACCGAGAAAAATTTAGATGACTTCTGGCGTATGATATGGCAGCAGAATGTAGACAAGATTGTGATGCTGACAAATTTGATTGAAATGGGAACGGTATGCGATTTATTTCTGATGTTGATTTTTCGGTAAATGCGAGTGTAAAGAAAAAAAGCATATTTACAGTGCCTATGCGGTTATTGTTCATTCATATGTTGGCTACCATAGTAAAAGTAAACTGCTAAAAACGCTTTCATTGTGTATCTATTATAAGTAAACAAAACAGTGCTTGACAAAACATTTTATAATGAAGATGAAATGCCTACAATATTGGCCAGATGAGTTAAATGGTGTGTGCAAGTACGGACGTATTGACGTAAAGTACGTTGATGTCGAGGAGATGTTTGATTACAACATCAGGACTTTCACAATCAAGAAGGTCTGTTTTAATTCATTGTCGTTACTGTAACATGTCTTCTGAGGGTGATTATTTGATTGTATTATATATTCATTTATATGTTGTATCAAACGAGAATGTTGTTGAAGATTTTTAAGTTTTTCTTCCAACATTTATTATTTAGTATGATTTTGTGTAAGTACATATTTTCGGTAGTCGTAAGTATTTATTGATGTCGACAGGGACATGATGCAAGGATAGTTACACAGTTGCATTTCAAGTCATGGCCAGATAAAGGTGTTCCCGACACGGCCTGGTGTCTTGTAGACTTCTGGAGAGCGGTGAATACTCAGGAAGAGCACCCATCACCAATTCTTGTTCACTGCAGGTACGCTAGTACAAAAATTAAAACATACGATAATTTGGTATTTGATTTCAATGAATACGGTAGTTGTAAGAACAACAAACAATTCTTCCTAATTTTCGTTGAAAACACTGAATACACCGAATTGTATTTACAGCGCATGTGTTGGGCGAACAGGAACATGTATTTCTCTCGACAATCTTATTTCACAAGCACGAATTGAAAACTGTGTCAGGCGCACAATAATTGATATAAGATTTCAATGAATAAGGTAGCCGTAAGTATAAAAAACAATGCTTCTTAATATTCGTTGAATACACTGACTGCAACGTGTTGTATTTACAGTGCAGGTGTTGGGCGAACTGGAACATTTATTGCTCTCGACAATCTTATTTCACAAGCGCAAATTGAAAGCTGTGTCAGACCATTCCAGATTGTCGAAGCATTGCGTGAACAAAGGGTCAGCATGGTTCAAACAAAGGTAATGTGAGATTAACGTTTTAACCAAAAAAATATCTATACATAAACCATTTGCGCCTGCGTTAGAATTGAACATACGTTGACCTTATCTATAGAAAGAGTAAAGTAAGTTATATATAAGGTAAATATATAAGAATAATAGGCATTCACTGTCGAACGTGAACGTGCTTATTGTTTTTTGAAACTTTGTGCCTTAATACTGTAATCGTCTGTATACAGGAACAATACGCCTACCTACACGAGGCTCTGGCGGAAGTTCTTCTGGTGGGAACACACCACGTGCTGACAAGACAGTTCGAAAGTGTTCACCTGTTCATGATAGGGAAAGATAGTATTTCGACAGCCAACCGACTTGAACAACAGTTAGAAGTAAATTAATCGTATTCATAATATAGTAGTTTGCGCTTATTCCGTCCGCTCTTTTGCAGTCTACTATACGGACTGTGTCGTAGGCAATATTCTTGGCAATTCCTATATAATTTAGTTTAGTATGTTTATTAGAAGGCCGCCGTGGTGTAATGGATATGGTGTCCGCCTAGCGACCAGGAGGTCACGGGTTCGATCCCAACCGTGGGAGCGTTCTTTAGATCTCCCCCCAAAGACACCAAGTACTGGTTCTATGCTCAGGAAACGAACTCGAGAGCGTTCATATAAGCCTTAGGTTTTCGATGTCATCGAGCTAAAATAAATAGGTTTAAACTAACACATAGTTTGTTTGATTATGAGTAGCCATTGGCTTATTTTGTAATGGTGTCACATTGAATTGACTTTTGCCATATATTTTGGTTTCGCCTTTTTCTTTGCTGATACTTTTTCCTTAATAGTACTTTTAATGTAACAGAAACTCGGGTGTTTCGGACTCATATAATACGACATATATCAACTATCACAGCCGAAGAAGAGATTTATATATTGCACATTAAATGCTAAAGCAGTACACGGATACGTACATGTGTTTACTATAATATAAAACGACAATACAACGTCCACATCGTATCATGAAAGAAGACTGAAACATGCCTTTTTTCTTTTTATGAACAATTTCGGAAACAAAATCTTAAATGAATCTCGTGAGCAAACAAATTACATTATCATACACACATGCATCAAATTAATTGAGTATAAACAAATTCTAAATAAAATTAAACACACACGGACGATGATGCAAATATATTTATGTCTTCAATTGGAATATATGTAACGATTTGTTAAGATACCATATTAACTACTGAATAACTATTTCGAGCTACGTCTGAATTGTCCGACATATTGTTCAAATATTAAATCTTACATGTTGGCGGTCAGCTAATGAAATATTTTCCAGATGTCATTCCATGCATGGGTTGTGCATTTTTTGAATTTTAGTTGTTAAAGCGAAGTGTTGAGAGTGATGAGGGACATTTGCACCTAGTGACAAGACCAGAAGCAGAATATGGAAATATTGGACCACAAGTGACTGAAAGTAAGAAGCGTTACATATTTTTGAAAAACAACAACAACATCTAAAATCCAGTTAATGTGAAGTTATAAAGTAAACATGTTTGTTGGTTTGTATTTGCAGTAGATGTATATCGACCACAACCACAAAGAAAGAGTGAACCAACAGACGAAATTAATATCCATGTATGTTAATTTGACATAACGTTTAATTTAAGAAAGATATGTATATTTGAACGTACGGCTCTTTTTATAGTGTTCATGGATCATAAACGTGTAATAGCCTTATGTGGCACATGTGATAGTGTAAGTTAAGCAATACATGCTTGTAATATGTGTTTGTATTTTAAACATTAAATGATGGAAGTAACAAACACGTATTCAATAAAATATGTAATTTAATTTTAATAAATAAAACATGGTTTTTAACAAGAAATTTAATCGCTGTAATCTTACCACTCCTGACGTACATCGCACAGACATTCAATGCACAGACGGGAATAATTGTGCTTCGCAAACCGAACGAACAACAGCTGCCTATGTTTTGGTCTCGTCTCGAAAAGCTCGGCTCGACAACGTTGATTGATCTAGCATCGGGTGATATCGAAATGGTATATTACTTGCATATTTTCTATAGTTTTATTTTATATAAAAATCGGGGTAGTTTTAGTGTTCTTTTAAGGGTAAAATGGTACGTTTTATTACCAATAGAGTTATGATTTGTTATTGCAATATATTATTGTTTGTGTGAAATGTTAACATCCGTAAATTACAAAATTCTGCGCGTTAACAATATATATATATATATATATATATATATATATATATATATATATATATATATATATATATATATATAATATTTTTCTTATCTTGATAATGACTCGCTTTTGATTGGCTAAGCCAGGTGCCATTCTGACGATGTATTGTTCCATATTAGCGCAGTGACTCTTCATATTCGATCAGTAAACAAAGTAAAGGAAGTAAACGAGTTGAAGTGATTAACAAAGCATAGCTAATGTGTGTCATGTTACAACGTTAATTCTGGAGAAAGAATCTTACTCGATCAGTCTTTTTACTAGTTCCGCACGATGTGATACACTGTAGTAAATTTTATTTTTGGCTGATCTAAGCGTTCGCCATTTATGTATTAATGTACCTTGTATCTCACCTTGCGGCGTCAGTAATTAATAATATCATGTTTAACCGAGTATATACATCACATTGATTTTTATATCCTTACATATGTATAATACTTTCTATTTACACCGCTAGAAGCACCTACTCATGAACAGAAAAGACGGGACACATGCAACAAAAGGTCCATCTGCTATCAAAGAGGAACACCAAAATGGATTTGTTGAAATAACGTATTCCATGAACCACGAGGTATATTGAAAATAATAATTATATAATCGTTTTATACTAGTGTCAATTATTACACGTTTGCATGAATGTCATTGTTTACTTATTTAGTTTCTTTTTTATATATAACACAATAGACTTTCCGCGACAAAACAATAAAACACTTCGTGCTGACTTCGTGGAAAGGAGTAGATATACCGACAGACAGAAAACCATTGCTTGAGATGATATGTGCGGTGCACACCTGGCAGTCCGAAATGGCAGACAACTCACCGATTTTGATATTGGACAGGTTAGTAGAGCTAAGGGACAGATGTTGTTTTTAATTCATTTAAATTCTTGTTCAAATGTATTCTACGTCGAATACTCGCCGAATTAATCAACTATCGATACGTCAAGTGTTCATGAAGGTGTTTTGTTCTTACAGTGTTTGAAATACCTAATCGTCATGTTGAGTTATTTTCGATAAATTATTTGCAGTGGCGGATTCCGGAAATGCGGAGTCGTCGCTGTTTTATTGAACGAGATTTATCGCATATTAGAACTCAATGGGCGGATTAATATCGTACAATCAGGCAGGACGATGGTGCACGAAAATAGCCTTCTCATCCGCAGCAAGGCATGTTTACATAATACACTTGCAATTTAACGAATTGTCTGGATAGTTTAGTGAGTAGTTGAAACAGTTTTTTGAAATGAAGTTTACATACTGTTAGAAACGTTCTCTGCTAACTCAATCATATACATTGTCCTTTACAGATGCAGTTCAAGTTCTGCTATGATGCGATATTGGACTTTGTTCAACAGCAAGGGGTTTATCAGAATTATTAGTTACAATAATGTCGTATAGTGTGCTGTATTTCATGGGCTTTTTGTGACTTTTAAATAGGAACATAGATCTGTTGTAAACGAAATTGTTTCGTCTGATGTTTGCATGAGTTGCAGTTTTGTAATATAGGTTTCTTTCATAGGATTCATTCATGCTGTTCATAAACAACTATATAAACATTCTGCGCGTGATTGTTTTGAGATGTATAAACCAGATATCGTTAGTTTAAACCTTACTTGCAAACGAGTGAATTGTTTGATGCAGGTTAAAGTAATACCATGTTACGATGCAATTGCGTAAGGACAAGATACATAAGATGGTAACGGTTAAAACATGTATTGCATTTGCATTTTTGAATAATTTTGTTTACTTAATGGATGAACTCATGAGTATTGGGGCCGGTTATATTTGTATGTAGACCGCCTGCGCTATTTAGTGACCGAATGACGGTACAGCCGTTTGCTACATGCGGGTAATCTGCATTGAACGGTTTGACCTTGATTGCATTCCGATATTGACACTTACGATTGTTTAAAACTTTACTTTGGAATCTTTGTGTTAACTTCAGTGTATACAAGCAAAAGTGTTCGAACTTGTCGCCATGTTCTTATGTTGACCGCACTTGCAAAATATTGACCGAAACACGTCTTCTCCGAGAGCTACACGCAACTTTTTTGAACGATTCGACTTTGCTTCTCGATCAAGCAAAGTATGTGTACATCGATCAGGTTGATGAAATATATCCTTACATAAAAATTATGTATAATACTTTCTATTTACAACGCTAGAAGCACCTACTTATAAACAGAAAAGACGGGGCATGTGCAACAAAAGGTCCATCTGCTATCAAAGAGGAACACCAAAACGGATTTGTTGAAATGATATATATATTATAAATATAAATATATATATATAAATATTAACTTGATTATCGATGTATTCATACTTTATTGAAACTTTTGAAACCAAGAGATATCAACCGATTGCGGATACATATATACGTCTTTAAATGGGTGATTACTTTCCCTTGATACCATAATTTGTAACGATATTCAGTAACTTAATATCCATATGCCGAATGGCCGGTGTATAGTGTGATTGCTAGCTATGAATTTGAATATTGCATAGCTGTTAATTTAATGGTTATGTTTTAATATTTGCCTCTTTTATCTAATATACTTTTTATTATTTTTCATCAAGTTTGCTTTTGGTTTCTGTACTGTCATTATGTTTGATCTTGTAATAAAATTTCTTAAAAACCTAATTGGATGCGTTTTAAAACGTTACCAAAACAATTGTTTAACACGAGTAGAGAAATCATACATGGTATCAATATACTACAAATACAAAGTAATGGATTATGATACCACACCATTGAGATTAAAACATGAAAGGCTTTTGACACTTGAATTGTATCTTAAAAAGAACTTTAACAGATCACACTAGTGACATGTCTATATGTTTCAACATCTGAAATACCATTGATGTTGAAACATTGTACACATCTTTCCTATTTTTTCGGAAATCGTTTGCAATTCGCTAGATATAACCATAATAGACATGAACACCCAGATTAGACGTGGTCGTCTGCTTTAATATGTTTAATATGTTTTATTCCAAGTATGTTTGTTCCATGAATTTTATTTTGAGGTCGTGCAAGCAGCTTCATGACATCTGATAAGTACCAGCTAAAAGTGCTTTATATCCGGAAATGAGATTAGATCAATTTAAACACAATTATTTTGGCAAATAGCATTTTCAATACAGAACAATTAACTATAATTTATATATTATTGTGTTAATATAGATTATGCTCATGATCGTTAAACTTGCGACCATATTGTAAGTCCTTCTTGAAATAGTGTGTATTTTGTTAAACCGCCCGTAAGGCTTGAACGAACACTTAATAATATGGTTTAAAACTACCTCCAAAACAACCCTACTAAAACCTTAATAATGATCTCTATTAAGTATAATTTTTACTTGCTTTCTTCTGGAAAATTCATCTTGGGATATTGTGGTATTTTGTTAAACAATGACGGTTTGAACGAATCTTATTAGCAATTCAGCGTGGTTTATAAATACCTCCAAACAACCGAAATGAGCTTAAACCTCTAATGATTAATTCATATACCGCTTTGAAGAGTCTTGCTACTTACACGTTTGACATAAGACACCGACACTCGAAAGCCTCTTAACACCTACGCCTATGTTACTGCTACTAACAATTATGATTGTATCATGTATACACTTTGTTTATTATTCCAGTGTGCTTCATAGGTAGGGAAGAAAGTCCCTAACTCTAATACAACTGCTATTAAGATGCATGCAACAGCTAACACAAATACACGAGATCGTTCTACACAATGATGGCTTCCTATAGACCATATCACTTGAATATGAAAAACATTATTGCAGTGCTTTCGTCACCTTTTACTAAGTAAAATTGTTTGATAAACACTGGAACACAAAAGGTCGCATATGTAATATTATATCAATATATTTATCATTAATTAAACAACATGTTATGAACATGAACATTGACAACAAAAACAACAACCTGTTTCCAAACTAACAAAATAAAAGCTTGCACATGGTAATTAATTGTTTGTTGCATAGAATCGAATGTATAGAAATCCGAAGAATGAATATTTACATTGTTTGATAAAAAATATTCAACATTACGTCATCAAATGTAATACACTAAATTTCTAAATTAAATAAAAACATCACAACGTCATGTCTCATTAAAATGACATGCGAAGTTTATCAGTTCGAGCAGGACTTTACTCGCCCAAGTTTTCTACTTGATGGTCCATGAGACGATCAAACGACCCGTATCTCGCAAAAACTCTTGGCAGCACAAACCTAAGATTTAGACAGATCAATCCGCAGCGACTCTTATGGGTAACGAAGGGCATTGATGAATGCTTCGAGCCTTGATATGATCGTTGTGTTCGAATCCATGAACTTTTTTTTCTTGGACTATAGTTAGGCAGAACAACTTTAACGACGATGTTTCCTGTAGTTACGCCGATAACGATAACTTCTTTAGTTTTCTTCTACAGTATAACGCCACTCATATTTTATTACTTATTTCCAATGATAATCAAGAACCTCAGTGTTGCGCCATTTTAAAGTTTATACAGCGACACAAGTAAAACAATATCAGACATGATCGTTTTTGCAAATTAATTATTCAGGCGCAGTTATTAATCGCTAATATAACTAAATAATAATACGTTGATATAAATTATTAACACTATAATCTATAAGCTGTCATAACATTATGTTAATACATGTCATGAATAATGTTTCTGTTTCGTTTTTAACACGAATTTAAAACCAACTCATGAAAGAGTAATCATCATGTCTCGTTATAATTAAAAATGTTTACCATACAATTAACACATGAGGTTTACTTTGCCTTCAGCAATTTATCAAAGTACAATTTTGATTTCAATAACACACTTGAATCAGTAACTGTACACAACCACAAATATTTCTTCAAATTATGGGTTCCTATTTTATTGCTTTTGAACACAATCAAAACTGTAGCTAAAGAAACTCAAGCGTACAGTTTATATAGTATTGACAGACATGTACGCTGAAGCCAACCCCATATCGAAAGTCAACCGGAGTAATAACATATTTATGTCACGCTATAAATAATAAAAAACTCATTTTCTTGGATACATTTCTACATAAATTGGTGAATTAATATAAATTACTGCATCAGGGATTATTTTAAGGTTCAAATGTTTCAAATGCATCTTACAATATATGAAAATAACTCTCATCAGTCTGAAATTCACAATTTTGACGCCATTGTCGCTTTGTCACGTGAGGAGTTTTCATTTGGATACTTTCGGACCGACCTTGACATTTTTTGCTGAAATTGTAAACATTACTTTCGTTTTCTGAAATCTATTATTTTTGATAAACAACTTACGTCTGGAGAATTATAAGACTGATTTCAGTGTGAATCAGGTAGTGTTAAATAATATTTACTTTGAGTTTGTATTTACACTACAATGTGTTTACAAAACAAGCCAGAATAATCTAAAATACCGGGAAATGTCATTCTGAATTTGAAAACACTTGAGCACATGGTATGTTACTAAAAATAGATATAACGTCATATGACCGTGAAATCTCGGGAGATTCGCATTTCAAGTAAGTCTGTCACATCGCTGTTTTTCTCGATATATAAGAGCAGAAAAGATACATTTTAAATGTTTAAGATAGTATTTTGTGAAAGAATATATCAGATAAATGTGAAAAATGTCAATCTTTCCGATCAAGTGGTTGATTTGGGCCAATAACTGCATTTAAAAGCTGTTTTGGACCGGTCTTTGTTAACTGTCAACTTTTTGGGAATTTCTGGTTGACTTTCCTAATGGGGTTGGTCCATAACTATAAAGTCGCGCCAGTCAAAAATCATAAAAAGCGACATTTAAAGTTATGGTAGCCAGAACTATCAAAACTGGAAAACAAAAGCGCATATAATGTTGAAAGAGAACACCTGAATAAATTGAATAATTTAAATATATAGCAACAAACGAGCAGTATATGTAGATATACATTTTATTATTTTTCAGCTGTTATTCTTTGTATGCCAAACTTATTTTTCTTATGTTATCTAGCTTTTTTTAGTATAAATTATCGAAAGCCTATTTAGACTATAAACATGTTGCAAGTAAGATGCAATATTGTTTATTTTTCTTAGAAGATAAAGTGCTGGTAAGTAAATTTTAGCCATTTTAAAATAAAATTCTAAAACCAATAATACTGTTCAAGTGTGACTATTCTAAAAGAGCTACGAATCTTTATTCGTTATATTTCAAAAGGTACACTATATGTATATATATTTGTGAACTCATATCACATATGTATGTGCTGAAAAATAATAAACTGTTGAAACTACTTTTCACAAGATCAACAGAACGAGTTCTATGAAACAACCATGTGGCAAATTTATAAGCAGATTGCCAGTGGATATTCAAAAATGATTTCTTGAACTATATTGCTTCGGTTGAAAACTTTCGAAATGTATCTTTGTGCAAATACACTGGCTTTTGAGCAGGTTGGCAGCCTATTCAGTTTTGTGGACTACAAAGAATAATATTCCCAAGCAATGCTGGTGACTGAATTGTGTGAGCCACCTGTGTAGATGGCGCTTCGGGCGCAATACCTATTTCCCTAGCTCAAAGGCTTATGTAAAATATAAAGGTCAAAGCTTTATATTTATGGTAACGACACGGACACAAACGTATATAATTATGCACACAACAATTTAATTAGCTTCTTTTAAATTATATTTTGTAATTATTTAATATTGTAGTTATTACAATCGTAACTGCAGCTATGTTATTAAATTAAGTCCAAAGGGATATAGTGTTTCCTTTAAGTATTTCTGTAAACTCTCTAGGGAGTATTGTAATTAAATAAATGTACATTTATAGTAGGTTTGTCATGGTGTTTTTCAGTCAATTATGTCCCATGTAGAGGCAGATAATTATTGTATACATGTGGATAATCCGTGTTTGTATTTAACATTGATATAGCAGCATTGGAATATGGTATTTTAATGTGTTGATGTACATATTACATTTGATCAATAGATCTACGTTTTTATCGAATAAACCCTGTGAAAACAAAATGTAATTTCATGCTGATTGATACCATTTTCTTCATGGTCTCGTAATGGTATAATTCTACGTTTTCTTTCGATTTTATTTATAAATGTTATAGAAAATAAATTAACAACATTCATGTTTCTATAAATGTAGAGTTAATGTATGAACTTGGTATCGAGCTTGTAAGACGTAACGGAAAGCATTATACTGAACATCTGTTCGAGAGCTTCAACCGATCCGCTCATTAGGGACAAAGTTATCACCCTTTCGCCCGAGCCTTTAAAGCTTATGATTCATTATTTGAGACATTTATTTTATTAAGTTCGGTTTCATATAATGAACTGTTGTTATTTTCTCATAAATACTAATGTCGCAATATTCTTATAAACTAGTACTATTTTAATATATTCAATCTTTTTGTGCTCCAGACATAAAAAATGTAAGTATATCTTGTTGTACCGAGGAGAGGGTTGTGATCCTTCTACTCATTTTTAACCAGGTTTTCCGAAGGAAAAAACTGGTTATTAGATTGGCGAATGCGGGCGGGCTGGCTGGCTGGCTGGCGGGCTGGCGGGCGGGCGGAACAAGCTTGTCCGGGCCATAACTATGTCGTTCATTGTCAGATTTTAAAATCATTTGGCACATTTGTTCACCATCATTGGACGGTGTGTCGCGCGAAATAATTACGTCGATATCTCCAAGGTCAAGGTCACACTTTGAGTTCAAAGGTCAAAAATGGCCATAAATGAGCTTGTCCTGGCCATAACTATGTCATTCATTGTGAGATTTTAAAATCATTTGGCACATTTGTTCACCACCATGGGACGGTGTGTCGCACGAAAGAATCACGTCAATATATCCAATGTCAAGGTCGCCACGACTAAAAATAGATTTTTTTTAAAAACAAACTTACAAAGGGGGTTAATTTTGTTTGTTCATTTGAAAAGTTCAGTTTGAGTTTTCTCCCTTTATCAGATTTTTTTTCACAATGAAAACCTGGTTTTGTGACAATTTTGTCCCTTGTTTATTTTAAATCATTGTATAATTTTATGAAGACTAATTCGATCATCTTAAATAATTTTACAGTTAAAATTTAAACATGAATAATCAAATTGCGATTGCTTCAACCATACTAAAAAAAGAATTGTGTTTCAATGTCCTCTGTTATATTAAAAAAAATGTAATATCTTCAATGTTTAGAGACCTACACGCACGAAAGATGCATTTTGACATTTCTACATTTTCCATCTGTAATTTCCGAAGACAGATGATTTGAAAATCGATTAATCATATAATTAACATACAATTTTACTAGTATAAACCATTCAAATAATGTGTTTTTGTGAACATATGTGTCATTTCTATTGTGATATTTGTCGGCTACAACTATAAGTTTGAGACACGAACATATCATGCTATTAATAACATTAATTTAAAATGTGTTTAACGTTTTGGTGTGAGGTATGCCTAATGCCACATTATTTATTTGCTTTGTTTTACAGTCCTTCCCCTCCCCCTGTATAAAGTAAATCGGTGTATATTTGAATCTCCATGGACATAAAAGGTAAAGGTTTAGAGATCTATGAATGATTGATATATCTACCAAAATTCAATATAAAAGAGTTACACGTAACTCTATTAACTCACACAATTTGATAAATAACATTAAATGGTGTCGTGTGAACTGAGCATTGATGTAGCGAGATGCGTATGAGTCAATCTTAAACCAGTCGGACTTAATCGGAATTGATATAAACACAATCCGGATGTACAAGACATAAAACAGATTTGCGGCAGACGATTCATTTGAATGATACAATGGCCGGAAATAAAGGTGAGTCAAACACGCAGTATTGTGATTGTTATTATGCATATTTTTAAATATTATTATTGAACTAAACTTCTTGTTATTATGGAACATTGAGACGATGAAAATACTATGCTTTTGTTTTAATATTATTCATAGTTTAAAAAAAATGTTCTAATTTTTAAAGTGTATCATCAACACGCTAATTAATTTGGTAACGGTGCCTTATTATAAACAAAATTCAAACTATAATTATTTTGTAAACTAAGCGTCTGTCGTTGCCTTTTGTCTGAAAAAGCCGTTGCAATAACCGAAATTATCTCCTTTTCAATTCTTTGAACAGGTTTCAAAAATGTTTGTTGTTGTGTCAAATGGAATATGTACATTTTTGTTTGCACACGCAAATCAAAAATGTTTTTAAAAAGGTTTCATACCATTACATTTAAAACCACACTTCTCTAAGTAAAAGCTAGTGACTAAAGTATCCGACATAAACCATGATAAAACACGCTACAAGGAATATGTTAAATCTTTTTCTTGCGATCTATTGTACCTTTCTTCCTCTTCAAATCACATCGGCTTAACAGGGCCGTGAAGCTTGAAATAGATTCATATTTTAAACGAACTTAATTCGAGTCTGACAATTGCGATACATCATACAACTAGTATATAATTATTTTATATAATAGTTCACCCTGTAAAAGTGTAAGTGACAGCGAAACATCGATCAACCAATAAAGTAAATGTGAATTGCGCTAAAGAAGTGCCTTTAATTCTTTAAAATACAAGATGCGCATGCAGTTGATTTCTTTTCAAACGTTTCAGAAGGTTTCACGGAAACAAAACAAAATGCAATTTATTATTGTGATTTAAATGTATGGTAAATAATTATTTTTATATTTTGATTGTGATCACTTGATGGAGTTTCACATTTACATCTGAAAATGAGTTAATCTAATGTGGTTTTTACCCCGTATGCCTTTTAATTTACATTTCGTAGTCGATGCCTTCAGTATTTCCCTTTGCATTTTGTTTCTGTGGTATTTCCAATTAAATTTATTTGGCAATGGGTTACTCATTAAAAGAAAACCGTTCAAAGTGTTTGTTAAATGGTTACTTTTCATAAATAGGGAACCTTGCACATATTATGCTACTACTGTTGCAGCAACGGGATATTTTATAAATGAAGATATGGTTACCATTTTCAGATACTGATAGTGATCATGTACCTATGCAATAAAGGGCAGAACATACAACACACAACTGAAAACTTTTCAACGCTGTGATTTTCAACACAGAACAGCTCTAATCAATCACACAAAACACACGTGTTGATAACGTTCACATTATATGAACATCACAAAACGAGAATAGGATTTAATTTTAATTGCAAATTTAAATAATCAAGTTTTTTTTTTTAATTTAAAAGAGCTTAAGCGTTAAAAATATCAGGATAAAATCAATTCAATAAATAAATGTGCACATTAATGTCTGAAACCCAGCATAAGATAGTTCAAAATCCGAGAAATCGACAGACTTGTTTCTTTGGACGACTGGTTATTCTCAAAAACGTATTATGTTATTTAAAATACGTTGTATAAAATAAATGTATTGTTAACATCCGCTAGTTATTTAAAATCTGCCTTAACTCGTCCGTCAATGGTTGTGTTGGGATTCAAAAATTGAATTCATTTAATTCGCCGCTGTTTTGTGTTTGTAAATATTTTCACCGTCTATTTTCGTATGCTAGGTTTCTTTCATTCTCAACAAGGATAGTATTACACCGTTTACTGCTTCAGCGATCACGCATTAAACAGACATTGAAACAAACGCGTATTATACCTGCTTGCCGAATGTTACGTTAAGCGATCATATTAACCCAGTGTTTGCGCCACAATATTTACACATGTAATTGACCATTGAGTAATCTGAAATTGTATTTTGTTTTGTAAAAAAGCTCCGACATCGCTAGAAAGGGATTGACAGACGCAGAACACTCACAGGGCAAAGTGTGTTTTGTCAATTTAATTATTTCAATTACCTGTTCACGTCTGTAGTGATGCTCACTGAACAAGGTCGAGTAAAGGACCGACTGTACTTTGAGAAAACGCGTGCTTTTTCAACTGTCCTTTAATTTTGTGTTACTGGGACATTTTCGTAGGTAATACTGTAGACATAAACGATGTAAATGTTGTACATAATTAATCTATAAAATAATGAGATTTTGATTAACATAATCTCTATGTAATATATATAATACTGATTAATGTGAAAACAAGGCTTACGGATTATTTTTGAGATGTATTGGAAATAATTATTTCTCGGCAAAAATCGTAATGTATCGACGCATTAATTATACACTAAAAGAACCAATTAACATAGAGCAAATAAACAGAAGAAACAAAAAACAAATTAAACTGTGTTGGAGTAAATATCGCTAAATAGATGTGTCAACACATTCAGAAAAAAATAATATTTGATCCCCGGAAACACTGAGCTTGAATTTGTTGTTGGTGGTGGTGCTATAAAGAAGCTCAAATACCTCATGTACGCAGGTAACTTCGAGCCGCCGCCGTATAAGCTTGTGCCCCAGAACAGACCAACTGTGTGCTATCGCGATGATCCAAATCAACCTACTGTGCAGAACCAGCCACAGAAGGTAAGTGTTTTTTGTAATATAGAAAGCGTTTTCCGTTGTCCTCAGTAACAGGTTTGGTAATATACATCTAGCTGCTTGAGGAAGACCCTTGTTAGTTAACTAGTCATTCACTTGATTGGTTTGATCATACTGTACTGAGCTTACCGGATCTTTAGAAAAGCTCCTAAGGTATGTACATGTCTATGACATAATATAACAATCATTAATAATTAACCATCGCTTTCAGAAAACTCAAACGTGTTGAATTTGAATTGACATGGTCGATCTGAGAAATCAACCGGACCACATTAAGACACCAAGAAAAGAATCATATTTCAGAGAGTGACAAACATGTACATATTGGTTCTGATAAATGATTCGAATTCTGTTTCTATAAGGTTTCATAAGGTTTATATTCCATAAGTCATAATCAGGCGTTGTTGAAGTATCAGTTTTGAGAATGATTTTTACAATTATTATCAAATAACCTTTGTTTTATTATGTTGTTTCGATCGCCAATCAGCAAAATTCAGACGAACGTCACGTGGTTCCATCCCGCCCTCCCGACTATACTGTAGCAGCTGTATTGGCGTGTATCTTCTGCTCCCCTTATGTCGGCATTTTGGCCATTTTCAGCGCTATGCAGGTATAGTGGAGGTCTGTTTTGACCTTAACTGGTGTTTCTGACGGCAATTCAATGTAAATCCAGATGCATATGTTATTGTTGCATTGACTAAGGATATTAACACATGAAAAGCAGATGGAATTCGTAAAGTATTACAGATGACTAGTTGTGCCTTCTGAAGAAATCCTGTTTGTTTAGTATGTTATTTAAAGATACCGATACAATGGTAATTAATTGAAACAGGATTTAGTAGAATACACATCTGCACGTTTTGACTTGTAACGTCAGGTCAACCATCGAATGATTTAATTGTATGTGGTGTCATAAGTTCAATAGTTGAACCGAGTTCATGTTCGCAGCTCATATGTATTCATGTCCAATTAGCTTTTCAACTGAAATTTAATACGTCGCATATCTTGTTTCTTTTTCAGTCCAAGACGATGACCAATATCGGAGAGTATAAGGAGGCAAAACGCCACTCCCGCCTCGCAAAAAGGCTGGTTATAGCAAGTTTTGCAATTGGCCTATTTGGTCTATTTGTGGTCTGCATGTATGTCGTGTATATCATGACCATCTTTTATAGATACGCAAATGTCAACGTTGCTGCTATTGATGAACCACAACTTGCTTCGACACCTAATAGTGGATACTAGGTTAGCGGTTTGCGTTGGATACCACGGTAAACGGTTAACAGCGGATACTAGAGTAGCGGTTTACAGTTACCACCTTCACTGCACGAAATTCCAAATAAGAAACTATTTGACTATTTTTTGTTCCGTTGCGTCGACTGTTACCCAGCCGTTTTACTATTTACTTATTAATCAAATTATTAAATGATACATTTACTGTACTAAAATCACAGCTTACTTCTCGCTTAATTTGTAGATATTGTTATTGTTGTTTTATCCGTAAAAATGGAAACATTCAAAATTATTTGTTAAAGTATTTATCCATCTTTCACTTGTGATACACTGATATTCATGGATGTAGTTTTGTTGTGTCTACGTGTTGTCTTAAGTTCTCTACCTATGTTACATTTTATGGCAGAAATAATATTTGGAATGAACATCTTGCAGTGGTCTTATACAATGATTGTTTAAATCATGCCCCTACGGTCAGAAAATCGGCAAATTCCCGGAAGTCATTTAATTTTTATTGTAAATAACTTAAAAGATCTCTTTAATCCATAGTTTGAATAGGTAATTTATAGCATAATCTAATAGTCTACTATAATAAGAAAAAAATGAAAGACAGAAGGAGGGCCGGACAGACGGACGGACGGGCGGACAAACGGGTGGTCGGGCAGACTGGAGGACGGGCGGGCGGATGCGGGTGATTTGGAGCGCGGACGAACGAATAGACGGACGAAAGTACGGACTAACGGATAGATAAAAGGACAGACATACAGACATACATACATACATACATACAGACAGACAGACAGACAGACAGACAGACAGACAGACAGACAGACAGACAGACAGACAGACAGACAGACAGACAGACAGACAGACAGACAGACAGACAGACAGACAGACAGACAGACGGACGGACGGACGGACGGACGGACGGACGGACGGACAGACAGACAGACAGACAGGCAGGCAGGCAGGCAGGCAGGCAGACAGACAGACAGACAGACAGTGAGACAGACAGACAGACAGACGGACAGAGACATAGACAGACAGACACACAGAATAGACAGACAGACAGACGGACGGACGGACGGACGGACGGACAGACGGACGGACAGACAGACAGACAGACAGACAGACAGACAGACAGACAGACAGACAGACAGACGGACAGACAGTCAGGTAGACACGTGCTCAAATCTTGCACTAAAGAAAAATATAATCATAACGAACAAGAACGCAGCTATTTTATTGACAACCTCTAAATCCTAGGCATATAACGTCGCAAACCATGAATGGACCGGAACGAAACTCACACTTCATCTGTAAGTCATGTAGGTAGACGCACATACCAAAAAATCAGCTAAATATCTGAAAGTCTAGCGTAAAAAACTCCGGAAAACGGTTATCATATAGATACTTTTAAAGTCCAAGGGCCTTTACTTTGACAAAAATCAATGGACCGAAACGCAACACACACAATTCATTTAGGTTAATTTACATACCCGATATCAGCTCAATATATGAAAGCGTGGCGTTAAAATCATCCGGACAACGATTATTATAGAGAAAATGTTTAAGTCCAAGGACAATAGTTTTCAAAAAATAAAACGACCGGAACGAAACTCACACTTATCTGTAAGTCATGTAGGTAGACTCATACACCAAAAATCACCTAAATATCTGAAAACGTTGCGTAAAAACATTCGGAAAACGGAATGCCGGACGGATAGACGGACGGAGGACTGACGGACAGAGGGACGGACGGAAAGTCCGACTGCTATATGCCACCCTACCGGGAGCAAAATAGACAACTAATGATAATATTCACAGGTTTTTGTTTGGAAAAAAACAAAATTTCATACTATGTGAATAACTGTTTTTTTTTGTTGTTATAGAATCAGAGAAACAGTATCTTTCCGCTTTTCTCCAATAACCGCGATTTCAATTTTTCCAACTTGTTTGTTTTAAGTTTGCTAGAAAATATATTTAGTGACATTTAGTAAAAACCTAAACAAAACAAACACGAACATCTAAACAAGAGAGAGTACGTGCATATAAAGCATATTGTTATACTAGTGTATATATAGTGTAAACACACACACTTTGGGGAACTGGTTTAATTAAAAATAGTTTATTTAAACCAAACATTCCGTTTTTAATTGATAAATTTTGCAATTTATTTACACTTTGATGTGTGCTTACCGAACCACATAGTGCTAACATTAATTTGCAATAAATAATTTAAATTCATCCATTTCGAAATCATATATTTTACGTTCAAGGATATTCACGTGCTCACATTTGCCACAGTTTGATACATTAACAAGAGTCGTCTTTATATTTAAACTTCACTCTGGCTACACATTTTGTAATTAAATTTAAAAACAAAACAATTCATTTAAATGATATTGTCAAGATATCATTTTAAATGTAATGCATAAACGTGGCACTCATTTAAATGGTCGCCCAAAGTCCCAATCTGATGTTTAAACACAACATACATTGAACTTATATTGTGATATAGATAGTGAATTGCCAATAGGCAGTTGTAATTACATTAAAATGCATTCGCTTCATTTCGATTTTTTTTATTTTTTAGCGTGAAAAGTGTCGGCTGCCGCGTAATTCTTTGCTGTATGTTAAAGTGTAACATCTCCATATCATGTTTATAATACAGCTTTTAAATTGAAACTATTTACAAGTGTCTTAAGGGTCATTCAGTGAGGTCATCAACCAAGTACCATAACTATTACTTGCAATTAAGCAATAGTAAGACCCCTTTGGGAACTTCGCCATAAACATTTGATAACTCTTACATGCCACTATGAACGATGAATATTTGAGAAATCGTACATTTTCCACTAACATTTTACTACACTTACATTCCATCATGCATATTTGAGTACTCTTACAAACTATACTGATCATCCGTATTCTCGCGGTACTTAACGTTCAAATAAAAATAAAGTTGAAATAAATACTTAATTTATAAATTATGGACTCCTATGCGAAGATAAACAACTTTCCGCTGATATCAATCTAATTTTTATTCATATATATAATGTTTTATTTCGTGTAAAGCAGTAAATACACCATACTGTTCTATGATGCGTACGAGACGCCATATTCATATTCTCGCGGTAAGTAGGTCAACAGGCTTTAGGTCACTAAATCAGAGTAAAAACATGGTATCTGCATTGAAGCTTAACTTTGATTGATAGTAACATTAATTTTAAAGACTACATTTGATTTAAAATGAACATAAGCAGTTTGACAATCGTTTGAACTGCACAACAGTAATAATGCTACTCCTCTGGACAATGCAAACACCTAAATGGGCTTCCTCTTCTGAGCATTTTAACATGTGTACAGTGTGTCAGATGCACCCAATGTTTATAAATATCACATTGTCCCAATAAGATCAACTTTACATCAGGAAAGTATATTAGTTGGTGAGCTTGTAAAATTTGCATATTAATAAGATCAGGAAAACGCGTGCAGACGATGTGCGGATAACAATCACAACTTACCCAAATAATGCTCATTATCAATGCAAATACTCTTTTCTGAGGGCGAAAGAAATTGGGTCACCAAATCTGACAGATAAACAACACTAAGGGAGCGCAATCGAAATACCGCGAGAATACGGATGTCGACTATACATACATCAATTTAATACTCGTACATGTCACTATGAACTTTGAGTACTCTAACATATACCATGAACAGTTGAGTATTCGTTCATTAAACCGTAAATAATTTAGTTCTCGTTCATGAAACGATGAACATATGCGTAATCCAACATGCCACCATATACCACGCACATGTGAATACCCGTACATGCATCCATTAACATTTAAGAACTCTTTCGTGCCACCATGAACATTTGCGAACTTCAAACAACGTGAACATATGAGTTATTCTTTCAGGCGACCATGATCATTTGAGTATTCTTAGATACTCAAATTTTAGGTGTTCAAGCATAATGTCTTAAACAAGTGTGATACGGCACCAAATATGCAAGTTTTATTCGGTTTGTGATTTCATAGTATGAAATACTCATTTGATGTTATTTTTTTTCTTCATTTACCCTTAAGAGCGCTTCCATATTAAATCTCTTTTTCCATGTCAAATCTCGTTTCAATGTCGAATCTTTTTTTATGTCACACTGTGTGTCTTTTTCAAAAATACATTGTTCGGATCCACACATTTTGAACGCATTCGCGCTAGCGTGATGACCTAAATGCTCTGACATGAAGATTGAGAATAAATGCACAACTTCAAATACATCTACGTTTATCACAATTTATTATGCAACTATTGCACAATGACATCGGAGACACTGACATGACATGTTTAAGTGTTATTGGATACCTCATTCGATAACGCTTTTATACTCCGCACATCAACAACAATTTTTTACTCCGCCTCCATGTGAAATCATAAATGATATTTTGAGCGTACTTTGGTTGATAGCCCATTCTCAGAACAACTTTTTTGTAACCTTGGAATATTGCTGAGGTCGTTAAAATCTAACCTTAGTTAGCGATTCATATTTTAGTCATACTATTAATAAACATGAAGTAGTTGTGTTCAAAATAAAAAAACTAATCATTTTTTAAGGAAAATATGAAAAAATAGCATTTATTAATGGACAAAATAAAGCAAAAACGAATTTGGGCCGCCACCACAAATTGCTGCAGACGTACACAAATTAAAACAGTTATGAGATAGATGATATTTGTTGGATTCGGTGGAATATCGATTTAAATTCGTTTATTTAAGTTTTGGCTCACAAATGATATTTTTTGTGTGTTTTTTTTTGCCATTCCCGACGATCTCGTTTCCGGATGGACGCCTCGAAATGGCATAACATGTATGTTGAAGGGAAGCTAATCTGAATGCTGTTTTAAAAAATCAATGCAGAGTAGTCGCCCTTGGTTATATTCTGGGTCACACTGGGGAAACAAAACATTTCCGAAAATAGTTCCTCTAAAACAATGAAAGTTTTCGATAATTTTCACTGTTAATTTTCACTGTTTAAAAGAGTAAATTATCAGTTTTAAAGCACTGATGTTTCTCTATAAACGACCGGAAAGCATCAGATTGAAACATTTAACTTTAATCATAGCGACTTCACACGTTTTTAATAAAAACACAGATTTGACCATATTCACTAAACATCTTGTCAAGAATATATAAAATAAATGAGAACTAATACTTTACAAATGCAAATGCTTTCCTTGTGTGTGTCATTCTCATAAATAGCAATGCAAACCTGTTAATATTATCATACACACTGAATTTACATAGACAAAGTAAATTACTTAATACTAAGTAGAGATGTTTTGTTAATACCTATCATGCCTACTTATACGTGGACATTTCAATTTGTAAGTGCCTGAAATCAAAATTGCATATAAAATGGTTCTGTCATCATAACTTTAACCAAACACGGATTTTTGTTTTCACTGGAAGTTAATCTGAACATGAAATAAAGACGCCTTTAGAAATAAACATCATCAAACACTGATTGCAAAACGTCTTTAATGGTACAAATCAAGATCTATAAGTTATTATTAAACTATGTATTTAAATGTAAATCTATAGCATTTAAAGATAAAACAATAACAAAAAAATTCAAATACAACAATAAAAAAACGATTTTGAACAATTTGCGTCTCTTTTTTCACAATTAAGAACAGTGCGCGACTTTTTGTTCACAATTGTGAAGAGTGCATTACTCATGTTCACAATTTTGAACAGTGCGCGACTCATTATTTTACAGGGTTTTGAATTGTGCGTGACTCATTTTTTTCACCTTTTTAAAGGCAAATTTCTATTATTTACAACTGTATTTTTGTTTCAAACTATTTATTCACAAACATATACACATATAACAGAAAACAAATCAATTATCAACTATAATAATATGCATATACAGCTATATAATCATTCATTCGAAATATGTGGATCAGTATATAATATTTGCTCAATAATTAATTTAGATATATTGATGTTTAAAAATTATATAAATAAACCTTGTATTAATTACATAAGATTATTTCTTTATTACAATTTGCTAAGTATTTTTCTGACATTGGTATTTATGGTATACACTTAAAATAATTTTCTAAATGTACATACGGTAGATGATAATTCCTTTATAACAATTTGAAAAAGCATATCTGCTGAGTATTAATTAAAAACACGTTACATTGAATGTTTGTGTCATGGAGGTTCATATAAAATATCGTACATTGATTTAACAATAGAGTTGCTATTCGATGTATTGTTAATTAATATTAATCTTTAAGCTACACCAAGTAATTTTGTTAAGCATAAGGCGTTTATATTTCATTTTATATTTACGTTTTTGTTAAGTAAATCTATGGATTTTTGTAAGATACTACTGCTTAGGCCTACAGTTATTGGATCAGAAAGTGTAAGCAAAGGTTAACTATTCACTCTTAAAGACTAATAGAGCGTTATTTACCAAGTGATATCTACACTCAAGCCCGAACAGAAAGCTACGAAATCGAAAGTACTGAAAAGTTGATTTTGGAAAGTTTACAATAATTAAAATATGAGGATTATACAATCAACTGTTTAACAAAACGTTGATAGTATATTGTGAGATATATTTCCCTGCAATATTGCATGACAGTCAGAAGATCTTTCATAAGCATATTTTCATATCAATATTTTTTTATCTTCTTTCGCTGAGTATGTAACGTTTGTATATTGAGTAACATGCATAGCTTATTATGATATTACAATCATCGTATATGTTACTTTCTATTTTATAACCGAGGATTATATTACGAACGGAAATAAGAGAAAAACAAATTCCTATTTTCTGGAAAATTATTTGAACAATGTATCAGAATGGCAGCACATAATGGCAGTCTAATGGTAAGTGTTGATTCTTTATAATTCCCCACAGCGATGTTTTCACAATTTAGAAAAGTCCGCGACTCATTATATTGTGTTTAATTACACAAATATTATGTCGTCAATGTTACTTACATATCATCGCAAACAATAAGTGTCGGTAAATACTAAATATCCTTACTTTAAAAAAAGTTTTAAGCAGTTTAACTATGAAGATGCAAACTTGTGCAATTTTTATACTGTGGGCAATCATGGATTTTGGGGCTTTAACGAATCCACAAAATTTGTTCGGATCCGAATCCGAATCCAAATATGTTTTCTTGCAGTTTTTCGGATCCGGATCCCTCAGATAAGAGAAAATTAGAATTTTCTGTCTAAATTAAAGTAATCAATGTTTTAGAGTTAATTTGACTAAAAAACATTAAACATTTATTAACAAAAAACATAACACATTTCTCGCTTAACATTGTAGTGATGTCGAAATAAAACGAAACCTTAACATTTATTCTCTTAATAGTTTGCTCGTTAAAATACACTTTTCACTGTTCATAAGTTTGATGTTTGTTTTCACAAAAATTAACATATCAACATTGCCAAGGTTCAGGCGAACCCTATGAGCACTGACAGGGTCTCCTGCTCTGGAGAAGATTCTCTCACTGGGCACTGAGGTTCCTTGCATCACAAGATAGCATTTAAACTTAGTATATGACGAAATGAGTTGCAATAATTCAATTCTCAGCTTTATAACCCAATCAATGGTTAGCTGATAGTTGCAATGCGTCGGCTCTTGCCCATGGGTGCAAAATTTATTCAACAATGCAATGGTTAAGGAACACTGAAACTGCGAGATCTTATCAACGTTTACCTGTCTAAACCACAAACTCATACGAATGGAACCATTAAAACAATAAATAATTGCTTTTTATTGACTTAGTTTTGCTTTCGTACTCTGTATCCGCCATATTGGAAAATTGACCCACTATTGGTTAGGTCGCAGTACACCAATATTTTGCACGTCGGGTTATGTGTTGGAGCCTACTTAGTCGATAACGATGTGTTATTCGATACAGATTACACTGTTTCAAATTTAAACATAAAAACATGTCAGCGAGGAAAGTGTGTTGAAACATCGTCGTGTTTTTATAGGGTGCATGCAAAGGATAACATCCGTAGGTTGCCATTCAGGTAAATTTAACATGTTTACGAAGTTTATTCATTATTTTCCTCAATTTGTCTCGAACGACGTCTGTTTAGTGAAGCGCACGGATTCTCTGCGCTGAACTGCGTCCATGTTTATGAAGGGGTGCATATGGACTGCCAGAGCCGACATAGCAAAAATTATCAAAAGGCTCTGGCTGTCCGTTTATATGGACTAATGACGAAATATGCTTTCAAGACAATACATTATGCAGGAACACAATTTGACAGGTCGCGAAATTATGCAAAATTAACCTGAATCACCTTCTAGTCGCACTGGATCCACTACCGTTGTTTTTAATACCACTCAGAAAGACAATAAGGATTGAAAACTTACTTATTGCCATTAGGAATTGCATTTGTAATGTGTAGATCCTCCATGATTTCGAATTAGTTTTGCTTTCGGGGCCCATTACGGAATGTCCAATGACTGTCACTCGTCAATAAATATCGACTATTACACGTATGATTTTTCTTTTAAACAGAACCAGTCTGTATTAAAAACAATACTTGTGAAAACAGCGCTAGGTTACATACAACTATGAAAATAAATATCCGGAACCGAAATTTTCAGGGGTGGATTAGTGTTTTTCCCAGGCCATTTTAGCGTGGCGAAAAGCCACGCCGCCCTCCCGGGTCGCCACGCTGCCCTTTTCAAAGGCAACTTTCGCCATGCGCCCTTTTTTTCAAAGGCAAGTTTCGCCACGCGCCCTTATCGATAACATCTTTATTGCCTTACGATCTAACTTGGTCTGCAAAATCAGCTTCCTTGATTGTCTGTGACGCTCCGACTGTGCTTAATTTACTCGAGAGACGTCAACGTCTAATCGACAATATTTAATTGAGCAGATTTAATCTATAACAGTGCTCGATTTATAGGTAGGTCTTACTGACTGCTCCAAAGCTGTGAATTAGTCATGGGTGAAAAACCCCGTGTCAGTATCAATCGATAATGCCGGAAGCTATGTTATACCAAGGGCACTTTTTGCTCGGCAATGTGTACTCCTCCACGATATAATCATTTCTTCGGAGACTTTTGATGAAAAACTCGATGTTATTCTCGTGGCAATTGTGCTTTGCATGCATTATTCAGTTATATCAAAACATATATTTTTACGCATAATTACATTTAAATTCACAAACAAATTTATTCTTTAACGTTTTCGTCTTTAAGATAATAAGATCTTATTATTGAAATAATTACTGAGACGTATACCAATTTAACAAATGCGAATCGCGTATACGATTTAACGTTGCTATGCGCACCTGTCGCTTACATCATTTGACATTTTATCAACATGGCGGACTATACAGAATTAAATTGTGACTCGTCAAAAATGGCAAATAACGTCGTAAACGATCGAATTAACGATGGAGATTATACATTAAGAAGGAATTAATGAAATGTCTGTGATAATCAACGATGCATAAACATGTTTTAGATAGCAACAACATTATTTATTAATTTGTAATCTACTCGGCGGATGTATGTCGCGGAAACGAGTGTTTGCATATTGTAAGCGATCACTTTACTCGCAATGTTATTTTAAACATCTGTCGAGATTATTGTTAGAACATGGGATAAGACAAACATGGTTTCATTTATATGTTAGTGGATCTGTTTATAATCAGATTCATATCATATATTGCTTTATTATGTTTGTCGTGCTGTACAGTTTATTGAAACAGCATGGACCTTAAATGTACATTGCAAGGTAAATATATTAATATAAATCATAGTAAGTTAAATACATCTATTACCATTAAATGTGCTTGTTTATATGTTATTTTTTCCACAACTGCTTCTGATGTGTTTACATGCTTCCCCGTAATTCAGGTATTCAGGGAACGTTTTTGCCCTTTTTTGCCTAAACTGCGCGCTAAAATGCCCTTTTTGAAAGTAATACGACATGCCCCTTTGCCCTCCTGGGAAAAACACTAGTGGATCCGTACCCGCGAATCTGAAGTTGGATCCGATATCATCGGATATTTCGGGTACCCGTTGCAGCCCTAATGGATTTGCTACATTTGGTATGCCTCAAAATTTCCAATATTTTGACACCATTCGTGTTTCGTGTGTGAGCTTGATCGCTAGCAGGGGTGTAACCTGTTGTAGATGTTTGATTATTGACTCAATTATGTCTGCATTTCCTAGTTTGTTGTAAATGTTTTACTTTGAATAGCAAGATCACTTTAAAAATGTCATTGTCATACATCACCCATATTATTGACCATCATTACGAACGTGTTTATGCCCAGCCATAAAAAAAGCTGTAGTCGGTGATTTCAAAACGACAAGAAGGCCCTAGAGTAAGGATTCAAACACATAACCTGCATCGAGTGAAACCAGGAATTTATGGCACTAAATCAAAATGTTGCAATCCAACAAAAACATACAAGGGCAAAGACAAGCGAGGAAACTAGCAACACTGAGTTTACGAGGAAAGGATATCGGACAGAATTACGTATTCAATGAATTCATGTGATTTTGAATTAAAGAAATGTGTATACAGTAAATATACCAGCGTCAAAACACCTTGACACATAAATAGTACATCAAGAAGATGTTTAAAGCAGTCTGCTCCAGTGATAATTTTCAAACTGATATAAAACTACTTTATATAACTGTCATAGGCATAGCAGGAACAAACGCGGTATTGCCTTTAAGATGCGTGATGAAGGACCTTCCATATACTAACTTGTCATTAAGTAGGAGGGGAATTGAAAACGGTTTCAAATGGCAAAGAAGTTCGTTTAATGAAATGTCTCTTCAGTCCTTTGACATTTCAATGCATGTCACGGACGGAATATAAATACGTAAAACCAAAAATGAACAACGAAAAAAACTTATTATTTTAAACCAGTTTTCCTTTCATTAAAACATACCAAAACAATAAAAATTTCAAAATAGACAAAACACTGTTAGGATTTTCATTTCCGACTGCTGGCGGGAAGTTTCGCCACCATCATAATGGCTATTGAGAAAAATCACAGCCCGGGTTTGCCAGCTACGCTGAAACGAACCACGCCAGTTATAGAATATATAAGTTAACTCGAAAGGCAAGCCAACATCCTGAAGTGCATTCTAGAAAGTCAGTTGTGACATCATAGGATTAACGTTCGCCTGCCGTATAGTTACAGATTGTAGCAATACGTGACTTATTTTAAACAGTATAACGAAATAAGTTATCCGTTGTATGTTCGCATTCCGCAAAATGCAGCATGAACTATTTCTAAATTTGGATCGGTTAACGTCGCTTCATGAAGTCACCGTGCACTAAACACTGAATGTAACGTGGAAACATGTGCGACATATGTGGTTTATGGTTTAAGGGACTCGCACAATTTTGTCAATTAAAATTAGAAAACAGTTACATTTAAATGAAGTTTGCATACCTTTTTTTGAAGTCTATGAGTGTGCACAACCTTATGCAGTTGGTCCCTCTTATCATTGATTATCATTATTATAGAAATCAGAGTTGTACACAGCCGAGCAAAATGATTTATAAATTACAACGTGTAATATTGGAAAGCTCAAAAACGCAGTCAAAAAATATGTATAGATTATATTATAAATGCAAATTTTGTTCATTGGTTATAAACTTGAAATCCATCCTGGTTGGACGACTTGAATGTCATTTTGCTTGTCAACAAGAAACGACTTCCGGGGGATGATGGCAGTCGTTTAAAAATGTTAGATTACAATGATGTTTGCTGACATAGACATTCAAACAAGGATTGATTGCAACCAGTGGCTGAACAGCGGACGTTATGCCAGACATGCACATCTCTAACGTATTCTGCGTTAATATGTGCCTCTCATAGAGGTAATCCGCACATACTTGATTAAAAGTAAGCATCAAATTAGGCTTATGAGACGCGCGCTGTTAATTCGGCGTAGAAGCTTGATTTCAACTGCACATGCCTGAACCAGATTAATCTAAATAACGCCTCCATTTCCGGTATATAAACGCATCCTGTCTAGCTTTATTATCGAGTGCTCATATTCGTCAGAGCAGCGCCCAATGTGAGTTAATAATTTAATACGATATTTGTATCTATATTTTGGTATTGTTTTATTACCTTGATACAAATTAATCATGTATCTGACAATAGACACAAACGATCCATTTACACTGGTTATTATAATATCATTTGAAAATATAAAGGAGTATGTGCTGTCACTTAAAAAGCTATACCTTATTTCCTTGTAGTTTGGGCATCAATGACTAGTTATATTTTTTGCTAAAAGGAACTTAACACATTACAAATTATGGTAAATATGGTTGTTAAGAGTGCTTTTATTTTAAAATAACACGATTTATATTCATCATAGATAACATGCGTTTAGTGGTTTAATTATTTTCGGTTGAGTATTGGTGTTCTAGTTGAAACAATACGCATTATGTTACCAAAATACCTATTATGTGATGCTATCTTGTCACTGTAGGTACACCAATGTTCTCAGCAGTTTCCTTCTTGCTTCTCGCGACGTTAATCGGAACGGCGTCCAGTCAGTATCCATGGAGACCATCGGGTATTGACATTAATATATTATCTAAATTGTGATGTTTGATGATGCTTACACGGGCAATGATTCCGATAAAATGACGCAAACAATAAGATAAACAAAAAGACATGTCAAAGCATAATCAACATGACAGAAAAACATGTCCCAAGTAAATTAAAAGTACATGTTATGTATTGTATTCTATCCAATCGTTTTCCAATATGATAGTTACATCAATCGTGTAAATGACAACCATTTTCTGTCGACAAGCTTTTTACTTTTCCTAGCAGTATTCCCACTTTCCGCTTTATGGAATTTAAATCAAGGCTTATGTGGGTAGTTTAAACATATGGTCTGGAAATAAGAATAGGGTTTTCGCTGTTTATGCCATTTGAATGCAAATTTTCTGTGGCCTTAAAGCCACACACCTTGAAAAGAAATACATGTTTATCAATACATATATACGCAATTTGAAAGTGAGGATAATTGTCATTAAATCTATTGCCTTGTTAGCAAGTTATTATTATTTTTAAATTTTAAAACCGAAAGTAGGATTACTATACGTATACGTCTATTGCGACAAACGCTATTATTTTTAAGTTTTAAAGCGCAAAAAAAGACGGATTTCTACCTTGTTACCAACATATATATTATAATTGGCATAGATACAATTTAATTTATAGCCTAGTTAGCAAGTAATTAATTATTTTTCTAACTGTACCGCTTTTTAGACCGAACGTAGGATTTCTAGACGTATACGTTCATTTCAACCAATCATTTTTACGTTTTAAAGCGCAAAAAGACGGATTACTGCCTTGTAACCACCAGATATAGTCTAATTCCCATAGATAATATATGTCACTTATGTATACTTAAATTTACTTTAATTTCAAGGTGTGTGGCTTTAATACGCCATTAGGTGTATAGGAGTTATTGTTTGGATTGAATGTGTTGAGAAAAATAATTAGCACGCAACATTGATAAAAACTTAACAATTCATATGCATTCAATATATTATTTGCGCGAGCACTTAACAGTCAAACAGCACGGACATCAATACCGAATACATGCAATTAGTATGCACTCAGTGTGTAAACATAATCAAAATAATTATGGTGAGGAATGTCGTATAGGTGTGTTACATCTTAATAATTCCAGTATGCAGACTTCCTTCTGATTCCGGGACTTGCTACGGGTATTTTCCGATGTACTTCTTCAACGCATCCACTTGCAGATGCGAACAATTCATCTACGGAGGTTGCGACGGAAACGGAAACAGATTCGAGACGTATGGAGAGTGCATGAACCGCTGCAAGAGCACTTGTTATTACAAATAGTACGCAACTACAGTACCGTTAATAATATTGGAAAATAAAGATTTACGCCTGCAAATAATTTTCTATGCACACTACTTGCCCCATGAACAATTCTTTACAATTACTATATTTAAATATATGGTGTCTATACAATCGAAGACTATGTGATAAACAATACTTTTATGTAAACTTCCCATAATTAAGTTATAATTGAACAATCATCACATATCTATTATAATTGATCAGCAATCGCGCGCGCAAGTAATCACTCTCGCATGCACACGTACTAACTATCGTTCGCACACTCTAACTATAGCGTGCGCCCTTACATATATTGCGAACATACTTAATACTATCGCCTGTGCACGTAATACTATCGTGAGCGCACTTTATAATATCGTGGAGATTTAACCCGTGTCGCTTAGGTAAACGCGCTTCTCACTTTACCGGTCTGTGTTCAATCCCCGTTGCCAAAAGCATGAGCGTAAGGTTGGTGGTTACCATACAGGGCAAGCAGGGTTTCATCCGGGTTATCCACTGCATCCCCCCCACCAACACCATATCACACCACAATTGAAAACATGTGAACTAGAAATAGCTGAAAATAGCCGCTATAATGAAACAATTCGTTCCAACGTTCATGAGTCTTGTAAGTTAGTAAGGTAGGAGTGATGGAGTACACTTAGGCTCCACACATCATACAGCCTCAGAAGTGGAAAGACCTTCTAATCTTGGAAATACACACACATACACATCGCGCCCGCGCATAAAAAATATCGTGTGTGCACGTGATAAAATCGCATTATCGCGTTATTATTGTCGCTAAAGAAAAGGTAACTATGACGCTAAAACATTAAACCCAAGTTTAAGCAGATCTGCGCAGTGTGTACAAGATATATGCAATGCACGGAGATGCTCGCTGTGCAGTTCCCAGCTACTTTTGGCGAAGTAACTAGAGCGTCATGTCATCTCGATTTGTGTTGCCTTATATAATAAATCAAATATGCTGTCTGCACGAAGCAACACATATGCTGCGTCTTCTTTATCTATAAAGGCGCTGTAAAAACGCGACAGAAATTGTTTAGGATCGGAACCATCGGCATGTTGTCGGGTTGGCCTTCTTCGAACCCTTTCAACCCGCTTATACGCCAATAAAATTGTAGAACGTAGCTACCATACCAACACACATAATGATGTATTCCTTATCTTTCAGAAGATTATCAGAATCTCAAAATGCACATGTAGTCTATATTTTCACTTAATACACTTTTAATATTTTTTTTCGACCTCGCATACATTGCCCTCAGTAGTGGGTCAACATGTCCTCTGTGGACGGTTGCCAAAATAAATAACAATCCTTGTCCTTGTGCCCTGAGCCCGTTTCCACATAAATTAAGAGTTGTAATCCCAAATTTAATACCAATAACTACAAGTTGAGACATCTCCAGCGAGAACTTTTGTTTACAATGTCATATTAGTTGTGTAAACATTATGATTGACGTTATTTATAAGAAAAATGCCGTGTATAAGCCATATCGTTCCTTTGAGTCTAAAATACATATCCGAAAACTTAAAGTAATTGCGGTATGTATGCACACGTTGCAGTTGTAAAGTAGTTGATGATGTTGAATCATATTGACTTAAGGCAGCACATTATATGCTGATAAGTTAGGGCGCCTGCCTAAAACGGCGTGATTAGTATTTTGTGACTGCTATTTAAAAGGACTCATAGCAAAGAGATTACATTAAATCTTTTGTTACTGTGTATATGGATTTAAAGGCGGTTGGTAAATCTTGAAGAAGACGTTTCAGTGTCCCGTTAGGACCACTCATGGTTTGATTTGTCGACCAGGTTATGCTAGCGGGAAAACGCAACAACACGATACAATGGTACGAAATAACATACTTTAGGTTACCGCATTCAGTTATACTTGTTTAAACTTAAATTGTAACAAATGGTTATCAGATATCATTTAAGTACCAGATTTCTGCTTGCATTTCGGAAAGAAAATAATGTGCGTTTTTTCCTATTTGTGAGTTTATATGGAAGATGGAAAAGCCCGGTGGGTCGAAATTCATATCGACTAGCGCAAACTTCTGATTGGTGGAATATATCGTCCTACCGGTTTAAACGACACTCAGTGGTTGAATATGAAGCATAGTCTTGATCAGTGGAAACAACGACAATATAGTTATAACGGGCGACTTCAACATGAATATCGAAGCCTCATATTCTAATAAGATAAGCATATTGATTAACTCCTTAAACGCAGGAATTCTAAATTCCCCAACCAGAATTACTGAACACGTACTATCTCGGACAGATCTTCTGTTAGTCAAACACTCACGAGCCGTCCTTTCAAACTTTGTTGCAGATCCCTTCATACAAGATCTCACACGTTTCAATTGTCTAATTGCCTCTGTCTTGTAACAGGCGTCACATCTGGCTCTATAAAGATTGCGACAACAACAAGTACAGGCCACTACTTAATTGTATTGATTTGACCTTACTACTTAACGAAAATTTGGACTACGTTGCCGATACCGTGTCCAACGTCATTTAGGCTGCTGTATCTTCAAGCATTCCTACCAAAAACGTTATTAGAATACCAAACGATGTACCTAGGATGAACCATGCAATACGCCAAAATCTCAAATGAGTATACAGCATGGACCAATTTTCGAAATGCACGGAATTAAACAACTCTTTTAATCAGAAAATCAAAGGCAGCTCATCACCAAAGAACAATATATCAAATTAACTCAGATACAATTGCTGCCAAGAAAAGGTTCAAACTGGCGATAGGAATTACACCAAGACGAACCTAAAATCCTATGCCAACCCTTCTTTTCCAATATAAAGTAGAACATAATGATGAGGATAAGACAGCTGAATTGAACGGTAATTTATGCGAATAATCAACAAAACAAAGTGTCCCCCATTTTCACCCTCTCTTCCTAATTACAATGGTGCTGTTCTTTCCTCTATCATACTTCCCGGACAAGATGTTAAAGACGCTATATCTGTCCTCAACCCCTCAAAGGTAAGTGACCGTGATTTCATCAGGCCAACACTATTGAAAGAGGGATGCAACGAAAGGGCCATCCCCACTATGTCTCTTTTTCAATATGTGTTTTATTCAACTGTAACTTCCCTTCATCTTAACAACTTGCTATTGTCACGCCCATATTTATGAAAGCTGATCCTTCTCAACCGTCAAACTATCGAATAATGTCTCTTCTGAGTTGCATCGGAAAACCCATGGAGCGATGTGTCCACACACACCTTTACAACTACCTAATTACAAGCAACATTCTCACACCGTTCCAATCCGGATTCATGAAGGGCAACTCTATTTTACCCGCTAATTTTCTCTGTATGACGACATCGCTAATACTTTTGATGATGGTAAAGAGGTCCTAGCATTCGACATAGTATGGACCAAGGTATACTAAATTATCTTCTATTGGCATAAAGGGCTCTCTTCTTGGCTGTTTTTTCCCTACCTCTCAAGCAGGAAACAACGGTTTGTCTTCGCGCATACATCTTCTTCCTGTTTGTGTGTTACTGTAGTTGCCCTACAAGGAATCATTTTCTATCCATTGCTATTTTGGTTCATATTAACGACATGATATCATCGTCAACATTCGCTTATTAAGACACGAGCCTTAATAGAGTTGTTGAAATACCTCATAGTCTGCCCACGTTTTAAACACCGATCTCTCGCGAATTATCTCCTGGTCAAATACCCGGTTGGTTTCTTTTAATCCAGCGAATCTCCCCTATTTTCAAGTAAACTTAATAAACACCAACACCATGGCATTTTTATTAACGCTGTTCAAGTTACGCAAGTCAGGTCCCACGAGCATCGAGGACTAATCCCTTCAGAGGATGCTAAATGGGCAACTCATATCTCTATCATGGTTTCACAAGGCATGGCAGCGACACGTCATACTCCGATCCTATAGGTATTTAATATCTCAAAAAAGTCTAGATCGCATGTTTATTTCATTTATCCGACCCATTTTACTTTCGGTCTAACTTAGTACGAAATTGAAGCTGTCAAAACCGAGGCAGCAAGGATCGTTCATGACAACCATATTATGTAGCCTCGGTCATCTCCTTGTGTATCTTAAATGGCAATATCTAGCCGAAATAAGAAAAAAGTCATTTCTCCTTTATAAAATGAAAAACAACCTTACTCCATCATACATTTCCAACCTGGTACCCGTGCAGTCCGATCGCACATATTCTTTCCGTAGCAATAAAGATATTTCAGCAATATTCACCAAGACCCAGCTGCACGGGTCTTCATTCTTGCCCTCAACTATCCGGTTATTGAATTCTCTTCGATTGCCAAAACAAAACGTCACTACGGTAACTTCATTCAAACATAACTAACAACCTTTTGAACATCTATATTTAAAAAAATAAGAATCGATAAGATTCAAACTGTCTCGATGTATTCGCATAGTTCTCTTCTCAAAATACAATCATTCAATACTCCTGCTATCAGAGGCGCAAGTTACTTGATGCAAATCTAAAATATAGTGTTAAGCTTTATTTCATTTTCTTCAGCTTCATTGAATTTATTTGGTAACTAAAGCATCCACTATTTCAATGACTTCTGATTACAAGTTTTTAAATACTTATGTCTGTTGTTACGCTGCCTAAAGGAAGTGAGAACTACAACCAAAGGTTACTTTTAAGTATTTAAGAATAATGAAATGAATGTACTCTGAACATTAAGGCTTGCAAACCTTATATGAGGAGTTTGTTTATCATTAATATCAAACAGGGAGATACTTTACAATGTAACAAAACGAACAGAAAGTAGCGCATTCGTTAAACAGTCCAATCAGATCTTGTTTTAAAATCGCACGTTTACCGGCAGTTAAAACGACATGCATACGACATACATGATATAAGTGTGGACTGATAATCTATTCATTTTACACATTAAAAACGAGCAATTGCACTTCATAATATGTCGTTTTAAACAAATGTACGATAAAATTTATGCTTTATAATTAAGTTGTTAGGATATTTTCCAAATCAAGATGCAGTACATGTAAAGTAAGATATGAATTTTGGAAAACGTAGTTAAAGCAGAGTATTTCAATCTGTTAAATGTCGTTTTAATAATTAACAAATTAAAATAAACATGCAAAAGTCAGAACGTAAAATACTTATTTTCCATGACTAAAAAAACGACTGTAATAAACAAATTATTTTCCCTATCTGCTCCCATAGAGAAATTACGAAATCAATATAATACCGATTATAAGTATTTGTGCACCGATGGAATCGTTCACCGATGGAATCGTCTCGGAAGAAAAATGTGTTTTACAATAATCAAAGCATCTGTTGACGTGACAAATTAAGGCTCCAGAATTGTCCTCATCGAACAAACGATACTCTTTTTAATAAAGACCACGCAAATTTGAATATTTTAACAGAGATACATAGGTTTAAATTTCAGTCATAATACTGATATGGTTTTGATAAAGCTGATATTAAAACTGAAAGATGAGTTACACCAGGCTGTGCATCATAACCTAGACTTAAAAGGTGTGTTTTTCCACGTTCGTGTTTTTCTAAACGGACGTGCAATTTTAACGTAAGAAGGCTTTTCAATTTATTTCTGGTATAGCGACTTATAGTTGATACAATGTGGAGCGTATTTAGCCCATTGAAAGAATCCAGAGTTATTTATGTTTAATTAAAATTTATTTTAGAAGGCATTGACAGAGGTTCATGCAATTAATCCTGGTTTTCATTTTTAGTCACCTATTAATTATTAATAAGTTTCCGATAGTACTAATCTACCTTAGAGTACATGGGAATAAGGACCCGAAATCGTATTGCCAGAAAGGTTTTGCAGTAACGGAAAAAGCTACCAATACAACGCTGTTCAAATGCCAAATTTGAGTACTGTATGTCCAATGGCAAGAAACATGCTTAGTGCCAAGCTAATCCTTAAATTTGTGCTGCGTATATTACTTGCTTGAACGTTTATTTTGCTTGTGCGAACCCAGTACGTTCCGCAGAAAGAAAATGCAAACCTGGAACACAACTCACAATCGCCTTACCTCTGAAAGCAAACTCGGGCTACTCTGTAAGTGTCGGGGGTACAGATATAGGCGTTTGTAACACGTATACATTAACGATGCCTCATTGCATGCTGCTTCACCACGGATTCAATGGCCAGTACAATTTCACCGGCGGTGGAACGAATTGGACTCTAGCAATTGACAAGATGCCCTGTAACAATACAAATATTACAACCCAAGCAACTGACGGGTGTCCGAGAAATACAATCATAAGTATACCGATAATTGTTTTGAGACATCTCCAGATGACACAGATATATGTGATGGACACATAGAATCAAGAGGCAATATAAGGGTAGATGTTATTTTCACACTTATCACGGCTGAAAGTTTCTTCGTGCTTGCTATTGTAATTATCTGTCTATTTGTATACGTGTGTTTAATCAAACTCACATCTCCAATTCGTTAGTAAAAACATTGGACCTTCACTTTGCGCAAGGGTGAAAATAGTCGATACAAAAGTATACCAAAAAATCTTTAGCGCCGTCTGAGACATTCCAAGAACTGGTTTTATGAGAAATACTTTTCTAGTTTTTCGCTTTTTGCGATCTAACAGACAGACAGACGGAAATTTAACGATAGATATAGACAGATACATTAATTGACCGATATACATAAAGCTTAATGTGTATAAATAGCTGCACATAATATCGTATGTACTGTCCAAGTTATGACAATAGTTCAGTTACTGCAGACAGCAGACATACATGAAGATGAATAGTCGAAGGTATGGACAGACAGAGTGCAGGATCCCTTCAAATGTGAGACATTTTATATTAATCTGTATGTTTTAAGTTTTTACGAACGGACAGACGGACGAATGTATAAACAAAGGAAGTTATTGTCAGACAGACGCACATAAAACCAAAGCAGAATTTGTGTACCCCGTTACCTTGTTCAACCTTATTTTATCGATTCGTTACACATGTTTATACGAAATACATGTTTTGTAGACGATCCACACAATGGTCACACCGAAATGATCACTATTTGCAATAACGGTAAAAGTTTTATGCCGGTTAACACCAGTCGGTGCTTGTTCAGTTATGTATGTGTGTTGTGTCACCTTCATAAAAGAAAACTGTAATGAATGATAATGTCCTCTGCGCTTGATAAATGTTTTCAATAAGTATTTGTAACTATATAAAGTAACAAGACTGTACAAATACTCAAAATTGCTTTACTGACTATAATTATCAGTATTGCATGGATGGAAGATAGAGAAATGAATGGTTTGTTTATATATATATTTAATTTTAATCTTGACAAATTATTGAGATATAGTATATTATGTTCCATTTTTTGACTGAAGCGTAGTTTTAATTTGTCGCACGTCGTCACAAATTGATGCTCGTGTATACATCTTTGTATACATGTTGACTGTGTTGCTGTTATTGTTATTTTCATACCTTTGCACTGATTTTATTTTTGCTACTACGTATTTTCTGAATGTAGTTTCTACATTTGGTCTATGTTTCTTTTCTAATAAACCCATAAGCAAAATTTATTACATAAGCAAATTGTGCTATGAATAGTTTTTATCATCATTGAGTGAACGTTATAAATTAACAAACTATACAGTGATATGTTTCTCTTTGTAAAAACTTCATGTAGAACTTTTTTTCTAATATCAAACTAAACGAATTAAACCATATGAATAGCTTTTGATATATACAAAGCTTACATTGATATCGTTTTGTTTCAATACCTGTTAAATAGAATCCGACATATCAGCAATTGAATTGCATTTCGTTTTTATGTTTAAATTTTCAGATATATAAGCAATTTGATATTGTGTTTTATCGGTTCTTGTTTAACAGAACCCGGCATATCAAAAAATGAAATTGTATCGTTTTCATTTTATTAAAAAGAAAAATAATATGAATAGCTATATATTTGTATAACCGCTCAAATACCCTTTATTAATAAATCATAAAAGATACATCCTTATTATGAATATACATATCTTTTTTTATAAATAAAGTTTGAAAACCTTAGTTACTAAATATAAATGTCACATACTAAGGGCAATTTATCTCGCTCCGTTTGCACACTGCATATGTCACGCCGGTGTAGTGTATTAAATCAAATCGTTAGATCATAGTATTATGCAAAAGCACCTCTTTTTGATTTTACCCCCAAGAGCATTTGGTATGACCCGCATCTTTTAATTGCATGTCATGGTTGAATATGCTGTGCATGTAATCGGAAGTGTCCTACAGACACAATTCCATCTCGACTAGCTGGGCTATGATATGGAGCTCATGGGCGTCGTCGTATATGTCAATGTTGCTCGGGTCATCAGACGCTTGGGTGGCTCTGCTCTTTTTTTATTAATGTAAGCCGAAACGCACCGGTAGTTTAAACAACGTCATAAACATATCTTTTAATCATTATCGTCAACAGTTTAACATTTTTGGGCATATTCTCAGGTTTTTTAATAGATAAATAACGACTCGTTTTAAACGAGTTTGTGGAAAAACATGGAAAACAATACATTTTCATTTTCAATATTTGCAATATCCTTTTTAGATCATACAAACAAATTTAAATATTGGATAAACACGTTACATGTGTTCACAATGATACAATCCATGATATTTATTTACACTTAATAAATTCACCAAAGTCAACAAGTGAAAACAGTAATATATTGTGAAAGACATTGGCAACAACAAAACGACATTAAACTCCACTTAAAACGTCAACCTCTAAAAATAAATCCCTTGACCTAAACATGTTTTAAGCTACTTTTAAAGTACATGTTATTGATGACCTTTCACGTAATGATTGAACACATGTTCTGGGCTTGATTGTCTTGCATTCATCAATATTGAAATTTTAACTTAGATACCACAGATGCAAAGTACAAAATGTCGCAAATAATTGTTTGTGTTCGTGTTTAGCATAATATATTTAAGGATAATACAAATGCAACTTATTGTTCGTATTCGACACTGGTCAGGTACGCGTAATTCGATAGAAAGGGTAAGACTTTATTACTCTTAGTCAAACAGTTTTGTTTTGTAATTACTCATTGGGTGTTCCTCTATGTTCAGATCTATTTTACATCGGCGCCGTTTACATATCCCGAATTCTGCTGTAATAATATTTTGCTAGCAGTACCCATGTCTTTAATTGCGCCAAACGCTTAAGATAAGACATAGTTTCTTAGAAATGTATTTCGAAGTACCAGTCGCTGTGCTCGTCATCGGAAGGGTCCGAAGTGAAACCGGAACTGTCGGACAGACACGAGTCCATCTCAAGAAGCTTCTCTATGACACGGAGGTCCTGAGCTTTGCAACACATTGCGCTGTTGCTCATGACCCCCAGACGCTTGAGTGGCTCCTTCGGGGGCAGTCTACATTTTTTCTTGAAAATCCCCAGGCCAACAACCACTGGTCAGCAAAACACCCTCAAAACAAGGCCTTCAGTCACAACCTGAAAATATATTCATCCAATATTCAGTGCAGCTTATCAACAGCTTGAAAATAAAGCATAAAACAATGCACAATGCAGATATGCTCTTTTAATTGATATCTGTGGTAAAATAGACCTTTTCGTGGGGCCCGTAAAACTCCCATTTTTAGATAAACCCGGCAATCACATTTATCTTTCCGGGTAACAATACGCACACAGTCGACAAAATGCATTGCATTATCACAGCAATTGCGTTAAATCTGAGCCAAACAAAATGGGTCATTAACATTGAACTTTTTTGCACTGCTAACTTATTTAAACCCACCGTTGAAATATGTCAAATGTCGGCTGCTTCAAGCAGGAAGTACATGTGTTTACTTCTCACTGAGCATGTGCAGAATGTTGACTAAAATGCAGGTCACTTAGTTTCAAATTACTGAAAACAAGTAAAATTACTAGAATATTGACAATTTATACTTACATTTCAGCTTCTGGAGTCCAAAAACAATTTCTTTAAGGCAATACACCTTAAATTCAGGAAACTGACCGGGGCAAATGCGCAAATAGGGCAAAAAAACTGTAGACTTCTTCCTTAATTTCTTTTGTGGTGGCGGACTCGGCTTTCCCAGCGCCATTTTGATTTGGATGACTTTTCATTTTATCGATTTCAATTTTAATGTAACACATTATATGGTTTAGAGATTCTTTCTTTGTTTCTCGACAGTTATATTAACCGCCTAGTATTTTTCGACAGTTGTTTTTACCTAAGACTGGTTGGCATTTATTACTCGACAGTTGCATTTACCTAAGATAGATTGCTTTTTGTTCCTCTACGGTTGTTTTTCCCTCAGACTTTCGACCTTTTTTTTGTCTCGACAGTTGTACTAACCTCTCTGTGTTTCTCGACATTTATATTTACCTCCGACTGGTTGCCTTTGATTCACGACACTTGTATTTGCCTAGCTTTGTTTCACAACAGTTGCATCGACTTAAAGTGGTCCTTCTTTGTTTCTCGACAGTCATATTTACCTCAGACGGGAAGCCCTTTAAGTCTTGACAGTTATATGAAGCTGACACTAGTGGCCTTTAGTTTCTCGACGGTGTTTGTGCCACCCTTTGTTTCTCGACAGTTTAGCCACCCCCCGGATGGTTCCCTACAGTTGTATTTACCTCCATTGGTTTCTTGACCGTTGTATTTACTTCAATATTTTGTTTACAGTTGCATCTACCTTCCTTTGTTTCTCGACAGTTATATTTCCTTTCTTTGCTCTTCTATAGTTGTATTAACTCCCTATGTTTCTTTACAGTTATTTTTACCTCCACTTGTTTCTCGTCAGTTGTATTTACCTTCCGTTTTTGTTTCTCGATTAGACATACATCCCGTTTTTTCAAACGACTATCCGAAAAAGCATAAACATATTGAGCAACTGGTGTTACAGTAAAAAAAAATTGCGAGAAACTAAACTGCCGCGTATGTCATTAACATACTTTTTTAATAACTATTTCATTATGCTGATAATAAGACAATATAGAAAAGATACTTGCTAAAATAAGTTAGTACTTATAATATATAGAGATACAAAAAAGTATATGAAAAATTGATACCAAAATAAAAAGTTTATTCAACAGGTATTCTGTTTTAATTTACAGTAAATCTCTATATGTCTTTTGCCATATTGTCTATTTTTAGTTGCTTTTAAAACAGTATGTACCGAACAACTTAATATGTGTACAGCTTACAAACCAAATTTTTTAAGATACTAACATCGTCGAACGCTTGAAACAAATTTAACACCGTTACTAACATCGTCAAATGCTTGTAACAAATTGAACACCGTTTTGTGTATTGATTGTTGGGAGTAAGTAAGAGTATTGCTGATACATGTATATTGACGAAATTTATGTTAACATCCTGATTCTTCTTAGTATATTTAATGTAGCATTATAGAAAATATTAATTGTTACGAGTCAGAGTTAAGATCTTTATTGTCTGAAACTTTGCACGTGGTACATTGACACATCCATTATTCTTTTTATAAATCGAATTGAAGTTAACAGTATCCTTACTTTCCTTTAGTTTTACATGTAAAGTAAAATGTAAATATATAACTTTCATAAATAGGTGATTACTACATTGCTGACAGTATTGTCCATTGTGTAAAGCGCAAACAAATACGTAAATCAATTCCTCGTCATTGTCAATGTCTGATTGAAACACTAAATAGTGCAAGACGCATTAACTTGGTTTACACCAGCGTTTAAAAGTTAGACTTCCGCGCATGCAAAATGCGAGTTAACATTGAGAAATATGATTAACCATGTAAAGCTCGCAACATTTTTCGAATGGAAATCTGTAACACTTGTTTTAATACATTTACATAATTCGGTCAACTGTTGTGACAGGTTACTAACATATATAACAATATAAAAATAGAACTTTAATTGCAGATTGATACAAACCCCATCTGAAAAAAGATATGTATTTGTTGAGATAGTAATTGTCTTTCCCTTATTCAAGTGAAAGTTCATCATGATTCATACACACATGATGTTAAAGTTCAGAAATCAAATCCAGACACAGATATTACGTTTTGTCATTATGTATTTCAGGTTGAGTTAGAAATTAAATGAAAATCTCTTTTCGCATCGATTATGTTTGTTTTTGGTTTCTGCATTGGTTTGCCGGATTTAAAATGAATATCTTACAAACACAATTATACCGTATTTCACCGTAATTAAGTAGGGTTTTGATAGCCCAATACAATATATCATACCTTTTGTGCAACCTTGACTGATGTCTGTCTAGTACATACCAAGTGAAATCATCTAAATGTGTTTAATCTACCAGGACCTTCACATTTTCATCAATCGCTAACATGGGAAGTGTTTTTTAGCCTTTGTCGTAGTTCGCTTCTCATTAGCTTTCGATATTTGAATAGCCAACCTAACAACAGTTAAGAGCTTAAAGACGAATTTGGGATATAGTTGAGGGCAAGATGGACCTAGTTATCCTATTAACGAGGAAATGTTAGGGTAAAAAAGAAAAATAAATAAAAGTACACATACGTGTTTTTGCTGTTCACACTTGTTTCTAAATAGCTTATTAACATCTAGACATCGTCCAGAAAGTATAAGATGGATGAAGACGCTGTATGACTTCAGCTCAAATATTAAGCTCACTGTTGTGTTCAATGCATAACTTTTGGTCAGAATGAGGTTGACACTTAAGAGAGCTCCTAGGCTAACACCGTATTAACACCAACCTGTCAGTAGCGCTGTTTGTCTGACTACCTAGTTTGTTAGTTCAACTTTGCTCTCTGAATTTTTTTTTTAATCTGTCCATAAATTTGAATCTGAAAATTAATTATAGTATGTTTTGATAATATAATTACTTAAATGTTTTGTAAAGCCAATTTATATAATGATATTGCATTCACAGTATTATACTTGGAATCCGTCTTTCTGACGACATAAACATTTATTGCAGACTTTAATTAATTGTATGTGTCACTAGTTCTTATAATACAAGTCTGATCGTGTTTGCTATACTTTCAACATTCTAAAAAGGGGCATGTTGACATTCTTTTCATTTCCTTTTAAGTACAGTGGTAATCAAATCGAAAGTCGATGTGTTGTATTTAATTTAAACTTGTTTTTTAAGGGCAAGAATTGTGTTTGCAAAATGTTTTGTTTGTAAAAGAATGCGATAGCAAATAACTGTACTGTCCTCAGCGCTTTTATTATCATACAGGCGTTAACAAGGAAGATATTACGATCAAGCGACTTTATTTAAAAAAGTAAATTGTATTCCTTATGTACAATAGGAAGTTCAGCAAACTGATGATTTGTTTGCTCTAATTCGCTTACAATGAACAGCATGTGCCTGTTTTATGCTCATTATAAACGGAATTGGTTCGGGTTCTAAGCAGATATTAATTGCACTAGGTCAAACAAAGAAGGGCTTGTTTTGATGATAGTTGGTTTATTATGGAAAGTGAGCTGCAGGTTAATTTATCATCATCATCATAGACAGTAGTAGTAAAGTAAGTAGTAGCAGCAAACGTAGAGGTAGTAGTATTAGTATTAGTAGTTTAGTAAAAGTAGAAGTAGTAGAAGTAGTAGTAGTAGTAGTAGTTGTAGTAGTAGTAGTAGTAGTAGTAGTAGTAGTAGTAGAAGTAGCAGTAGTAGTAATAGTAATAGTAATAGTAGTAGTAGTATTTGTAATAGTAGTAGTAATAGTAGTAGTAGTAGTAGTAGTAGTAGTAGTAGTAGTAGTAGTAGTAGTAGTAGTAGTAGTAGTAGTAGTAGTAGTAGTAGTAGTAGTAGTAGTAGTAGTAGTAGTAGTAGTAGTAGTAGTAGTAGTAGTAGTAGTAGTAGTAGTAGTAGTAGTAGTAGTAGTAGTAGTAGTAGTAGTAGTAGT